>NC_142064.1:57220500-57566500 GCF_059756535.1 Pantherophis guttatus | reverse complement strand
AATCACATATAGATACAAAATGGACGTATTCTACTGTTTCAGCTTGGCTTAGAACTTACACGCATAGGCAGTTGGTGATCTATTCCACAGTCAGTCCTTTGCCATTTCTTTGCTGTTATAACTGAGATGTTCTACTTCCTTGTACAATAATATGGTCAATTTGATTTCTTTCACCTGGTGATGTCTATGCATATTGTTCCTATTTCACCTCTTTGAAAATTGTGTAGGCAGTCAAGAAACTTTAGACTGGCAAACATTGTAAGTTATTCTCCTGCTTAATTTCTTAATTTAATGTTTCCCAAGCCATACATCTATCTTAGGCAACTGCATTTGGCATTCCAGTCTCCAAGGAGCATATTATGCTTACATGTTCTGTCAATTTCAGATTGAACTTGACCATTAAACTACAACCTCTTTTCTGTATCCATTAGTGGTTAGAGCATAAAACCAGATAAGTCACAGCTTAATGGACTTGTGGAAAGTCCAAATTAAAGAAAAAACAATAATGATAATGACAATAATACCTCTGCTGAACTACAAACATGGTTAGCAGGGCTGACTGGAACAAGTAATGATTGTAGTATTACAGCTCCAATACAAACACAGGTAAAAAATACCCTGTAATCAGTGGTGGCTTTCAAAAATTTTTACTACTGGTTCTGTGGGCGTGGCTTGGTGGGTGTGGCATGGTTTGGTGGGTGTGGCTTGGTGAGCATGGCTTGGTGGGCATGGCAGGGGAAGGATACTGTAAAATCTCCATTCCCTCCCCAATCCAGGGGAAGGATACTGCAAAATACCCATTTCCTCCTGATCAACTGGGATTTGGGAGGCAGAGAATAGATGGGGGCAGGGCCAGTCAGAATTTTTACTACTGGTTCTCCGTACTACTCAAAGTTTTCACTACCGGTTCTCCAGAACTGGTCAGAACCTGCTGAAACCCACCTCTGCCTGTAATAAAAGTATTAGTCATAGATCCTGAGTGGCAAGATTTATAGTCTGGATTATTTTGTGTAAAGCTGTATGGAAATGTTAGGAAGTATTGATTCAGGAGAGACTTGTTAAGAACATAATCTAACAATAAACTTTAAGTAAATCAAGATTGTATCTCAGAAGAAACTTTGGTGGTAAATGAAGCACAACAGTATCATAATTACAGAGAACTTGAAAAAGCTCTAAGAAATCCAACAAAATAGACAGTACTGGAATGGGTTTTTGAATAACCGTGATGCTAACCGATGATAACCGTATTTTTATGATAAAAATACCCGTTTTTGTAAAACAAATAAAAGAGGAAAAAATAGTTTCTATCTTCTTACAGTGATGACAAGTTGCAATTTGTTACAGATGAGAATAAATTGCTCTAGGAAGAGCAGCCAGCTATGTAAAGCTATATAACTATTGCATAAATAAGATTGGTTCCTTTACAAAATAAGAAATAGTGCTGCTTCTCAGAAAAAGCAGAACAATTCTCCAGCTAATACCTCTATCAGTATCCTTGAGCAATGTTCAAGCTCTGAAGCCCTGAGGGGACTGAGCATTAAGGCCAAGAGTTCCATCCCTCTTGATTTTTTTCCTTCGTTTGTTTGCTTTAACCAAGTCACCATTTTAATTTTTCGCATTGTTGGCAAATTAGGAGCATTAAAATTAAATTTAAAAACATCTAAATTCTGCTCAGAATGCTGTTCTGAGCATCAATGGTGCTACCTACTTCTGCTATGAAGTAAGCCTCTTAGGTTCACTGGTATAGAAGCAGACCCATCAAAGGACATTTTGTATGGTCTTCCCTGAAATCTGGAGATAGCCCTGATTACTTTCCAAAGCATTCCTCAGAGAGATACCAAGTCAACTTTGAAGGAAAACTAAGATTACAGAGCTAGAAGTTGTAACTAGATTGCTTGTAAAATGGAACCATTCTAGATGCTTCCAACAGTGGGTTTTTTTTCTCTCTCATGTAATAATCAGTGCAGCTTTACATTAGGACAAACTTTCCCAACAGGATTACATTGGGGCAGCCTCTCAAAGAGGAGGGAGTCAAGAAGAGAACGGAGAGCGTTCTCTGTAGGAGCACTGAGGCTGGAATGGGCTGCCCACCAGCCTCAGGACAGCCCCTGACCTCCTCTCCTTCCACCATGAATTGAAGATGTGGCTTTTTCACCAATGGGCTGAATCCGTAGGGGTGATTTTAAATAATTTTAATTAATTTTAATTAATTTTAAATTGATTTTAATGTTTATGTAATTTTTTGTTCATTCTTGTAAGCTGCCCTGAGTCCTTCGGGAGAAGGGCGGCATATAAATTACATAAATAAATAAATAAATAAATAAATAAATAAATAAATAAATAAATAAATAAATAAATAAATAAATAAAATTTATTTTCCAAAGCACCAGAGGGCAGGACAAGAAACAATGGATGGAAACTAATCAAGGAGAGAAGCACCTTGGAATTAAGGAAAAACTTCTTAACAGCAAGGACAATTAACCAATGGAACCTTCAGAGGTTGTGGTTGCTTCATCATTGGAGGTTTTTAAGAAGAGATTGGACAGTCACTTGTGTGAAATGGTATAGGATCTCCTGCTTGAGTGAGGGCTGGACTAGAAGATCTCCAAGGTCCCTTCCAGCTCTATTCTGATTCCAAAGGCTTTTAAGAATAGAAGTGCTGGTTCCAATTGTGCCTGTAAGTTGACTACCTGTAATGCAGAATCTTCAGTCTGTTTTGGATTTCTGGACTTTGTATGTCTTGATGCTTTATAGATACTTTCAGTCTGCACTGTGCAGTATACACTTTTGTTTTCAATGCAGCCTTCCTCAACCAATTGGAAACTAAGGGGATAAGACCAGCATGATTTCATGTAATGCCTTAGCAACTTTAAAAAACATAGCATTGCATATGAATGGATAATCAATTTTTTAGGTAAAAAGAAAAGACATTTATTTAGTCTTAAAATGATGATGTAATTTCACTCCTCAAAGAACATAATAAAGAACTAGTGAAAGATACCTGAAAATCCTAGCAACTATTTTCATGAAGTAAAATAAATGTTCCTAAACAGTTTCAAAGTTCAATTCTCTTAATGTTTATCCTTCAAACTTTCCTATAAATCAGAAACTAGGGGTAAATAGTAATCATAACTACACAACCAGGGTATAAGGCTCATTGAATAAAAGAGGAATGGCTTGTTAAATAATCCTGCCTAGAAATGCAGTTTTGAAGCTGTACATTTCTTTGCCCAAATATTATGGACTGTGTAAATTCAGTAATTTATGGAGAACACGAGACGAAAGACACAAATACGTTCTAATATTTTATTCATGTGCTTTGAAATTATTTTTGCTCTAGTATAGCATTTCAAATAGGACAACTACTAATTATTTGTTGTAAAATGACATACATAAATCAACAAATCAAGTTTTTATTGAACAATATAAGCCATATTACTAAAATAAAAACACTGCAATTGCAATAGCTGTTCCATATTTAAAAATCATATTTATGGTTGGAGGGATTGGTTTCATCAAGGAGAGAGCAGATTTAGAATCCGCTTTTGATTCACATCACATTGGGGAAAGTAAAACAGAGGGTTTGCTGTGGAAAGACAGGATCTAAGGGAGATCTGCAAGGGATCCCAAAAGTCAACTTATTGCCTGAGTTCCAAAAACTCTGCTCAATTTTATATGCTTCCCAACTATCCTGTTGAACAATGTTGTTGTTCTTCAGTTAATTGGTCTTTCCAAAATGTTATGATTTGATGGCCATCATTTTGCCAGGTTTGTCTGTTACTGTTTCTTTGAGTTTCTTATAATTTTATGCTTATGCCATCAATGATAATAACTACCCATTTTATTTTTTGTTGGTTTCCTTTTCAATTATTTTCTGTTTTCCCAAGCATTAGATCATCTCCCAGTCTCCCTCTATACTGTTTGTGTAAAATATTCATGCTTTTGCTTTATTGATAATGGTACCAATAATCAGTCCAGTCTAGTACCCTAACCCTAACTCTAGCCCCCTATGAACTAGGGGTGAAATCCAGCAGGTTCTGATAGGTTCTGGAAAACTGGTAGCGAAAATTTTGAGTAGTTCGTAGAACCAGCAAATGCCATCCCTGGCTGGCCCCAGAGTGGGGTGGGAATGGAGATTTTGCAGTATCCTTCCCTTGCCATGCCCACCAAGCCACGCCACACCCACCAAGCCACGCCCACCGAACTGGTAGTAAAAAAAATTGGATTTCATCACTGCTATAAACTACAGATTATGCATCTATAGTGAAGAGCATTTTGGCAACAATGTGCAACATTTTTACTGTAGTTTCAAAATGGAATGCAGGCAAGTTATTCATCTTGGCTAAAATTGTTTCTTAATTGTCAAACTTTATGCACAATTTAAAATGGCAAGGAAGCTCAGGAGATAAGAATGATCTAATAAGTTCCTCAAGCTGAAATTCATGAGTTTGCTTTCCAAGCCAACACCCTTTGGATACAAATACTAATGCGTATACTTCAAATGAACAGTAACCATCTTAAACTTGTGGGTTGCAGAGTCTCTCCCAGGGTCTTTTTGTAGCCAAGATTACTTGAAACACTCAAAAATATGAGAAGAAATTGCTGTTTTCTAATCTCAGAAGACATTCAAAGTTAAAGGGTTTTTTTTTTTAGTATTATTTTAATGCCAAGAAGCTAATGAGCTCTTCAAATAGATAATCTCTTTTTTTAATTCCTACCTGGCAACTAGTAATACAGATGAAAAAGATATGTATTTTCCATTGGCTCTTGTATTTATATTATTGGCTTGTTTAAATAGTAGCTTCAGTTCATAATAGGTTGGGCAAACTGACAAAAAGATTAGGGCACATGGTAGAGGACTTTGGATACAAAACATGCATTTGTGGCAAAAAGTAATATGTGCCAGAAACATAAGAAACTGAAGTGAAGCCATGTCTGTCTTGTATCATGCGTATCTCAACCATGGACTGTCCTATCAGACAGTTAGATTTACTTTAGAGAATGGTTGTTACAAAGCCAATATAAAGTCTTAATTATCTGAACACTATTAATCCAGAAAATAGGCATGATCATGATTTGGATAGAGCTACACAGTATATTCAGAAGAATATGTCTGAAACGTACAAGTTCACATTAGATGCAGTTACAATTTAAAAAACCAATAAGTATATCAGAGTGAAAACACCTAAACCAGGATTCTTACCTGATACAGTAGCTTTTCACATTCAGATAATTTTTAAACGAGGCAGCTATTTGGACTTCGCTTATTTCTTATAGTTCTATTAGAGAGAGAGGAGAAAAAGTCCATAGAATTTTATTTGGATAGATTTCCTCTCAGAGATGATAGCAAGTGCAAATAGGGAGATTTTAGAAATACATGGATGGATGGGTGGATGGGTGGATGGATGGATGGGTTGGTTGGTTGGTTGATTGATTGATTCTATTTGAACACCCAATAAGAGTGATTACCGAAAGTCCTACTAAGCAGGTATATACAACAGTATGAAGGCTATTGCTTAATGCATTAAGCCCTGAGTCTCCGGAAAAGGGGGGCATATAAATCGAACTAATAAATAAATAAAATAAATAAGACTCTACAATTGCAGTCTCTATTTAATAACAGTTCAGTTGCAACAGTGATGTAAGTTTACAGTATTATTTTATGGTATCTGTTTCATAATGAGGATGATGCAGGTAGATAGATGTATTTAGTAGCAGTTATGAGAGAGGTTGATGCATTGATTTCCTGCAGCAAACAACCTACCCCCAACATTCTTGTGATTTAATAGAAGCAAATCTAGTATACCCACTTTATCAATTATAAACAAAGGACTCAATAGGCTTAATGGCAGAGAACTTGCTCTATGTTCCCACATCCTCACCATGCTTCTTCAATTTTATAGCTACATGTAATCTTATTCTCAGATTCTGCCAAGGAAAGGAAAGAGGAATATATTGCTACTATGCTGGTAGTCACCATATTCAATGCCTAATCAAGCCTGGATAATTCACACAAATCTAGATTAAGTACTGTTCCATCAACCAATATTTTCTTTCTAAATAGCTTGAACTTTTCAATATCCAGATGTTGATCTTCCCTATTTACAGACTCTGTTCTTAGTCCTTGCAAATGCTTTTCACTAATTTTATTCATCTGAAATTGCTCTTACGAATACCTCATTTTTTCTTTCAGCAGAATCAGTTACTGCATGGATTCTTTTCTTCTTCTTCAATGTGAATAATCAGTACAGATATCATTACATTTATATCACTGTGATCTAGGATATGTATGTTTATCACTGTGATCTAGGATATGTATGTTGTGTGGTTCTGCAATTTTCTTCAGCTTTTCTTCAGTTTCTACTGTTTTGTTCTTTACTTTCCAGTGGATATTTTAAAAAGCAGCTTTATATTGGGAAAAGTTCTTCTGACTTTCTTCTTCTCCTCTTCCTCTTGCTGCTCCTTTAAATTATTTTATAACTGTATGCACTTGGAAAAATACAGCATACTTCACTTAATCCTCCAAGGAAAGATTGAAGGCAAATGAGATTGAAGGCAGAAGAAGAACATCATGGCTTCAAAATCTAAGGGATTGGTTTGGACAAAACTCAACAGCACTTTTTCATGCGGGTGTTGACAAAAATAGGATTGCCATGATGATAGCCAACGTCTGATAATGGATATGGAAGAAGAAGAAGAAGAAGAAGAAGAAGAAGAAGAAGAAGAAGAAGAAGAAGAAGAAGAAGAAGAAGAAGAAGAAGAAGAAGAAGAAGAAGAAGAAGAAGGGGAAGGGGAAGGGGAAGGGGAAGGGGAAGGGGAAGGGGAAGGGGAAGGGGAAGGGGAAGGGGAAGGGGAAGGGGAAGGGGAAGGGGAAGGGGAAGGATGCATCAATGTACATTTCTTCAGAATTTCTAATTACCTTTTTTTTGGTGGGGGACAGGTTTACTGTAGTCGTTTTAATTGTCACAGTTTTCCGGAAATTGCACTCATTTGGCATTTTGTGGAAAAAGTGGCAGTAGTTGCCAAAACCTTCTAAAGAGCAAGAAATTGGATTGGCTGCTTTGTGGTTCTCTTCTTTCTCCATTGCCAGTCTGCTGGAGAGGCTAACAGTGCTTTAATTGGTAATGAGATAAGCCATCCCAACCCATTTATGTTTTTTGTATCATTCTGTTTTCGCCATAATATATTTTTAATCGTATCATCTGCATATTGTTACATGTTCAAATATATTGATTCCCTTTTCTCACAAGAATATATATTTCAGAAGGTATTTTAGCTGATGCTACCATTTTAAAAATATGCTTTCTTCTAAACATAAATGTGTATTTATTTATTTTGGAGTATTTTGGTGTACCTTTTCAGCCAAAGCTACCTTGCCCAATTCTGAGCCACTTGAATTGGAGGATAATTGTATTCTAGTTCAAGCTGTGATTTTCCCAGAAGAATGGGACAGAAAATGCAGACCATAATATCTAAATGCAGACCATAATAGATCCTTGATAATGTGCTGGTACATCAGGGGTGGGTTCTACTTATCTTTACTACAGGTTCGCAATGGGGCCACATGCGCAGAAGCATTCTGATGTTGGGGTCAGTGGGCGGAGCCTCCCGCTGGTTTTACTACCGATTCTATAGAACCGGTGTGAACCGGGGGCAACCCACCACTGTGGTACATAGTGTAGTGATAATAAGGTAAAGCTTTTCTATCAGATTGTCAAATAAATATAAGCGCTATAGAGCTAATGCATTTTAATTGAGCATTCCTGCTTGAATTTCATTTGCTAATGGAAGTAGACGATTGGCAGGGACACCAGTAGTGAAACTTAGAACATGCCAGGAAAAGATTTACAGTAGTTAAAGATGAAATAACTCCCTCTTTTCCTATCGCAAAGATCATGAGCCAAATGTAGCTATTTTGCATCCATAACCATGAGAGGACCAAACATGAAATCTAGTAAATGGAAAACATTTGCCATCGTCCTAAGATGCTATATTTTAAATTGGCTAGTCTTTCTCTAATCTATGGATTGGAGGCAATTAAGTAAACCAGACAAACATGTGCTCATTGTATTCTGATCTAAGGTGGTGTGGGCACATGTTTTTACTTTGCATGACTGTGAATAGAGAAAATTAAATTAAAATTAAATTAGATTTGACAGTAGCTTCACTTTGTTGGGAACAGGACCTCTAGCAAGGCTTGTGTGGTCCCTAAAGAAGAGATTTTAAGCATTTTCCAGAATTATTTAATCCTTGTTTAAATGTTGCATACCCTTAAAATTACTTCCGCTTCCTGGAATTCTCCAAGTTAATAGGCCAGTTAGAATATCATCTTTTACTTGTGGACTGTTGTTATTTACCAATTTATGAAAAATTGTAGCATTGCAAAAGCAGACGCTCTTGTCAAATCAATTGTACATAGAAAAGAAGACATGAGCCACTGATTAAAATGGTCAATAAGATTGTCAGCCTTGGAAGCCATATTAAGCCGGAAGCTCCAATGCTGTCACCAAGGTCAGGGCGATCCAGCATCTGGAGAAGGAGTGGTCAGGGTGCTGGATTGAGATGGAGCGAACGTTGATTGGAACATATGACCAACTGGGGGAAAAGGGGATGGTTTGGGGAGCTTTGACTTACTGAAGGAAAACCTGGGCTTTTCAGATTCGAGTTTCCCCAGATGTGCCAGTTTGCCTATTCTAGTAAAGAGAACTTTGGAAAATGTTTGTTTCCGCGTCTTTGTTAGGAGTTGGGGGTTTTCTGGAATGCTGACAAAGATAATTTTCAAGGGTTAAGCTACTTTTAGGCTAACTGAGATAAACGGTGTTGTGAATCAAATTGGTTAAATAGTAACATTATTAACCAAACGGGGCATTCAATAAACCAAAACAAATGCGGGTAATCCTCGATTTACAACCACAATTGAGCCCAAACTTTTTGTTGCTAAGCGAGACATTTGTAAACTGAGTTTTGCCCCATTTTATGATCTTTCTTGCCACAGTTGTTAAGTGAATCACCACAGTTGTTAAGTGAACCTGGCTTCCCCATTGACTTTGCTTGTAAGAAGGGTGCAAAAGATGATCACATGACCCTGGGACACTGCAACCATCCTAACTATGAGTCAATTGCCAAGCATCTGAATTTCAATCATGTGACCACAGGGATACCGCAACAGTTGTTAAGTGTGAAAAATGGTCATAAGCAGTGGTGGGTTCCTCCCGGTTCCTCCCGGTTCTGCCAAGCTGGTAGCAGTGACGATATGATGTCACCAAACCAGTTCTGCCCGCCCTGCCCCCCATGCCCCCCCTGCATTATTCTTACTTTTTATTTGGCTCCACCCCCAATCTATTGTTGCCTCCTGAGTCCCAGCTGATTGGCTAGAGGGAAAAAACTGTCTAAACTCTTGCCGCAGGGCTTCAAAGGGCCGCCCTACAGCTGATTAGTGTTAAAAGAAAACAACTGAGTAGACTGGTGCCTGCAAAAATAAATGGGTAGACCAGTGCCTGCAAAAATAAATGGGTAGACCAATGCCTACAAAAATAAATGGGTAGACCGGTACAGCTCTGCAAGCAGTTAAAAGCCTGGTAGACCAGTACCTCTGATAAATCCTAAAGAATTGTCACATGATCATCAAGCCACGTTCACAAAATAAGCCACGCCCACAGAACCAGTAGTAAAAAAAATTAGAATCCACCCCTGGTCATAAGTCACTTTTTTCCAGTGGGATTGTCACTAAATCAACAGCTGTAAGTCGAGCACTACCTGTAAAGAGCTGGACCACTAAGCAAAAATAATGGACACCTATTTTTGACATGAAAATGAAGCTCCACATCTCCAAAAGGATTGATTTTTAGCCATTTTCTAGCTTCCTTCTGCCCATGTCTTCAAAATTTACAACATTCTCTTGTTGTCGACTAAGCACAATTTTTGCATACACACCTCTGACATATTGAACTTTCAGAAACATACCACGGCTATTATCATGAAATTAAACCTGAAGATAGATCTTTCATGAAATCAGAAAGCAAAGTAAATGTAATTTCTTTGCTGGATTTTAACAGCAAAGTTAGATGAATTAATGTCTACAAATCTGTCTGGATATCTTGGCAGTCAAATTTATTTGTGCACTTAATTTTTAGACACTGAGCCGGCATTTTGAGAAGTCTTATTTGTTTCTAATGGACCACACTTTCCAACTTAAATCATTCTTACGGTATTAGTCAGTACACAGATTTATCAACAAAAGAAGAATAAGTTTAACTATTTAAAGTTGACCCTGCTTTTCCCTACTTCTACTTTTATTTCAAGAATTACAACTGATTGTTAAATGCAGCTTTCTTCATGGTTCTCCCATGGCTTCAGAATGGACTTCCAGAACATTTTGTTTTCAAATGTCTTTTCATATTTATCTGTTCTACTATTTGTTGTTGTCCACTGCTTTTTTATTTGTCAAATATTCTTTGCAAAAAAATAAAAAAATAGGTTAATTCATAATATATACCAGTACTGTGCCTTTCTGACTTCTATTGCAAAGCAAAAGCATCCTTTCCCCACTCTTTGGATTTCCTCTTAGTGGAGAAAATTATATACTGTTCTGTGATTGGAAAATATTTCCTTTGTCTAAAGTAGGCAGTAAAACAGTGATATGGTCTGGGAACCTGGTCAATCACAAGCCATTATAAAACATGCAAGTTTTCTATATCCAGTGGAACTGAGTTTTCAGAAGGGCTATGGCTTCTTCTGAAATGCTTTGGCTCCTGATAAATAAGTTATAAGATCCTAGATGGATAAAGCATAGCATAGTTACCTCGTACCTCCTGCCAGCTTTTGATATCGTCGATCACCTGGATTACCTAGCAAGATTGGAGCTTGGAGTCACTGTTATAGAGTGGTCCCAGTCCTTCTGTCAAACAATATTTTTTTAACCTTCCAAAAACCATAGAGGATCTGGATTTCCCCCAAATACTGGGAAAAGATGAGATTGGCATGGTATGAACTCATTATGGACTGCATGGGAAAATGTAGCTGTGGTCTTATTTTTAATTTTGTTATGTATATGTGTCTGTGTACACATATAAAGATAACCTTTAATATGGAACTTCTATTGCTTAGCAATGCATTCATTAAGTTGGTCACACCCAATTTTATGACTTTTTTTGCCACAGTCATTAAGTGAATCACATGGTTGTAAACTGAATCCAGTTTCCCCCATTTGATTTTGCTTGTCAGAAGCTCTCTGGGAAGATCAAAAATGACCCTGCAATGTTACAACTATCTTAAATACAGGCTGGCTGCCAAGCACCCAAATTTTGAACGGATGATCGTGGAGACACTGCAACAGTCATAAGGGTGAGGACTGGTTGTAAGTCACTTTTTTTCATTGCCGTTGTATCTTGTATCTTTGAATGATCTTTAAATGAATGGTTGTAAATTGGGGATTACCCATATATAGGCACAGACCTAATTTTGGGGTTGTGAGCTCCCCAGTGTTTGGTTGGGCAGTCCTATAAATGTTATAAATAAATAAAATAAATAGCAAAGGTTGATGTTGGGGGGACTAAAGTACAATACCAAGGCTATTTGTGTCCTTCTATGTTGTGCTTAATTTTGGTTATCATTTACTAACACTGCTAAAGAAGTTCTGGAGTTTTACAATGAGGTGTCATCAGCTTGTTGATGATACTCAGTTCATCTTGCCAGGTACCATTGTTGCTCTTATTTCTGTTGTATAAGGAAGCAGCTGATACTAAGTTCAGCAATGTGCCTAAGTTCAGTGACAGGGCAGATGAGAGAAAAGAAACTGAAATTAAATCCAGAAAAAAAGAATGTGTTTGTACAATTATATTTTGTGTACCAACTGTGCCTTTTCTGAGACAGATTGGCAATAGTTATTGCTGGCTTCTTTGCCTCCCGTCTTGACTATTGCAACATGCTCTGACGTTCCAAATTCAGCCAAACTCAATTGAAACATTTGAATCAAACTGAAATCTAATGCTTATAGACTGAAAGGCAAGGTCAATATTTCAAATAGGGTAGGTAAATGTATAAATCATGTTTATACCTATGTGTATTTTTGTGTATTACATAAATAAGCATAAATATTAGCACTAGCAAATCTCTGTTCCAAAGGGAGTCCTGCATTCTAAAAATGCCTACCCATACAGATAATTGGGATTGTATTTTACTTATCAAAATGCATATTTCTACATTATTTTTCTATATAGCTTTGAGATGATAAATGCATTAGTAGATATTAATAGATACTGACATTTGTTTCAGCACATTATTTATAAATGTATCTTCTGCTTATTTCTACATGGATATACAGTACACACCTACACAGAGAGAGTTTTCTACAATAATAGCCTCATAGTTCAAAAAAAAGGAAGTTATACTATTGATATATACTACTGGTACTTCGATATATTCATGATTTGACCAGTAAAAAGCACCCTGTTGAATCCTTGAGAGTGTGGAGCAAACTGTATGGGAGGAGGCAGTTTGACTAGTAACTTGGATTTAAGTTATGAAACATCTGTACACCAAAGTGAGCTTGGAACTTGGCCTGCAAAAAAAAAAAGAGAGACAAAGATGCTGCTCGCTGCCCATGCTACTGCATTCCTCAAAAGCCCTGACAGGAAGAGGGTATTTCAGTTCTCCAATATTGAGGGTAGCAATGCATAACCTCTTTCTCCTCCAGTTAGGAGCTCACCGTGTCATAGCTGTTATGTGGTTATACAGCATCAATGATGGATTATGGAGGCCTCCTAAACTGTGAATCTGTTCCTTTGCAGAAGTGCAGGCTCATCCAGGACAGATTTATCATCAAAATCCTAAATTCCAGTTCCTGAAATCAGCAACAATTCTGTCTTGTCCAAGTTCAGCATCAGTTTGTTCTCCCATATCCCACGTCTCCAGGCCTTTACAGCCTGGAGACGTGCAAAGACTTTAGTAACATCCAGTTCTGGATGTACTTTGGGAAAAACTACAGCTGGGTATCATTAGTATACAAGTGGCAAATGGCTTCAAATTCAAATGCTCTTCCCAGCAACTTCATATAGATGTTAAAGATGGAAGATAAAATGGATCTTTGTGAATCCCAGTGTCTCTCAATATCACATCTTACAGTACCCAAAGAGTAAAATCAGAACTTCCACAAAGTGCCTCCATTTGTCCGTCCATTCAAGCACTCCAAAAAGACACCAGAATCAAAAGCTACAAAGGGAATCAAAACATCAACAAGACATCTATCCAGCCACCAGAGCGACCAAGGCTATCTGTGTGCCAAAACTGGATTTGAACTTAGATTGAAAAGGTTCTAAATAATCTATTTCAGGGGTGTCAAACTGGCAGTCTGCAGGCTGGATGTTGTTGTGGTCCGCCAGCAGCCTGCAGAGCTGGCAGCGGAGTTGGACAGCAATGAGGCTGAGGAAGAACAGAGGCCAGTCCTGGAGGCTGGGGAAGGCCTGGATGTGGGCTCTGTGTCAGAGGCAGAGATGGGGCCAGGGCCATCGGGGAGTGATGTGTGGACTCCGGAGCCTCCAGAGGCTGACAGTAGAGAGGCAGAGGAACAGGAGGAGCCTGTCCTAGTGCACATATGAGAAGAGCTGCCCGAAGGCAACAGCAGCTACAGCAAAGATGATGACTTGGGAGTAGGGCCAAGAGATGATTGGCCCCTCCCATAAGGCTTAAAAGACCAGCAATGGCTCTTGGGCTATTTGTCAGAAAACAACATTGATAGACTTGTTCTTGTCTTGCTGCACTTGTCGGCATCTTCTGCTTCTGAACTTTTGCCAAGAGAAGCCTTTGGCAGTTTGCCTAATTCTACCAAGGTTGGTGATTAGACTGAAGAATTGATGTTATGAAGAATTTGTTTTGATTTAGTTTGGACTACACTGAGAATGAGTTAATTCTCAGCTGTTCTAATAAAGGCTGTTTGTTTTGGAACTGTTTGCATCTAATACTACTTACTTGGGCCTGGGTCACAACAAATGTGTTACGTGCAGGCCACACCCACCCAGCTTCGCAAAGGGGAAAAACATCACGATACATCACATGACAGCAACGTGATGCCGCAAGTTTGACACCCAGGATCTATTTTCTTTAACAGAACATACCAATATATATCAAAATGTGCAAAGATAATTTCTTCTGGCATCTCTGAAATAGCTTCTTTATAGAAGCACCCTGGGAAAATCTACTGTACTCAATCATATTTTAGAGAACAGACCTTAGGAAAGAATATTAGTAAATTGGAAGTAAGTAATCAAGGAATATGAAACTGTGTTAGGTATACTGTTGTCTGATGTGAGTGGTCTGGGTTAGCATGACCTTGCTATATTTTAAAGAAGATTGAACAATGCAGAAGAGTGCAGCCAATTGCTAAAACTGTCATCCAGAATCGATTTGAAGTTTGTTCTCTAGAAACTTTTATTCTCTTAAAAGAAAAAGAAACATACATACTCCTGCATTCATCTGTCACTTGCTAAGTTTTTTGAAATATTCCAGACTTGTCCCTGTTTTCTGTTTTGGCTCCTCTCCATTACTTTCTACTATAACTTTTTTTTTAAAAGTATAATGCTTCACACCTTGCTGAAAAACCTAGGTGCTTCATAAGTTGAATTTTTTACCTATGGCATCTTGCATGCCATAAATTAGCTTTTTGCAATGTGGTTATTTAAATTAAATATGAGAATTCCCATTCAAATGTTAATATCCTTTCCAGATAGACTTTATTTATTTTTTTTAAAAAAGGATTAGTATAATGAATAGGCCACAAACTGTATTTAAAAGTAATGAATTACTCCTTGTTATTATTTCAAGTCTTTAATGCAATATATAAGGAAAATATATATGGTAACTCAGACCTTAGTGTAGATGAATAGAAGATAGTTTGAAAATGTAACTAAATTTACAAGTGAATTCACTGAGCAATTGTAAGAGACTGGCAATAGATGATTTTTAATAGTTAAAGAAGAGCACAAAAATTAGACAGCGCAAAAATATTTGGCGTGATCAACATTCTGAAAATTGCCTGACTTCTAGAGCTCAGTGTACTTCTTATGTAGAATATCATATTAATGATTTACCTTTAATTGGCTCCATAGGAAGCTTCCCTAGTTTTGGAATTTTGCACTGCAATACCTAAAAAGCTCAAATTCACTCTGAACCAGTAGAGCTAGAAGTCACAAGATTTAATGCTACTTCTTATGGATTTTATATAAAGATCAAGGGTTTTCATACTATACCGAAATAACTACAGTGCGGGAATGTTCATGTTATTCCTAACTATTAAAAGTCTTTATGAGTCATTCTTACTGTCAATCAGCTTTCCTTTTAACATTTTTCCTTCCGTCTTCTCCAGCAATACCTGTGGGAATGTATAATTCTAATTTCTCAGGATGATATTCCGCATGCAGCTGAAAAAATGGACAGTACACAAGAAATGTGATAAATATGTTACATTCTATGGTTTTGATGAACATAATAAACACAGCTATCTTCTAGAAACGGCTGCCATATCCCTCTTTCCACAATTACTATGCAGCTGTAGATGGATGATCTCAAAAGTCTTGTAAAACATTCTTGAGATCAACCCAAAACTGACTAGATTCCATATGCCTGAAGTTTGCCTACCTATGTTGTCAAATGGTTGTACAATTTGTTACAGGATTTTTACAGCAACGGCAGTAACATATAATTTCTCTTACCATTATGTACATTTTGCACCATATTGAACTGAGAGATAAATCAGGGTATATTTATAAAATACTATGTTGTGCCATTTAGATACAAACTCATCTGTTTTGCTCCACTACTTGTTTGCATATAAAAAGGCAGGCTTTAATTAAATTGGTTTACTGGGTGGTCCTGCTTAATGCTTAAGAATCTGTAATTACAGACTTGACTATTTTTGTTTGCATAACATTCACCAATTTTAAAACTAGGTTAAAAATTTAAACTGATTAAAAAATAAAATCATTTTCTTAAAAACGTTCCTTGGATTATAAAGTATAAAAAGGGGGCATGATACAAAAACATAATCTTCAGGGGGGTGTTGTGTGTGTGTGGGTGCGTGCATGTCATTATGTAATGTTTCTGTTTGATTCTGATGATTCTGCCATCAACATCTGCTTAATTTATTTATTTGTGTTGTTTGTTTATAAAATTTATCGGCTGCCCATCTTACGTCAAGGTAACTCTGGACAGCTTACAATGATAAAAGATAAAAATTGTATAAACTAAAAATATAAATTGATACACAAGCAAGTTAAAGATGGGGAGGGACGGAGCAGAATGGAGGGAGGTGGCATCTGTTGTTAATCCACCCTTTCCACTGTGGTGCTCCCCCATTGGAGACCCAAACTAAATGGCAGAAGGTCAGGAAGGTTGGAGCTGACCTTATTCCAGAGGGCAGTGCAATGACAGAGAAGGCTCTTCTCCTGGACCCCACCAACCAGAATACTCGGGTCATTAGCCTACAGTAAAGGTAAAGGTTCCCCTCGTACATATGTGCTAGTCATTCCCAACTCTAGGGGGTGGTGCTCATCTCTGTTTCAAAGCCGAAGAGCCAGTGCTGTCCAAAGACATCTCCATAGTCATGTGGCCGGCATGACTAAACACCAAAGGAGCATGGAACACTGTTACCTTCCCACCAAAGGTGGTACCTATTTTTCTACTTGCATTTTTTAACGTGCTTTCGAACTGCTAGGTTGGCAGAAGCTGGGATAAGTAACATGAGCTCACCCCATTACGCGGCACTAGGGATTCAAACCGCTGAACTGCTAACCTTTCAATGTACAGTCTACAGTAGCCTACAGTAAATTCAAAAAGAGGGTGGCAGAGGAAGATCCAGCTTAGTTAATACAGTATATAATAGTCATGGTGCCTGGGTAGAGATTTAATGTTCTTTACTAATAATAATAATGTTCTTTATTATTCTTTATTACTAAGATTCTTTAATAATATGGCACGTGGTTTTCTATCAAAACCACCAAGCAGAATAAAACAGGACCACTGTTAGAAAGACAACACGACTTACAGAACACGGCCAATTGCTTCTTCCTGAAGCCTGACCTGGCAAGTATCTTGGTCCTGCCCTTTTTTCCTTCTTCAGAATAATTGCTGCAGATCAGTTGCTGACTAAAACAGTTTTAACCCAAAACTGGCCTCAGTATAATCATATCTCAAATTTTCACAAGGTACAGAAATAAAACCTTGTTCAAGCTTGAAACCTGCTCACTTCACATGCGTACACATTAGTGTAGTTTTCTTGGCAGCATTATTTAAATAATGTTGGATTGATTTTCCCCCCATTCTAGTATATAGACCAGGTTCACCCTATAGGTTTCCTATCTAAGAATTAACCAAACCTGACCCTGCTTCATTTTCAACCCAGCTTTGACACATGAACTGCCTGTAAGCCTCTTGAATGACATTCAAAATGTTTTGCCTTCACTTCTTAAAACCCACCCAACTCTTCCCTGTTTGTCTGCCATTTTTGTGCTCAATATGAAGAGAGATGGGAGGTAGTATAGTTAAGACTAAAGGTATTTCATCTGGTGGATGTAAGTTAAATCGAGGATCTGAACTACAGACAGTCTTGAAATAATGGTTTTGCATATGTGAGGAAGTCATAAAAGTCAAGTTAGCAGGTGCATTATTGCTGAAGTTAAGTTCAAAGCAGTGAACTAGATTAAATTCATGGAACATTTTTAAAGCCAGCAGGGCCATTTAGAAGTGGATTTTAAGAATAAAAGGAAAGAAAGCTAGACAACGTTCTGAAAGATCATGCTGATATGACCATATTTATATGGGAAAAGAACATTTGGGCACAGCTTTCTGGAATATATCAAATTAAGATAAAATGGTTTTATAAATAGTAAAAATGAAATAACTACAAATTACTCTGCACAGTTTGCTTGCAACTTCAATTGAAGGTGCTGTTTTTGACTTTTAAAGTTCTTCATGGCACAGGACCGGGTTATTTGAGGGACAGCCTCTGCCTGATTATATCTATCTGTCCCATCGGATCCAGAAGAAAAGGTTTCTTGAGAGTCCCATCTGCGAAGGAGTTACATTTGGCAGGACCCAGGAAAAAAGCTTTTTCTGCCATAGCATCTGCCCTGTGGAATCTCAGGGCCCCACCCCATCCCACCATGAGGCAAGACTGGCCCCATTCTTGACATCCTTCTAGAAATCCCTCAAAATATGATTTATCTCAATTAATGAGGTGGCAGCATTGCCTATAACATTAAATTCTTTCTACTAATCTGTTAATAGTAAATGCTGGTGAATGTTTTTAACTGTAGAATGTTTTCTAATATTGCTTATTCTTGGTTTGGTTTTTTTGCTGTATGCAGTCCAAAATCATGTTACCAAATATGATGAATAAATAAGAATGATTGATGTATTTTTGAGAATATTGTCAGAAGAATCAATACAGGGTCAAGTTTGGATTATTTTTATACATTAGAAAAATATGAATAAAATGAGTTTGTTTTTTGAAAATGAAACATTGGATAGCCCAATTTGGGATTTTACCACCACATTTCAATGACTCAGCTTTGATGTTAGATCAGGAATACAGGTTATCCAGACTCCATTAGACAGAGTGAGGTAACTGCCTCAGGTAGCAGATGTTAACATTTTCCCTGCTATACTGTGCAATCACTTCCCCAGCTATTTCAGTTAAATCTGTACAGAGATCTGCACCTCAGCACCCAGCTTGCTGTGCCTGCTCTCTCAAGTTTAGTGGCAGATGTTGTCAGCTGATCTGTTACAAGAGAGAAAAAAGATTCAAGCCTATAGCATGGTGAGAAGGCCTCATTTTGCAGTAAAATGGCTTGGGTTGTACCTGGAAAGGAAGAGCATCTGCACTAAGGGACAAATGCTGTGCAATAATTTAAAATCAATTTGTAATATTGAAGAGCATATTGTTATATGTAAGTATGTTTTACAATCCAATGAAAATATACAGTTTGATTATGACAGCATCTTAGTGGGCAATGCTTTCATTGTTATATTCTAGGAACAACTGATAACAAAATAAATCAACATTTCTAATCTTTGAAAAGCTTGCTTATATAACTATACTGACATTCCTGAGCCAGATTCAACCAAAGGCTGTCTCGTCTCTGTTTTGGAAGTCAGAGCTAAGTACATTGGTTTGGCCTAGAGTCTGATTCCATCACCGGGAACACATCTAGAGCTTCACTCAACCAACTCTGAACTGAGTACATTTGGAAGTTCAAGCACGCCAATAACAATACCTCATAGGCCAAATATTCCATTTTATTTTCAAGCTAAGACTTTATCTTCTAAAGTAAACAGCAAACATGTTTTTTTTTTTTCAAAGCGATAAAGGCATTTGTAATTCATCCTGTTGGTGGCATGTGAGATGATAACTTTCCATTGCATTTTGTATTTCCCTTGCTGCTTTCTTCCAAGTAGGTAAAATCAATTCTCCCCCAGGTTATTTCATCAGGCCAAAGAAATCACAGTTATGGAGCCATTGTCATGCTGCTGTGTGTGGTCCCATCATCTGGGGTTGCGACAAGTAGTTACAATGTTCTTAGATTCCACCTTCTCACTTTCTCTCTCTCTTTTTTTAATCTCAAAATAGGTATGTGCCAACAGCAGAAAAACAAAAAACAATTGCTCTTGCTCATGTAATGAACACCAGAGCATTGTGGGAAATTAAAATGGTAGGAAAGGCAGTAGTGTTTGCCAACTAGACCAGCTTCTTCATTACTCTTGCTATACTTTCATCTCACAATAAAGGAAAGAAAGAATGCACAGCACTATCTCTGTTCTTGCTCTCCTGGTTGTGAAAGGAACTTCTGCACTGCTGTCCTCCAATGAGCTCACACTCTGGGTCTGCCAAGGGCTTCGTCAAAACTGGAGCTTGCTCCAATGTACATTTATGCACAAATCTCTACAGTGCAGAATACCTGAATAGTCATAGGCTCTTTAGTATATAATCTGCTGCTTATTTGCAAATATGATTTTTTTTTCATTTTATGCTTCACCATAGACTCAAAACTACTTTGCATGGAAAAGTTTTAATTCCCCATGCTGGCTAGGGAATTCTGGGAGTTGAAGTCCACACCTCTTATATAGTTGCTAAGTTTGAGAAACACAGCTCTACAATCCATTTTTAACAGAGCATCAGTATGGTGGTAGAACCAAATGCATTAAAGCTATTTGGAGACAGATGCTTAAGTCCCAAGGGCCAAGTATGGTTTAGTAAAAGAGTTACATACTATGATAGAAAGCCTTTATGTCTGAATCTACTATCCAGGAGAATGGGAAGGGGAAAGTACTGTATCTTCCCATAGGAAACAGAGTGAAGAGGAGAGCCCAAAAATATCCATCTTTCAATAAAGAGACAACAGACAGAGAAAAAGAGAAGAAAAAAGGCCATTGCTTGATATTTCTAAATTCAGATGCTATTCATGTTCTTGAGAAGAAAGTGAAGATAAAAATGTTCTCTAGACTAAGCTTATCCCTGGTTATTATACACCCATGCAGTTTTCTGGCCAATATAATAAAAATAGTTTGCCATTGCTTATTTCCTGGATGTTTTCCAATTTCTCAGACTAACCTACAGCCCTGGAATTTTTACCTGATTGCTATCCAGGTTTGTCATTGTTTAGCTTCTAAATTCAGATATGGTCAGCCAGATGCTACCAGCTAAGATAGTCAATAGAATGAAAGGTACAAAAAGCTGGTAATTTTGGAACAGAAGTCCAACACACTATGGACAACAGGATTTGGCATCTCAAACAATTACACCTAGTCTAGAATTTAATAATTTGTTCAATTAATTTTTAAATATTCAAATGGTAAGATCCAAAATAAGATACCTAGTTTGGTGTAGCAGTTATGACACCGGGCTAAAAACAAGGAGACCATGAGTTCTGATCCCACTTTAGGCACAAAACCAGTTGGGTAGCCTTAAGCCAGTCATTCTCTCTCAGCCCTAGGAAGGAGGCAAGGGCAAACCACTTCTGGAATTTTGCCAAAAAAACCTGCAGGGACTTGTCTAGGCAGTTATTAGAAGTCAAAATTTACTCAAAGTCACAAAAATAAATAAGGAGCCAAAACACACTCTATTGAATAAAATACGTGCAAATCTTCATGGAGAAATCCTGATGTTTCCTTTAATTGTCATTGTTCTTGCTGATGCTTCTTCATGCCTTTTTTCTGCTGACTTCCACCTAGAATCACAGTCAGCTTATTTGTCATACATGTTATGTGATAAGTCTGACAACACATTTAAGCTCATGCTAGCTTCTTTTTTTTGGCTCATGATCAGAGAGGCATTCTTCTGCCCCAGATAAAAATTTCCATTTTACAGATACTATGAAGAAAAACTAGAACAAGAGCCAGGAGCGACAGGCCATTAAAAAATTGTTATAAAATAAAACTATAGATGCCATGATGCTTAAGTAAAACAGTCGTTTCCTGCCTCTGATATGCTCTTCAAGCTGCACTTTATTTGTTTAAAAGTCTTTTTGAAGGTAGCCTTGGAGAATTGTCTTTTTTCTGGCACTTTTCCTTGATTTAATAAATTACATGATAGAAATTAAGTGAATGAGGCTTTTCCGTCGCTACCTGTTTATACCAGGATAAACGTCATATTCAAAATCTGTGATAATTGTCAAAAGGTAATGCTATAGAAGCCAACTATGGAAAGAAAAGGAGAGGCACAATCCCACTGCAATTCTTCCTTTGCTTTTGCTCTTCCTTTGTTCTTCCTTTGCTTTTGCTCTTATCATCAGATTATAATTAAAATTAATAATAAACATTTGAAGTTTTCAATCACAGCATGTCATTTCATCTACAGTCAAAAAAATGCAAAAGAAGCTGTGAATATAAATGCAATGTATATGGGATTAATTGTCAGCTAAACATTGTAAAAGATAGAATATGCAAAAAAAAAAAATCAAGAAAAATTCATTACTTGGAGCCATCTCTGTTATGTTTCAGGACAAATTGCAGAGTTCCATCCAAACACACAAACACAATGTAATTTGTAAGAAAAAGAGCCAATTGCTGCTATGACCAATCTGTTAAAGCAATGTTTATACAACAAGGCAAAAAATAATTTTGTATCAAATGTAGTTTTGTTCCAGAGCTTCAGTCAACACTTTCCTAATTACAAATACAATTGGAACTTTCAAACTGGAACCAACCTTAATACTGTATAGCATGACCTGCCTGAATATAGCAACTTTAAAAATATATCTTCTATATGTATATAGAAATATTAAAGTTTCTCCTTTGGAACTGAACCCAATGGAAAGAAAATTAATCAGCTGTAGATTTATACAAATCAGCAAATTAATAAACAATTGATTTGATGGAACCAATTGGATTACACTTAAATCAACTGAAGAATTAAGTCGTGACTAATCTGCCCCACTGATTTAAGTGAAACCTAAGTACCACTAATTTAGCTTAGATCCAAATTACAATAGAAGTGTAAAAGTGTAAAAAGTATGGATATCTTGCTTTTAAACTTTCCAGATCCAGGTTAGATTTTTCACCAAATACTATACTGCTTTAATTAAAGCAGTGGTGAAATGTAAAATTTGTTACTACCGGTTCTGTGGGTGTGGCTTGGTTGGAGGGTAATGTGACTGGGTGGGCATGGCCAACTTTTTTTTTTTTTTACTTTTAAAAGCATTTTTATCTACAACCTTAAGAGGTTGCAGAAAAAAATGCTTTTAGAAGCCTCTGATGATCAGGCAACTCAGCTGGGATCACCAGAGGCTTTTAAAGGCATTTTTTTTTCTACATCTTCTTCAGCTGAAGAAGTTGCAGAAAAAAATGCATTTAAAAACCTCTGATGATCCCAACTGAGCCGCATCAGAGGCTTTTATTTTTAATTTTTAAAATCTTTTTTTCGGCCGAAGAGGTTGCAGGAAAAAATGCTTTTAAAAGTTAAAAAAAGAGCCTCTGATGATCGTGTGGCTAAGCTGGGCATGGGGGGGGGGCAGGGATTTTTGCTACTGGTTCTCCAAACCGCCCGCTGCCATTGCTACCGAATCGGACGATCCGGTCTGAACCGGGAGCATTTTACCCCTGAATTAAAGGCTAATTTCTCTCTCTGAAATGCACTTACTTTTGCTATACCATAAATGTTGGTTTTGCATATTTTAACAAAGCTGACAAATTGTATCATGGTTTATCATAATATAGAAATTCAACAATTATATTTCTTCTAGTATGTAATTTGGTCCCAACTCTAAAGAACTTGATACTGCTGCAAATAACTTGGATTTTAAAGGATTAAACAAGGCTTGAGGAATCCTCTCGCCCACAGACGTCAAACTCACGGTGTCACATTGCCGTCACATGACATTTCACAATGTTTTTTCCCTTTGTGGAGCTGGAGTGAGCGTGGCCTGTGTGTGATGTATCTGCCCCATGGGCTGACAGTTTGACATCCCTGTTCTAGGCCAAGGATTCCCAAACTTGGCAACTTTACAATGAATGGAGTTCAACTTTCAGAATTCTCCAGCTGGGAAATTCTGGGAGTTAAAGTCCATGTGTCTTAAAGTTGTCAAGATTGAGACAACTTTACTCTACTCTAGGCCACCCTATACATTTAAATAAGATAAGACTAAACCCTGTTTTTTCCCTATTTGGCCTGATAAACTTTCTTCAGATTTGTTTAAAAGGAAACATATTTAGGGAACAAAGAAACCAGATCAGAAAATTGTTTTGCCAAAGTGGATAATCAATTGAAATAATTATTTGAGGAACCACCAAATCCATTTTGGAATTTCAGAATTACTTGATCTTGTATTTATTTTAAAAAAAAAAACCTTTGAAATGCTGCATAGAAGGCTGTGCATGAACATGTCACTAAAGCTGATAACTTTTTCCTACAAAACTGTAAAAACTAATGTTGGTAACCCTGTATATCAGTCATATTTCCCTAATCAAGAATGATGATATGATATGTAACTGTTAGCCAAAATATGTGTATTTGTATATATGTTGCTAATGCAGAACATATGCCCACATTTTATAAAAATCAAAACCAATTAAAATTAACAGTTTGCATTGAGTTTATGCACTATATTAAGAAAGTGTACATGGACATTATTAATGCAGGGAGAACAGAAGCAGAAAAGAATTATATGTACCTGCTCCACTTCAATAATTAATAATAGAAAATCCTTAGAAGAAAGCAAAATTGAACATTTGGTGCCAAAAAAAAAAAAACCCCACAAAGAAAGGAAGTAGAAACATCCATACATCTTCTCTTTATATTCATGATGTTCTCTGTTAATATCTGAATATATGAACCAGTCAGAGAGCCAATTTGATCTAGTGGTTAAAGTACTAGGCTAGAAACCAGGAAACTGCGAGTTCTAGTCCTGCCTTAGCTAAGAAAGCTGGTTGGGTGACCTTGATCCAGTCACTTTTCTCTTAGCCCAATCAACTCACAGAGTCCTTGTTATGGGAAAATAGGAGGAAGAATGAGTATTACGTATGTTCACTACTTTGACTTATTTATAATAATAATTTTAAAAATAGTATAGCCTTTATTGTCATTGTACATCATGTATACAACGAAATTGTTTTTAGCCTCACTGGTGCAATCCATGACAAAAATACAAACAACATAAATAGTACAAAGAATAATCCCTATGCAAGTAATTAGGGGGGGAGGGGAAAAAGAAAGAAAAATAAAAACTAGTGATACGTTTCTGCGTGTGCGTGTGCGTGGAGTGATTGTGGTTGTGTTTAAGAGTCTGACAGCCCAAGGATAGAAACTATTTGTTCGGCTGGCTATGCTTCGATGTCTTCTGCCCGATGGTAGAAGCGCCAAGAGACACTGACCAAGGTGTGAATCATCTCTGAGTATCTTTCTTAGTCTGCTAAAGCAGTGAGACCTGGTGATGTCATCCAGTGGTGTTGGAGGGCAACCAATGGTTTCTTGTGCCGAATTGATCACTCGCTGTAGTGCCTTCCTGTCCGCAGCAGTTAAACCAGCGTATCATACTGTAATGCTGTATGTGAGGATATGCATAAAGGTGGGATATAAATAAATTAATAAAATTATGAAGCGAATAACACTTTATTGACTGGGCCACTAAAATAGCATATAAAAACCTAGAACTCCTGAGTGGTTCTTTTTTAGGTAGACTAACACTTTATAGGATCCAATCATAGGAACAGACCTTTTGTGAAAATGTAACTAGACATAATAGAAATTATTCTTGGAGATTTGAACAGCAAAGCAAATTTTATTTTATATGCACATTTTTATCATCTTCCTCAGTGTTACAGGAAGGCAGGTTCTGGTTAAATGTGGGAAAAATGTTCTAAAAGCAACTCAATAATGCACTCAATTATATAAGAAGGCAGTGTTTTCACTAGATATCTTCAAGCAGAAGCTATATAAATAGGTTGGCAAAAAGTGTGATTCCTAAACCTTTGACCAATTTCTTCAATAATCCAAGCATGATGATGATGAGGAGGATGGTTAATAATCACAATGACAATGATAAGAATCAGGAAAAATTCATTGCAAAATAACAGTGCAAAGCAAGCCTTAGTCATTCTTGTTTGCATCCTAAGATAGAAAGTAAGTATGGAAGTCACAGGGTTTGCATTGTTCTTATCACTACAGTATAGCAAACATATGTTTTTACTCATGCTTCATCAGGTTTGCATGCTTTCGAACTGCTAGGTTGGCAGCAGCTAGGGTGAGGACGGGAGCTCACCCCAACACATGAAGCTCAGGTCTTGAACATTTGAAATCCAGCATTTGAATCATGAGCCATCTTGCCACCCATAAATAGGTATCACTTTGATAGGAAGGTAACAGTGGGGATAGTGAAGACAACAAAACTACCACTTCAAACTTCTTCGTTTGGGATTTGGAGGAGGTATTGTCTATTCAAAAGCAACAATTGTGATTATACAAGTGGTGTTTATCAGACTTCCCCCTTCAGAACAATGTCTAGCATGCTGTAATCATACAGGAATGGAAGAGAACAGATAGAGCTCATCTCTTTTGGATGCGACAACAGTGATGAGAATATGTTCTTGGAGTGTGTATACAGAATGAGCATTCTTACTAGCATTTCATTTATCTCAGTTTTAAGTATTTTTTTAAATCTGAAAATTATAGAATAGTATCATATATACATGAAATATTTGACTTCTCAGAAGCTCATCTGACATTTACTTACATCTCATTTCTAAGAGTAAAGAAAATCTTGGGAGAACTAGGCTGTCCCTGCTGATTGGGGGTGGGGTGCAGGCCAAAAAATTGGGGAAGAGATTGTGAGTTTGATTCGACATCATCATTTTTACATTTCAGTTATTTACTCTGGACAAGGTTTGGGATGGAAATGTCAGTACAAAATATGGTTTCCAATTTATTTCAAATATTCAATGATTGGTTGCATACTACTTTGCCAAATGCTGCCAAATACATAATCTTAAAATATTGATGAGAGAACTATAATAATAAATCCCCAAGTATTGCTTTTATCTGGTTTTTCAAGTCCAGACAAAAGACATTTTGCTAATGCCTGGCTCTGAAAGTGGCATAAACACACTTATTCAGAAGTAAATCTTCCTGATTTCAAATAGGTTTATTTCTGAGTAAGATTCATTGCAAAGGTTTTAGCTCAAAGGAAAGGATTTCAGAGGAATGATGGATAAGGTTCCCAAGTATTGATTTCAGAAAGTGAGCTTTTCAGGAACGGGAAGCCAACACTGAACTCATTACACAATTTGGCAAGGCTGTGACTACTTGTCTCCATTAGCTGGTTTTTGCTTCGCTCTTTTGCAATACCGAATTTCATTCGCAGCCACCAAATCTCTACAAATCACACTCAGTTCTGATGAATAGATTTCTGGTTAAAATAGAAGCTGAGTTCATAAAACGTGCTAAACTATTGTGTATTTTGTTTGATTTTAACTTAACGGAACCTGTGGATTTGGCCATTCTAGTTTGTGAACCATGGTTTAGCACAGGGGTGTCAAACTCAAGGCCCAGGGAGAGGATCTGTCCTGTGGGATGCTTAGATCTGGACTATGGGCCACCCCGGAAACAGCAAAGGACCAGCCCGCAGTGCCTCTGCCAGTGAAAATGTAGCTCAGAAGGGCTGCGGGCAGCCTTCCTAAGCTCCATTTTCACTGGCAGAGGATTGCAGGAGGCCATCACAGTCAAAAGGCGCCCCCAACACTAGAGACGTTGAGGTTGCCATGCCCACCCTGGCCCCCCGAGGTCAAACACAACCTGATGTAGCCCTGAATGAAATTAGGTTTGACACCCCTGGTTTAGTATGACAAATATATCCAGCCAATTTAATTTAGTCCCAAAAATGTTGCTAAACACATATTGCTGAATATGTTATGTGAACCCTACCAACATATTCTTGGCTTAATTTCACACTAGTGGCAAAATGCAAGGAGAGACTGATTTAAAGGATTGCGCTGGTGGCAAAAGCAAATGGTTAGGATAGGGTGTTAGGAATCTAGATAGCAGGATGAAGTCGTTCTAGATTAAGGCAAAGCCTGTAACTCACTTTCAGTATCAATCATATCTTTCTGTTATTTTCCTACTATCTTACAAGCAAATAAAATTTTGTATTGCCAAAGAGTGAAGAAAGAGCTAGCTAATGGAGAGAGACAAGTGACAGGGGCTTGCCAAACTATGTAATGAGTTCACTGTTGGCTTCCCAACTCCTGAAATGCTCATTTTCTGAAATCAGCCCTTGGGGACCTTCTCCATCATTCCTCTAAAATCCTTTCCTTTGGGCTTAAGTCTTTGCCAGGAATCTTCTTCGGAAACTAATCTACTTGAAATCAGGAAAATTTACTTTTGAGTAAGTCTGTTTATGCTAATTTTACAAAAATACGTAAGAGCCAGGCTTGAGCAACATGTCCTTTGTCAACTTTTATTTGGTATGAAAAACATTGTTGACAAAAGCAGTATTTGGGAATTTAAATGATCTTTCCACATTGTTCCTAAGGTGAATAGTGAAACTTGGGCAAATAATGTGAAAAGTGGGATTTTGAAACATGCAAAAGCTAAAAAAAATATTCTTGCTACCTTCCCATTTACACACACACACACACACACACACACACAATCATTTCATTTTTCTGAACAAAAGAGTTTGATTATTTGCTATCAAGTTGTCGACTCTTATCAACTATACAGAGAGATTTTATCCATGGCAATCTGTCCCTAACCTGGTCTTTCAGGTCTTCCATTGGTGCATTCATAAAAGATGCAGCTGCTTTAATAATTCAACAGGAAATTATTCGTTTATATTTCAGTAAACTACAAAGAGTCCCTTCCAAACTTCCAGGCATTTTTAATCATGAAAAAAGATAACTCTGTTATTTCTGAGCCAAAACTAAGATCTAGAATTGTAGATGATAATAGGGATATTATCCATTATGCCTAACTGAAAATGCAGCATGCATTTTTAAAATGAATTAAGTCAAATTCTTTAACCTGTTTCTATTTTTTTTAAAGTACTTTAATATAAATAGGAAATTGGTCCAAAAAAGCAAAAACAAAAGCAAACAGAAACAGAAAAGAATAAAGATTAAAAAAAGCTATCATTAGCAATAGCAGCAATAGTACTAGCTACCAGCCCTGGATGACATCTTCGAATCTCACTGTTTGAGGAAGTTGCATAACATTCTCAGAGACTCTTTCCATCCTGCTTACAATCTTTTTGGACTGTTGCCTTCTGGCAGAAAATACAGAACAATTAAAACTCAGACCACACGTTTTCTGAATAGTTTTTATCCCAGAGCTCAACAATCCCATTGCACTCAACAATGAACTAAAGGGCCACCATTACTGAGCTGTTGGTCAGCATTGCTTGGTCTGTTGTGTGGATGTTTGGGTGGTTTGGGGGTGGGGAATTGTGGTGGGTGGGAATGTGTTTGGGGATTGTTATGTGTGTTATGTGTGTCTTTGGGTGTTAAGTGAATTTCTTTGTTTGGGTATTCTGTGTATACACATACAATGACAATAAAGTTGTTGTTATTGTTGTTGTTGTTATACTTATATACCGCTTTACAGTGCTTTACAGCCCTCTCTAAGTGGTTTACAGAGTCAGCATATTGCCCCCAACAATCTGGGTCCTCATTTTACCAACCTCAGAAGGATGGAAGGCTGAGTCAACCTTGAGCCTGGTGAGATTTGAACTGCCAAATTGCAGGCAGCTGGCAGGCAGCAGAAGTAGTCTGCAGTACTGCATTCTAACCATTGCACCATCATGGCTCATGGTGGTTCATTAATATAGAAAACAATTTAAACATAGCACTAAGCTTTGTCTACACAAAGTTTCTAAATTCACTCTTCATAGTAATAAGAACACACACACACACACACACACACACACAAAGGGGAGGAGAATTTATTTCTTTTTCTTTTCTTTCAGCACCCAGCCAGGGTGCATCCTACATGTTAAATGTTAGATTTAATGGACCACTTTTTCTTCCTTTTTTGTACACTATTTTTTCTTTTTTGTTGTTGTTAGGGTTGAATGTATGTCTTTGTTTCATTTTGTTTGTTTTACTGTTTGTATTTTATTTTCCATGACAAAACAATAAATTTGTTAAACAAAAAGTAGGACTAGTGCAGGGGTCTGCAACCTTAAACACTCAATGAGCCATTTGGACCCATTTCCCACAGAAAAGAAAACACTGGGAGCCACAAAACCCTTCCTGTGCCTGACTATTTCTTGAGCAGCCAGAAAACTAGTATATGCAGTTGAATTAAATGTTCTGTTTTCTTTTGAAACTTTTCTTTTCTGGGATTTATCCATGGTTGGCCTACTGGGGAGTTGAAAAGCTCAATAAATCGCATGCCGGCAGGTGTCGCATATTGGCAGTTGTGACGCATATTTTGAGTGACAGGGAGCCGCAGAAGAGGGGTGAAAGAGCCACATGCAGCTCCAGAGCCACAGGTTGCTGACCCCTGGACTAGTGCATCAATTTTAAATGTAAGTGTTTTTTTAAACACTTATTTAGTGTTTAGATCAGGGGATCAGATCTGCTGGAGGAGGAGAAGGGATTAAAAATGTTAATATGGTAGCTGTGACTACACATTGAACTCTCATCTCTTTATTATAAGTGTTACCTGTAAGTTTCATGTAACAAAAGGGAAGGTGGGATTTCAATAATATAGTCCAGGCCACTATCCTGCCTTTAATGACCTCTCTCCGAGGCACCTGTTTTAGGCAAATGGAATAGATATTAACTGGATATTCAAGTATTTTCCCAAGAGCACAGTTGTTTGCAAAGAGCAGACTGGAACCCACCCTAAATGAGCTAGGTTAGCAGCCATCATTTTGCTGTATTTTTTTTAAAATAGCAAATAAATTGAGATGATACCATTAATCAGTCATTTGCTTTGAACCATCATTCGACTCATTCCAGTCCTGCAGATTATCCAACAGTATCTCATCTAAACCTTTCGAAGATTAGATCAAATTGCTGCATAATTAATTACATACTGTTTTAAGAAGTATAGCTCTCCATTAGTACACTTTGTACAGAAAATAAAAGCTTTGTTATCTTGAATTTTCTTTGGAAGGATTGTTCCTTCCACACACTGTTGTGTTTGTGCATTACTTCTTTATTGAGATTTGGTGGTGTTTTTGATCTTACACAGGCCTCGAGATAGACAGTTATAGCTTTATAACATTCTTGTTCTTTCATTTGTTCACTTCATTTAGAAAAGCAGCCATTGCATCAGAAGTGTTTGTACGTCCACCCGCTTCACTTCTTACTCTATATATTTTACCAGTCAAACTTTTTTTCCCCCATACTTTGTCTTCTTATTAAACAACAGTTGCTTGTCCTTAGTTGGTCTTAAATATTTCTCTAACAAAGCTGTCTCTGTTTTTCCAACATGCCCATTTGCAGCCCACGCTGTTCCTGCACAGCTTTTCACTGATACCTTAGACCCCAATATTACTCCAAGTGACCTCATGCAACATCTGTAGTTGGGCTGGATTAAAAGACATGGGAAACCTTGATTGAACCATGTTCTGTGGGTCAAAAGCTTTCCACTATCCAGCATTCATTCTCTCTCTCTCTCTCTCTCTCTCTCTCTCTCTCTCTCTCTCTCTCTCTCTCTCTCTCTCTCTCTCTCCCTCCCTCCCTCCCTCCCTCTCCCTCCCTCCCTCCCTCCCTCCCTCCCTCTCCCCTCTCTCTTTCTCACTTTTTCTCTCTCTTTCTCTCTTTGTCTGCACAAACAAAGGCACAGCAAAGTTCTGGAAGACCAGAAAGAAGCAGATGTTCAGGGAGTCTCTCTAATTCCACAGAAGGTCTGGCTGTTGTACAACCAGATATTTCACTCAGTAAGGCTCTTCAGGCACTTGGGAAAACACAGAGAAATGATTTAGAGAAACATAGGCTGTTTTTTAATAGCTATTCAAGTAAAAACAAGCACATAAACTTAACTTGATCAGAATCTTTTTTTACAAAATAGTTTCCTAAGTGTAAACGAGTTGTTTCATAAATATTTCTTCAACATATATTTTTTTTAAAATTATGTGTTATTTCAGAGGGCCTGAATTCTTAACACGCTTTTGTTCAATATTATACCACAGCTAAGTGGCTGCACCCGAGATGACCTTGATGGATTTCAAAAGGCTAACCCGAATTGGACTGGGATAGTTCTTTGCAAGTTTTTCTTCAGGAAAAACTATAGCCGTGGAACAAACTGGAAAGCTTAAAAAAAAAAACAGAAGAAAGAAATAGTGTTGTTATCAAATATACATGAATGCATTAGGAATTGAGCAATACTCAGAAACTGTAGGTTTAGACCAAGGCAAGGCAAATAAACATAACTGGCTCACCTTTGGTTCATCTGTGACTCTGGGGATTTTACAGATCTGGAAGAAAACAGCCAATAGAGGCAGCTCCTCTGGAGATTGGGGCAGGGTGGAAATCCACCTTCTCTCTTCTCTGCAGATGATTTTTTCACACTTCTTTTGAAAGAAAAATGTGTTAGTCATTTAGGCCTGCTGTGGACTCCTCTGGTATTTTTATGTATGTACATTTTTATGGGAACAGAATATACTCATAATCACACAATAAATATGAATTGACTAAACGCTAAGAAACAAGATGCTGCCAACCTTCAGAAGTAAAACACAAGGACTCACCTCAGAAATAAATTAATCTCTTCCTATCTGGAGTTCAGCTATAATATTATCCTTGCAGCCTCCTTCTTGCCTTTCCTGCTTCCACTGTTGTAACCAAAAGGAAATTTCTGTTCCATCTTTCTACAACTTTCAAAACTATTATTTAAAACTAATAAGAATAAGAATGAAGATGATGACAATAGTACAGAAATACAAAAAGCTGAAGAAGTAAAGAGTTTGGCTTAATAGGCTAAGGTTTGCCAAGAAGATATACTAAATGAGCTAATAAAGGAAAGTATAATGAAAAGCAATAAAACCAAACTGCATTTAAAAACAAGCAGCTGATGATGTGAAACAAACCTGGGAAAAGAACTTATTTAACAGCCCGTTCTTTATCAACACCTAAGGAAAGATTAATAATGAAGAAAACACAGACATGATTTTAAAAGAAGCACATTAAAGAAAAGGCTCATTTCAGTGACTTAAGAACAGTTAGTACATTCAACAGTAATGAAAGCTAATTTTGAGAAAACTCCACCTAGTAGTAAATTTCAACACTATAAATAACAGTAGCAGACTGTTGAACACCTGGTATGGGGATGTAAGAGGATTGCACAGGCTGAGCATTTAGAAGACACAATAAAGTGGCCACCCTGATCCACAGGCATTTTAATAAGAATTATAACTTACCAACAACAAAGAATTGGCGAAATCAGAATATTGAAAAAATGGTCAAGAACAAAGACATTGCAATCCTCCGGGACTTCCAAATACAAAATATTAATATTTAATATTTAATATTTAAACATGTTGTCCGTAATAAGTCAGGTATGATTGTACTGTAGCTACAAAGAAATAAAAATTGGCACGAAGTGACTGAAAGATTTTTTTTTCTCTAGAAAAAACAGGAAAATATAAAAATCTTTGAATAGAGATTGGGTGGATGTGGAGAAAGAAAGCTTAACGGTGTCAGTCGTAGTTGGTGTGTTTGACACTATACCAAAAGTTCTACAAAAGCTCTATAACACAATAGGAATGGTCAGAATCTCAGCCCATTAATTACGAAGAGTTGCATTACTTGGAACAGCAGATATATTGTAACAGTGTTACTAATTATCTTAGTTTCTTGGGAGGGATTTGATAGACAAAAGTATCAAGTCTAGTTATAAACGATAGAGTACATGTAACTAGCAATAATAATACTGCAGAACAAAATTGTCTCCACTCTGAACTTCTAAAGTACCTTGTATACAAATGCTAAGGTGATGTAAAAAATTCTGAAACATTGGACGAGCAGTGAAGCTGCTCTTTAGGTTTCTTGCACTTTGCACTGTGATCTGTGTATTGATATACATTAGCCCCACGTGTCTGCTGAAGGACGGGGTGGGGGGGAGAGCAATGAATATAACAGACCAATTAAAAAAAATATGGCTGTACTACTGTATATTGATGGCTAAGTTCCTCTCAAGTGAACAAAGTAGGGATTAGCCCGTCCAGTGCATTACTTTTTCGAATTCACCATTACCACTTCCTGAGCCTGCAGCCACACAATCTGAAGTGGGAAGCTTAAGGACACCATCGGAATCAAAGTGTTTGTGAGTGTCTGAATCCTACAGGAAAAGTCCTTAATCTCATCTTGCAAATGCTGCCGCTTGCCAATTTTCTAGACAATGAAGAGATAAGAGCCTTGGTTTAAAGCACCCTGTTATTAACACAGCTGCCTGCAATTACTGCAGGTTCGAATCTTACCAGGCTCAAGGTTGACTCAGCCTTACATCCTTTCTAAGGTAGGTTAAATGAGGACCCAGTTTGTGGGGGCAATAAGCTGACTTTGTATAAATATACAAAAGTATGAAGGCTGTTGCTTAACACATTGTAAGCCGCCCTGAGTCTCCGGAGAAGGGCGGCATATAAATCAAATTAAAAAATAATAATAAATAAAAAAAATAAATAAAAAAACCCCAGGCTTGTAATAGAAATAGGACTGTGCATTGAGCAGTTATGTAAAGCACAACATACTCAGCTCAGTGGCAAAAATATGAGAAGACTGGTGGCAAGAAATCACTGCCACGTGGTAAGCGACTCCTTCTTTGAAATCCTAAACTAAATGAATGGTACTTTTCTTAACATTTAGGTTTTTTTTTTTTTAATGGAGAGAAAAAAAACTGGGAGTGTTCAGGAGAAAGAAGCCACATAGCCAAATGCATCAGGCAGATGTGGCCAGACATCCCACCTGAAATGCCAGCTGGATGTGTACTAGCATTCTTGGAGCGTCTGAGGCCCAAACGACTGCTTTGAACTTACTGTAATATTTGTCATTTCCTGATCGTATGGCGTTCCTTACAGGGCATTCACTATCCATTCCACAACACCATCTTGTAAGGATCCTCTCCCTTAGCTTTTTTTTTTCTCGTGAATATGGGTATTTCATTCAATAAAACCAAAATAATAAATTATGTTCTTTAAATGTCTGGCTGTATTCACACAGTTCATAACCAAAACCAGACAGCAATTCATTGTAAAGAGTATAGGCAAATGGTTAACACATTTTAAGATACATTTTTGGCAAAGCTAGAAATTTGTGAAATAGTTTGAGTTTCTTTTCTTTTCTTTGGAGTCTTCACTCTGCTTAGGTTGGAAAAAATGTATACAATAAGTATAGGACCACTAGTACCATCGTTATCCTTATTCAAAAATTGAATTGACAGCAGGCAGTATTTGCCAATAGCTTGCTTGTGTAGATACCCACAAAGAAAAACAGTGAATCATCTTCTGATTGCTTAAGGCTCTCTGTCATTTGTGTCATTAACAAGACAGTTCTGATTGTTGTTGCCAAATACAGGTAGTCCTTGACTTATGACCACAATTGAGCTCAACATTTTTGTTGCTAAACAAGACAGTTGTTAAAGCCACCCTGAGGCTCCGGAGAAAGGCGGCATATAAATTGAACTAAATAAATAAGGGAATTTTGCCCCATTTTGTAATCTTTCTTGCCTCAGTTGTTAAGTGCATCACTGCCATTGTTAAATTAGTAACTTTACTTGTTAAGTAAATCTAACTTCCCCATTTTACTTTGCTTGTCAGACGGTCACAATAGCTGATCACATGACCCCAGGACATGTCATAAATATGAGTCAGTTGCCAAGTGTTTGAATTTTGATTCTATGACCAAGGGTTATAAAGTTATAGTTATAGTTATAAAGGTACCAGTGGTGGATTTCAAAATTTTTTACTACCGGTTGTGTGGGTGTGGCTTGGTGGGCATGGCATGGCTTGGTGGGCATGGCAGGGGAAGGATACTGTAAAATCTCCATTCCCACCCCACTCCAGGGGAAGATTACTGCAAAATCTCCATTTCCTCCTGATCATCTGGGACTTGGGAGGCAGAGAATAGACGGGGATGGGGCCAGTCAGAATTTTTACTACCGGTTCTTCAAACTATTCAAAATTTTCGCTACCAGTTCTCCAGGACTGTTCAGAACATGTTGAAACTCACCTCTGAAGAGTACCAATAAAAGAGAATATATGTAGCTCAGGGTTGAGATGTCCTTGGTGGTCTCTGAGTTTGCTTGTTTTTTTGCCGACGGTTCATTATCCTAAGTAGGTAACACCATCAGTGCTAGTAAGGAGTGCTGTTTGCTGTCAGTTTATATTTTGGTGTCTTGCGGGTAGGTGGGGGCAGTCTTAGAGATTCTTTGATTGGGCTGTTTACTGATGGCTCTTTGGCAGTTTCTTGATTGGTGTATTGCTTACTTGATTGTTGGTCTGAAGTTGACTTTGGAGTTAATCTATACTTATATGAGTGCTGATTGCTGGTGAACAGGTGCTGGAGTCTTTTTCTCTTTTAAGCTGGTTGATTATCTCTTTTGCATAGTCTATAGATGTTGTTAATGGCTATGTGTCTATTGATGGCTGATTTGTCAGAGTGCCAGGCTTCTAGAAACTCCCTGGCACTTTTGGACTTGGCCTTGTCTAGGATTGTTACATTTTCCCAATTGAAACTATGGTTCTAAGTGTGAAAAACAGTCATAAGTCACTTTTTTTCAGTGCCGTTGTAACTTCAGACCATCACTAAATGAACTGTTGTGAGTCAAGGACTACCTGTATGCATTGCTGATAAGCAAAGAACTTAACCTAAAATGTCTTCATAGTTTTTCATAGATTCAGGAACTGGTTCCTCCAATGGTTTGCTTATATCTGAGAAATTGAATTGCTTTGCAGAGCAATTGTCAAAGAGTCCTGAAGAATTACTGCAGGGGAAGAGGGTCACCTGCAATTCTTTTCTTGCTTCTATTCTCACCCAGTTAATCCCTTTAACTCTAGCATAGCAATGTTCTCTCTTAGGACACTGCAGATTTTTAAAAGTGGAGTATATAGAACAGCAGAACAAGCCTTCATTTGATTGATTGATTGATTGATTGATTTTTTTTTAGTTAGATGTTACTCAGTTCCAATCTGGGTGGCTCACAGCATAAAAACTAAATAACCAAACCAACTGTACAATTTCAAGATTAATAATGTGGCAGTAAACAGATGGCAGACCTATTTAACATAGCACAACATATCACATACTTGGTAAAGGGCTCCAACCACCGTAGCCCAAGCCTGGCAGAATAGCCATATCTTTAAGGTCTTTCAGAATGCCATCAGGGTAGGTGCTGCCTGGATCTCAGAGGGAACTTTGTAGAAGATAGGCACCTTGTTAGAGAAAGAACACTTTAGAGGTCCCGATAAATTGTCATAGTTCAATTGAAGGAATCAAGAGCACGCCAATCTTATCAGAATGATCTGGCAAGGCCAATACCACATAAGATAGACAATCCTTCAAATATTTAGGTCCTGTGCCATTTAGGGTCTATAGGTCATAAAGAGCATATTGAATTGTACCTGGATGCAAATCCCCAATACATACCAGGGCATGGTCATCACTGCTGATGCTATTGCTTTCTGGACCAGCTGAAGCTTCCAGAGAGTCTTCAGTGAGGAGTAATGAGGTGATTAGGGAATGGGTGACCTTTTAAAGGACACAACTCGTGCACCAGATGAAGCATGCTCCTTTAAGGAGAATTTTTGATTGCATTATAATTTACACTTCCTAAATCAATTCACAATCCTGAATGCAAATTTTGAGATTTTTTTTGTGCAATTGAATCAGGAAAACTGTTTGCATATTAAATAAATGAAAGAAATCTGTTTACAAAGTTTGTGTACCAAGTTTTTTTTAAAAAAAAATGTTTCAAATGGATTAGGAAATAAACCAACATTAATTTAAAACAGGAGACATAAAAGAACCAAGAAAATAACCAATTTGACTATCCCAACTCTTGCTGTCATTCAAAATCTGCATGTAACTGAATGACACCTCCCAGCAGCCTTCACAGCGGAAGGCTGAAGCTCTTATAAATTGAAGGAAGGTTTTTGGAGGAATGTAGATTACTTTTCCTTGAGCACATCGGGTCAGTATTTGCAGAAAAGCTTCGCTCTACAAATTCATTTTGTTTAATGGTGATTCATGAAAGAAAGCTGATTGAAAGGTTCTCGTGTGGAAATTGCAGCCAAAAGCTGTTCCACTAATTTGTCCAAGGCCATGTACTGGTCTTATTTCAGACATTACATAAGCACTTGGACAGCATAAGGTGACACTTAAACTTTCTGGTGACCAGTCAAACTAATGTGAGAAAATGTCATGGCAAGAAATATGGGCTTGAATATTTTGCACAAAACTGAACTGAACTGAAATGAGCCAAAACAGAATGTAACTTCGTAATGTGTCAAAGTTCCATCATCTCCTTAACATCTCTTAAAATATAATGTTGCTTCATAATTAGCATTTCCAATATTGGCAGACCAGTATTCCCACTGAACAATAGCTAAAAACATTAATAAAATGTCCAAGGCTTTCAGAACTGTAGATGGCTGCAAAGCAGAGTTGTGCAATTAATTTGAATCCAGTGGGTCTTCTAGAATGTACAGCATGTTTATTTTTTTTAATAATTTCCTACATAGAGGAATCATATGTAAACAACAATTTTAACAATTTCCTACATAGAGGAATTATATATAAACAACAATTACAGCAGAATGTCTTTTTTTTTTTTAACAGATGGAAACCCTGGCCAGAACATTGATTCTTATTAAGTATTGCTGTAAACCAGTCTATGACTAAGCTGTCTTGCCTATCCATTTGCATCTGATTGTTATTACATTTATAGAAACCATCTCACTATCATTATTAACTGTTTTGTGTCTTTCAAATTGCAATTCTGTGGGAAGAAGTTGTAGTACTGCGGGAAAACGGTTGCTGAATGCTTGGGCAAATGCAGGGCTCCAGGATGTGATTGGTGGACTGATTGTGGAGCTATGCTGGAAGATGGTTAGAAAGGATTCCCTCAGAGGTGATGATGGGTGGGGCAGTTTGGAAAGGGAGGGAAAGGGATGAAGATCTGGATTGTTTATGGACAGAGGGATGGGGTGGTTGAAAACAGTAGCCCATTCCTAGGAGAACTGGGTACCTGAAACCCCCCCCCCTCAACATTTCTGGACACCTGTCCTTATTCCAGGAACCAGGCTGGATTCTTGGAGATCTTAGCCTCCTGTTACTGTTAAATAACATTATGCCTTTAATACAGTAAATATCTCCACATCCATGATTTGATTGCAGATGAATGGGTAGACCAGACTTACATTATCAAGAACTGGAAAACCAGATCTAAAATGTTTCCTTATGTGTTTCAAAATTAGCTTCAGTCACAACTGCACAATAGGGGACACTGGAAGGCTCTGGAGGTAACAAATGATATTATTTCATATATAACCAAATGTAAGAACTTGTTCTTGAAGTTGCGTACCAGGGACAAGTGGTAATTGCTGTACCATCCCCTTCCCATGGTGGCATTCACCTTCAAGTTACTGGATCTAATTGATGGGGTAAGGTGGTAGACCTATATGCTTGGTGTCTTCAACCTTCCTTCCTGGGAAACAATCCTGATGAGGCTTAATCACCTCAGTTATGTCTTAGTTATCTATATCTGATACTTATCCAGAGAAGCTTCTTAGCTTATATATAAAGGTGTTCCAAAGGATTAAATTAAAGGATTTCAAATGATGCTAGTGAAAGATAGGCCGTGGATCTGGTTGGACATAAGTAAGAGCTGTAGTTCAACCCTGTACTATGGAATAAGAGTAGTGAAATGAAAATATTTCTCAGCTACTGTATTATTGTACCTGCAGATCACGGTCATGCCTTTTTAAAAATCACCCATTATTTTTTATAAGGTCACTGTGACAAGCTTGCAAAATATCTGGAAGAGAAAATCACTCAGATCTATTCAGAGCTGGATGCCAACTGGACAGATCCTGTTTGTAGCTCAGGGTTGAAATAAGGGGAGCTCTTGTTTACATGGCTGAAACTCCCACTGATGGAATTATTTGGCATGAATATGAGGCTATTACTCTTCCCAAAATGAACAGCATTTTCTTCATTTTTAGTCCTGACACTTGTGATCTGGATCCTTTCCCTTCCTGCTTCATGAAAGCCTCCAAAAAGGTAGGAAGAGGATCAGTCAGGATAGTGATTAAATATATATTTGAAAGAATGGGTAATAAAAGCAGATCTGAAGGAGGCAGTGGAATGCCTTCTACTCAAAAAGCTATCACTTGGTTCAGCATCTTTGGAGAACTTTTCTAATCACTAGCCCTCTCTTAGAAGCAGAGTTGTCGTGGTTATTATTATTTTTTATGATGAGTTATTTCTTTGGTTTTGAATGTTCAGATTCCAGTTTTATATGTACTACATTATGATTTATGGTTTATATATATATATTTATTTATTTATTTATTTATTTATTTATTTATTTATTTATTTATTTATTTATTTATTTATTTATTTATTTATTTATTTATTTATTGGATTTGTATGCCGCCCTTCTCCCGAAGGAGTCAGAGCGGTTCACAACAATAAGAAACAGAAATACAAAAGTTAAAAGACAAATTAAATCAGAATATCCAATAAATAGGTTAAACGTGGGAATACAAATTCAAATTCAAGATTTAAGAATTTAAAAAGCTATAATATCAGTTTAGAGTCAACCCAGGTCCACCCGTTGGATTTTGCATTTTGATAAATGCAGCATGTATTTTATTTCTCTGACATATGATCATCCAGTCTTTGTTTGAAGAATTGAAGGAAAACTCAAATGTCTCATGTAGTGGCATCTTCACTGCTTCTACTATCAGGAATTTCCTTCTCATGTGTAACCTGAATGGTAGGTTCAGACAAGAGGCTACATAGCTCTTGTAGATTTAACCCACTGGTTGATCCTGATTTCTGGGGCAATATAAAATAAGTCAATTCCATCTTCTGTGTGATCATCTGATTTTGAAGACTGCAATCATATGTTCCTCAATTGCTTGTGCTGTAAGCTAGTGGCACCCAGACCCTTTAATATTCCTCACACAGTTTGACTTTCAAATCCCTCATTGTCTTGGGAGTATGAATAAAAACTGTGAGAACAGAGCAAGTTGTAGAAGATAGTTTCAGAAAATACCACCATAAAGAGAAAAAAGATCTTCTTTTTTAAATAATCACACAGACTATGAGGCAAAATCATGAAAAGATTTTACAAAGTACATCATTCCCACTCATTACACTTTTCAACAGGAAATTCACAGCAACAGCACTCCCACACTTGCTGTTCAATATGGATTTGAAAAATGGAGTTACTCTGAAGTCCTTGTGACAAGCCGAATCATAAAATTTCCACTTTATTTTCATACAATTTCTACAGTCTCCCATGAAATGAATCAACCACATTGGTCTGAACATCCACAGAAAGCTTGATTTGTGAAATCAAAGAAAGAATCCATTAATTTCCAGGGCATTTGGTCAAGGCTCACTAGTTGCCAAGCTCCAGCTGTTATTAAGTTTGTGAATACAAAAATCTCAGTAGTAAATTAACAGCTGAACATGATTTGCAAATGTTATCTCTATTCTCAAGCCAAGTCTCAGTGAACTTTTAATATAAATCTACAATGTGAAAAGGAACAAGTTTAATGATAAATCTGCTATTACTATAAATGACTGGTGACATATTTCATACTGATAAAGCTTTGTGGAAGAAAAAGTATTTAAACGCCACTTATTTTAGACACATGTTCTTGTTCGTATTATTATTTAGAGAACTAAACAGTATTTATCTGATAGTTTAGAGTTGCTTTCATAACAGATTATTTATTATAATAGTATGGCATAGAAGTGAAGATATATGCTAAATCCTCAACAAGCACTCATCAAGCTCTCTGAAATACTTTTTTTTTAACATGGGAATTGTTGCAGAACACTCCAAAATAGTGAAGTGGAGAAGATTTAGCCCAGACATGCCAACTCAAAATGGCTGCCATTGTAGCAGAATTGAACAGAATTAAGGAGATTGTACTAAAACGGTAAAGAGCTCAGAAATATGTTTTTGTTCTTTTTGTTGTCACTGTTCTCTGCAAAAATGCATACTACTTTATTTTATATATATTGCCTTGCACATCAGGTATCTCCCAGTGGCATTAAGTACGATATTAGTTTGTCTATTAGATGATTTAAAGTGATTTTGTATGTATAAGTAATGAAAAATTATTAATATATACAGTAAAAACAGTGATCATGTGGAGAACATGACATTTTAAATCCAAAGCAAGTGAATGTTTTCAGTATGCTAAAAGAACTCCTGCTGATTAGAAATGTGTGTGAAAATATTATATCCATACTGGAAACCAAGGGAGAACGTTATAATATCTTTTTTGTAAAAAAAAAAAAAAAAAGGGAAAAAAAGTAATTAAAGAACCTAGTTGCTGCTGCTGTGGAAGAGGCAACAAAGGAACAAACATAATTAACTCATTAACCAAAACATTGTATATTTCAGGAATTAAAAATAATGCCAAAACCTAATTTATATACTTGTACACTGTCTACATTTGAAATGTACCTCACATTATACATACCAAGGAACAGGAGCAACAGCAGCATTTTTTGCCCAATTGCTAATGATATTTCAAAAGATAAGAAGTCACTGTAAATGAGGAACAAAGAAAAGTAAGCAAAGGCATTATCAGTTAAATGGAATATACAGTCATTGTTCTATAAGTAGGTGAGCTAAATATCTTTTCAGACATTCACTTTTTCTTCAGCTGATGGACATACATTTAATCCACCAATTTTCAACTCGATTAAACACTCTTTCCCACAGCATTAACCATTTTTCTTAGACAGGTATAGCCAACTCTTGAATCACAGGTCCTAAATTGACTCCCCCAGCAAGAAAAGTTCATATGGAGCTTCCTTCTGAACAGCTGTTTTTACTCCATTGTTCATACATTTGCTGACCCTGTTTTGATGCATCATTCTTTCCCTCTCAAGTCAAGATTCAAGTTTAGATAAAACTTGAGAATTTTTCTAAGACAAAGAGTAAATAAATGTCCTCTTGTCAAATCAACAAAAGCCTAGTTAGCTTCATCGTTTACAAAAGAGGGAAAAGAGAGACAAAATTCATTGCTTCATTATTTAGTTCCTTCGGTAAACATAATTTCAAATTATTGTTACAGAATGATGTCATTATGGCTGTTCCAGATCTTGCAGCCTCCCATTTTGAATTCAGTGTAGCCTGAAAATGAAGAGCTATAAGTTTGGCAAGCTGTCCCAGCACTTTATTTGTCCCACACAGTTAGGAAAATCATAAAATGGATTCCAGGCATATGTAGCTAATTTCCATTTCACTCTTAGTTGTATTTATAGCTATCCCCCACCCAAAGATGAAATTTTAAAAGATTTTCTATTTCGGTAGGTGGGGAGTCTATTTTTTTTTTTTTTTTTTGCCAACACTGGAATTTAGCATTTACTCTTCAGACTTCAGAATCAAATTCATATTTATATTTTAAAATTTATCATCATATATAGGAGTAGATTAATTGGTTATAAAACTGTAGTATATATTTGAAAGAAAGACTCATGGAATTTGATTTCACTTGTTTTGAATAAATTGTGAATTGTTTAATACAGTTATGTCTTCAAGCACGAAAAGTTGTTTCATATATAAATTTGAATTTACTATATATTACTATATTTTTTACTGATGAATTCTCAGAAGAGAAACAAGGACAATTTAAACCACATTCCAGAATGTAAACTTCTTGTCTTGAAATACAAACATTTTGCTTTGTCCACAAGTCATGTCAGCATTTGTTTGCATTTTTCTTAGATATTTATCTGGCCACAGCTGACCTGTTATTTCTTTGTATTCAAAATTCAAGCTACTGTTTCAAACATCATACAAGATCAGCTTTTTATGCCTTCAGGGTGTCCTTTCCTATCCATGGCAGCAGCCAAGCCAATTTCTTTTCATAAGCTGCATTTACAGTGCATTTAAAATGTAGTATTTATGTGCCAGCCTAACAGATTTTTGTTGAGTGAACTGTTGTGTGGAAAATGCCCACCTAAGTAAGAAACCAACGCATTTGGGGATAGATGAAACTAAGTAAATTTTATTGGCATGCTCAACTATAGCGATCACTGGATTCCCTCAGTGATCCCAAAGTCCCCAAGGCTACAACTTATATCCCTTCTGAAATAATACCTAGGAATTGCAAAAGGGTGCAAGTTATGGTTCTCCTTTAGAAAAGGAATGTGGACTCTGATAACAGCATGGATTCACCTTACTATGAGGCAACCCAGCACTATCACTACATTTTGGTTCTTCCAAGGAGGCTTCTAGCCTGCCCTTTCTATTGATTCTAGTGCCTTCTAACATAAATAATTTCCTTTATTGTTCCTATATATCACAGGTGTCAAACTCGTGGCATCACATTGCTATCACCTGACGTATCATGACATTTTTCCCCTTCACAGAGCTGGGGTGGGCGTGGTCTGCATATGATGCATCTGGCCGCCAGCTTGACACTCTTACTGAGTATACATGGACTTTCTTCACACCAAGGAAAAGACAAGAACCCGGTTTATATTATCTGTATCCTTCCCCTCCAGGGTCAATAGGCAGTTTGAGCTGGGTACACTTTGAAAATGATTTGTAAGGGATTTGGAAAATGTGGGAATGTGGCCCCTAGGATTTTTTTAAAGCATCATCATCACAATGATTATCGTAATTATCATGATCATGATCATTATCATCATAATCTTTTAAAGCTTCTATTTAAGCCTGAAAATCAAAACACAGCTGTTTTAATGAATTGAGATTAAAGAGATGCTGTATTTTACTGTAATTGTAAATGTCAGTTCATTTCTCCATCTATGTACCCATAATGTTGCCACCTGAATCTCTCTTTCTCTAATAAGAGTTTTGAACTTTGAAAATCTTTTAAAAAAACTAACCAATATAGAATTATACATGGGCAACCTAAAACACTATACTGCATGTTTTAAATGGGATCCAGACCAGATGATATGGCCGGGAAGAGGGGAGAAATAAGTCATCTTTTTCTAGTTGCTATTGGCAGTAGAGGTGGCCAATAGATATCTCATAATCAATTTTTGCTATCTCAAGTTAAAAATTCAGGTAGCAGATTGAAAAAAGGCCTTGGTAAAGAAATTATATATAGATATAATTATAATTATGCCCCCTCCAAAAAAACCCTGCATATATTATATAATACAGTTCTGTACAAAAAATAATAATATAAATAATTATCTTTGAAATCAACATTAGAAGCCTCCTTTATCATTCTTTTTCTAATAGGATATTATTGGCATAGCTGCTGATCACTTTAGTAATAAGCCATTGTAATTGCAAAAAAATGTTTGGACATTTTTTCATATCAGCTAGGGAAACATTTTTTTTTTCAGCACAGAGCATGGAGATACAGTATTTTGTCATTTTTCAACTTCAGTCTCAGCATCTTCGTTTATGTTTTCAGAACTCAGGACAGATTGCATTTAAGTGATTTCTCCACACTGATTCCAAAAGAGTGACTAGTGGATTCTTTCACTTTTAGCTACGTTATCCAAACACTCTTTTCCCCCTTTCATTGCACACAGAGTGCCTCTGAAGACAAACAGCTGGAAACCACGCAGTGTGTATATATTATACTTCATACATTATTACTACCAGCTCGGTTAGCACACTGCATATTTTAACTAAATCCTCCTTCAACTGACACTTGTTAGAGGCTGGAATTCAGAGTGATCAGTTTTGTACTACCAGCATCTGGGAACTGAATGTCGAAATGTGTGTTTGGAAGGAAAATATTGATTACAATAGTTGAAGTTACTGATACATGTGCTTCATTTTATGAAGACGAAAACAAGTTGAGAGTGTGACATGACTATGACTATAATCCCAGCATTTGAAAATCATCAACATTAAGAGTAATGTTTTTCATTTGCAATGGAATAAATATGAAATGTAATTAAGTGTAAAAGACTCACATAATGTATGGAAACTGCTGCAAGTATCATGGAAATACCTTTAAAGGTAGAAAATTATGGATTCTAGGAAAATACACTGCTCAAAAAAATAAAGGGAACACAAGCAGAAGACATCCGAGATCTGAATGAATGAAATAGCCTTATTAAATACTTTGTTCTTTACAAACAGTAGTTTATACATTGCTCAAACAACTAAACGGAACACAAAACTACTCTATGTAACGAACAAAGTATTTAATAAGGCTATTTCATTCATTCAGATCTTGGATGTCTTCTGCTTATGTTCCCTTTATTTTTTTTGAGCAGTATAGTTTAATAAAAAAAACAAAAATTAAGATGACAATTTTTTAAAGCTGCAACTCAAATGGATAATTTATTTAATGATTATTGTATTGCTTTATGAGCTAACAATAACTGAGCATTCTGCCTTCAGTTTAGATGTGTTCACCTACGGTAGCTTGAGAAATTATTTCTCTTTTGTCACAAAACCTATTTTCACATGTGTAAAAGACAGAAAATAAGCCAAATTCCACCAAATATACCTAGGCATAATCTAAATCTGGGTCACTATTTAAAAAAACAAAATGAAGGGTGACAGATGATTTTAGTAGAATATTTATTATTTCCTTTTTCCACAATAAAACCTACCCTACCCATGGCTGCCACTGACATAGTGAATTCCTACCATTTTACTAATTTCACAATGGGCACTTCTTTTGTTTGCAACCTACACGTTTGCTTGCTTTGGTTTATTTTCCTATTGGGAATTATATTTTAGTTTCTTATTTTTATAAATTCTTAACCTTTTTATCCATTTCTTTCCTAAATTCCACTACTGTTAAAAGCTTGTAAACTCAGTGAACCAGTTCGAAATACATTCTGCTGTTTTCCTTGTCAGATTTTTTTCTATAAACCAGCTCTACTCCTGATTGGGAAATAATGTAGACAATTTTATAACTCCATGTCTCACTGCTTCAATGTGATCTAAATGTATCTGATTTTGAAAATATTAATGGACTATCTGGAAAATTCAACTACATCAGAATGCTAAATTCATGAACCAGCTTAGCCAGATGCTATTTATTCTTAAGGAGTTTTACTAGTTGGGGGGGGGGGTTCCCACCATCAGCTGAAAGCAAAGCTGTTAACATAAAACCTAATCATCCATGTTTAGAAAACTGGATCATTTCCTAATGTCTTATATGTATTCTGTTAAGGGATTATTCCTTGTTTTCACAAGGACTTCATCAAGACTTCAAATCTTTTTTGTGATGGCATTCTGACTCCTTGATGGCTCCAGTATAGCTTGCCATTACTTTTCTGACATTTCGTAGGATGCCTTAAGTATGTTCTAGTTAACTGAATTTTGAAGGATATAAAAAAAAGGGGACTGATGTAGAATTATATCCTGATGCTGATTTTATGTACCATTTTTATACATTCTTTTGGTTATTTTGATAGATACCTAAAATTGAGCTAAATAATAAGTAGAAGAAAACAAAAATTGCAAATGTCATGACTGATACATTTCAAATATTACAAATGCCACATAATGCAGAACATATGATTTTTTTAAACATTCTGAAAAATATAATACCAGACAGGATAATTTGAAATTTGAACAGTTTTTTTTAATCCTCTGGTTTCCTTGTGAGGAAAAGAAAGGAAAGGAAAGGAAAGGAAAGGAAAGGAAAGGAAAGGAAAGGAAAGGAAAGGAAAGGAAAGGAAAGGAAAGGAAAGGAAAGGACTAGCAGCACTGTTTGGAATTCCCATGTTATTATATAATGTTATACAACAGATCCAGAGAAAAAGTGCTATTAAAGAGAAACCCCCCCCCCCACTAAAGAGTTCTGTACTGTTATGAAAGTACAGAATGCTTTCTATATGAGAAAAAAATCCTGTAGCAATTCTGTGCTACAATTATTGTTCAGTTTTACACACAGAATTTCACCACAATTACCTTTATATATATACAGCAGGAACTTTGTGACTCTGAGGTACTCAACAACTGACAGATTTCAGGAGCATAATGACAAAATTGCTTGGAACAATAACTATCCTATTAGATAAAATTTTAAGAGGAGAAATAATGACAGTTATGGTATCAACACAATGATATAAAACTAAACTAGAATAGGATTGCCCTTGATCTTATACTGAGGTTGCATATCAGTGTGGCAAATGTTTAGTTTCAACATTCTAGTTGCATTTACCCACTGGCCTTTGTCGATTGGCCAGGGTTTTTTTTTTTTTATTTTTAGAATCAATGAAATGTAATGTGTACAATCAATGCAAAAGTAAATAACTTATGAAAATCACAGATTTTCCAATTAGGTTGATGGTGCATCACTAGAATGTATATAACTATGCATGGGTCTTACCTGGTAGGAAAGCATTTTTAATTCAAGATTTTTCAGCTTCTCTCCCTGAGGTCAAGAAGTGCTGACATAATATCTCCAAAGTGTCCTGGGAAATAAAAACAGCGATGACAAGAGAATGGAAACAACTGGTAAGACAGAAAGATAAAAGAATGAGAGGCTGCTTTATCAAAGTCACTTCCAAGTCTTGGACATCTAATTAACACAAAATTATTTTCATCCAAAACGTTTGAAATTTTCTGTTTCTGAAAAGAAAATATACAGGGTTTTTTGTTTTGTTTTCTGTTTTATAACCCTTTAAATTGAAAACATATGCAAGAAGTTTATGCAATATCATGTGGAAACCATTATGTGTGCCTTTAGTTTTCAGTTTGTAAAGCAAGTTCTGCACTCCTTTCATAAAATGTAAGGAAGAGGTTTTAAAGAACAGAACTTCCTCATAAAATAAAATAAGCTCTATACTGCTCAATATGCTATGGTAAAAAGTACGAGCTGTGGCTAAGTAGGAAGTAATACAGGAAATCTTCAAACCTGAAGCTTCAGTCCTATTAATAGTCTGAATATTCCAAAAAGTCCTTCTAGATCATGGTTCAAATGCCCTTATTTTGTTTTTTGATCTACTTTATTTTTTATTAGAACCTTTGGATACATTAACCAAAGTCTGGAAGAAAAGGGATACACTGATGATCTGTGTAAGCATTCAACAGAGACAGAAAAGACTGCCATGTATCCTTGTTTATTACTTTCTCTGCTAAATTCCATATGTTTAGCCAAAAGTATTGTTAAATGTGAGTACAACTATCCATGCAATCTGGAACAGTGCTTGGTGAAGGTTCTGGATCTATCTTTGGATTCAAACAAGCAATTTTCCTTCAGATTTTATTAGACTATTGATTCCCGTGGCCTTCCACATAGGAGGAGTCTGTGGCTTACCCTCTCCCATATCAACACTTGTTGATACTTAAAGAAATGAATTGAAAAATCTTTGCCCATCAGTTGCAAATTACTCCTTTTTGTAAAGCAACTAATTTCCAGAACACTCTTCTTCATTAGGCAAGATTCTATTGCTCCAGAATTCCAAAGAAACAAAAAATATGCCAATGTTATAGTAAGCAATAGTAGTTGATAGCAAGTCAGATAAATGATTTGATTCAAACCCTAACCCTAACCTAGCTATTAAATTCCCCAGAGAGTTAAGCAACCGCAGGCAGCAAGTAAATCATTACTGTAATTTAGAAATTAAAGCCAATACAAACAGTTGTCAGTTTCTACAAAATATTTGTAGAATATTTTGGTACAGAATATTTATCTGGCTTCAAATCCTTCAGACTCTTTTTTAATGTGGTGGCTCTTTGAACATTGTTTTCCAAGATTCCCTGGAACCACTCATAGAAAGAATGCATATTTATATTCCCTGAGTACAATTTAAAAATTTCCTTGTGAATTTCTTTGAAGAACAGATGAAATCAGATGATTGGAGTCAGTGGTGGGTTTCAAAAATTTTACTACCAGTTCTGTGGGTGTGGCTTGGTGGACATGGCATGGCTTGGTGGACGTGGCTTGGTTGGCGTGACAGGGGAAGGATACTGTAAAATCTCCATTTTTTCCTGATCAGCTGGGACTTGGGAGGCAGAGAATAGATAGGGGCGGGGCCAGTCAGAATTTTTACTACCGGTTATCCGAACTACTCAAAATTTCCGCTACCAGTTCTCCAGAACTGATCAGGATCTGCTGAAACCCACCTCTGATTGGAGTACAGCAAATGTAAAAGTGAATCAAGGGAATTATGACTGAACAGTGCAATAGCGGTACCTCTGTGGTGAATTAAAACTATTTTGAAAACCTGACTGTTCATTAATAAACTCTTATTAAATTTCATTGAGTTATCAGGTGAGCACAAGGTTTGTTCCTGGGATCACGTCAGCATTTTTATTAATGGTTTGGATAAACCATTAATAATGGCTTCATCAACTTAACTGATCCGCCATGGGTGTACATTGCTATAATTTTAAACTGTTTTAATTAGGTTGTTGATTTTAATTTTATTGTGATTTGTATTGGATATTGTTTTTGTAAGCAGCCCTGAGTCCCTCGGGAGAATGGCGGCATATAAATCGCAATAATAAATAAAAATAAAATAAATAAATAAATAAAGGGGTGAGGGAGGGATACAAAATTAGACAATATTGATAGATTAGAAAAATGTGCTGAAAATAACAGAATGAAATTGATTAAGACAAGTGCAATGTTCTTTGTTTAGGAAAAAGAAATCGAATGTGAAATTATAAGATGGCTATTAGTTGGCTTGGCAATAAGTCTCAAAAGGATCTTGGAATTGTAGTTGATTTAAGATTAATACAAGTCAATACTGTGACATGGCTACCAAAAAGGCAAATATGGTACATCAATAAACACATTTTATAACCACAGAAAGTAGCAATTCCATTATGCATTAAATAGGATCAAGCATCCTATATGAATGGATGAATGAATACTAAATTCAGTTCCAGGCAGTATTCAGATAAATTAAGACTTGCAAAAAAGGGCAACAAGGATGATCAAGGAAAGTAAATCTTAGGAAGAGAGAGTGAGAGAATTGGATACATTCAGCCTTAAGAGAAGAGATATAGTATAATTCTTCAAGTATCTGAAGTTGTGTCACAGAGTCTCATGATACAGAACCTACGGCACAGAATAACAATCTTAAATTATATGGAGACCAATTGCAGATTGCACATTTTAAAAAAGTTGTAAATGTATGAATAATTTGACACTGAAACCGACTGCCAACAGAATTAGTGAATCAATTTTATGATTCTATTTTCTAAGAATAAATAAAACATTAACACAATGTTTTCTTCTGCAATAGAAAAAATGTGGCTGGGTGAAAGATTTCAGTTTCCAATAATGCTTGTATTTCATGTCAAGCCATAGACTGGTTTGTAATCTCTAACATTTGTGCCTCTAACAGGCAGGGCTTAAACTGTACAGAATCCAGATGTTCAAATATACAAGAATGTCCCACTGATAAAGGAATGACTAAATATAATTTAATATTTAGGTTGGAGAGAATGGAGAACAATACACAATGTGCTGTATGTGCAATAAAGAACATAATGTGATAGATTACGTCACTATTACCATGAAATCTTAACACGTGCTTGCTGGTCTCAAGGCACTCATCAGTTCCAATTCAAGCATGGAACTATAGGTAACCAGAAGCTATATGGCTTGCCCTTCTTACATATCAAAAGACCAAAAAACATTTAATCATCCAAACAGATGATGATGAATTCCATCCAGGAGGTCAAGAAAAAACAGACATAGAACTATATAGATGCTTAAGAGACTTTTGTCAGATACAAATTAAGGCCAAAACTCAGCCATTTTTGCTGCAAAGGAATAAGAATAGAAATTGTTTCCAGAAATCAAAATAATAAAAAATGGAACCAAAACAATTAATAGTTTATACTCAGAACTTTAATTTAAATAAAAGAGGACTTTCATGTCAATGCGAAAGTACAGAAGAGATGAGCATAAAGAATCAATAGATTGGCTTATGAAATAGAAAAAAACAGATCCATTTATATCAAAATGTGCTTTTGTTTAACATTGCAGTAGTAAATTGTAATGTAATAATATCTAATATAATAACATGGTGTGTGTCTATGTATGATATACTTCTCTGCTGTGGATAATTTCTTCCCTTGTTTTCCTACATTTGGAACTTTTGTCTTTCTGCACATATTGTAAGGAGCAATCTGATTGCAATTGAAAATTCTTTATATTATTCACAAAGATTTAGCAAAGAAAGAAGAATTTGATAAAAGAAAGAAAGAAAAATTTGATAGTGATGGACAACTAATCCAAGCGGGCCATTTTTGGATGCAATCTGGGTCAGTCACCAGGATCAGAAGTTTTGTCTTCCGAGCTTTCAGACTCATGCTGGAGCCCATCCTCAGTGAACTTCATAGAAAAGTTCTGGTTCCGGTGACTGACCCAGATTGGATCCTGCAACATTATCTTGAGACATGTATATTCACCTCCATTTGTGGGCCATTTTCTGTTGTAAATTTGGCATCCTCTGATTTCTTAAACCTGAAATAATGTTGATTTTAAGCTTCATAATGTTATAATTGCCAATCTGTAAATTTGTCATCAAAACAGATAATTTTATTACAGTTATAAATTCAGTTAACTATAGTGATACCTGCAGGCCCAAAGTGAACATCATCTATAGCAGGGGTGTCAAATTCAAGGCCCGTGGGCCAGATCCAGCCCACAATGTGCTTAGATCTGGCCCATGGGCTGCCCTGGAAACAGCGAAGGACTGGCCCGTAGTGCCTCTGCCAGCGAAAACTGAGCTCAGGAGGGTTGCACACGGCCCTTCTGAACTCCATTTTCCCTGGCAGAGCGCTCGGGCCACTACAAGGGCCCCTGACACGAATGATATCGAACTGGCCACGCCCACCCTGGCCACGCCCACCTGGCCCCCAAGGTCAAACACAACCCTGATGTGGCCCTCAATGAAATTGAGTTTGACACTCCTGATGTATAGGATGGAAGAACAATAGGGAAAAGAAGGGACTGGAAATACTGTATGATATTTTAATTGAATCAGTACTCAGTATTTTTATATGTATGTCTGTTAATTGAATTAATAAATAATGCTTACTTTCTATTCAGGTCTATATGAGAAGATTGTTCCAAAAATGATATGTTGTTGCAATGTCCAGTCTCTATGAATACTAATATATAATCAGAATAAATTCATATCAGATGTCAAGAACACTCTTTCCAAATACATTTTAAGTCTTGATAAATAAATAATGACTACACAAATTAACTCTGTTTATAATAATAGGTTCTTTGAATGTAACTGTTATTTTCAACAGAATCAAATTAGAGGTTTAGATTTACATTTTGAGTTTGTATATCATTTGTGATCGCTTACTTAACCTGACAACTCAGAAAAAGCTAACAAAATCCAACCCACAAAGCTATTACTGGCCAAACTTTCTATTGTTTGACATATAAGAAAACCAACTAACCTTGAAAAAAATTTCAAATGACAAACATTTAAAAATGGATATATAAAATCATTTTTTAAAAAAATGCAGAGAGGTATATTACATAGGAACATGTCACTGAAAATATATTTGAGTTGTAAATCTCTAACCTCTAATCTCCAACTAACATGTTCCTATCAGGCAAATGTTAACGCCTTCCTTCCTTCCTTCCTTCCTTCCTTCCTTCCTTCCTTCCTTCCTTCCTTCCTTCCTTCCTTCCTTCTTTCCTTCCTTCCTTCCTCCCTCCCTCCCTCCCTCTTTCTTTCTTTCTTTCTTTCTTTCTTTTTCTTTCTTTCTTTCTTTCTTTCTTTCTTTCTTTCTTTCTTTCTTTCCTTCTTCCTCTTATGTTCCAATTAAGTCAAAGAAACAAAATGTTTGAAAGTTATATAGTGGCAACAAGTAAAAGATTCAACTATTCTTGTTAGAGCCATGGTGGCAGAGTTGTTAGAACTCAGTATTGCAGGCTAATGCTGCTGACTGCCAGCAGTTTGGTGGTTCGATCCCCACCGGCTCATGGTTTACTCATCCTTCCATCCTTCCAAGGTCCTTAAAATTAGGACCCAGATTGTTGGGGGCAATATGCTGACTCTGTAAACCAGTTTGAGAGGGCTGCAAAATACAAGTGTAAGTGCTATTGCTAAATGCTATTGCTAATGAAGGTAGTCAGTGCAATTAATATTTTGAGTTGTTCAGATTTATTCTCTTTTTTGCTCTCTGAATTTGTTTCTAAAAAAAATAATGTTTATGTTTAACCCTGACCAAGAAGGTGCAGTCTCATTATACCTCTAAGCAAAAAAAATGGACAACATATGTCCATTTAAAAATATGATTTAAGCCACTACAGATATTTGTGAGATCTTACTATTTACAGTCAGGTCCAGAAATATTGGGACATCGACACAATTCTAACATCTTTGGCTCTATACACCACCACAATGGAGTTGGAATGAAACAAACACAATGTGCATTAACTGCAGACTGTCAGCTTTAATTTGAGGGTATGTACATCCAAATCAGGTGAACGGTGTAGGACTTACAGCAGTTTGTATATGTGCCTCCCACTTGTTAAGGGACCAAAAGTAATGGGACAATTGGCTTCTCAGCTGTTCCATGGCCAGGTGTGTGATATTCCCTCATTATCCCAATTACAATGTGCAGATAAAAGGCCCAGAGTTCATTTCAAGTGTGCTATTTGCATTTGGAATCTGTTGTTGTCAACTCTCAAGATGAGATCCAAAGAGCTGTCACTATCAGTGAAGCAAGCCATCATTAGGCTGAAGAAACAAAACAAACCCATCAGAGAGATAGCAAGAACATTAGGCATGGCCAAAACAACTGTTTGAAACATTCTCAAAAAGAAGGAATGCACCGGTGAGCTCAGCAACACCAAAAGACCTGGGAGACCACCGAAAACAAGTGTGGTGGATGACCGAAGAATTCTTTCCCTGGTGAAGAAAATACCCTTCACAACAGTTGGCCAGATCAAGAACACTCTCCAGGAGGTAGGTGTATGTGTGTCAAAGTCAACAATCAAGAGAAGACTTCACCAGAGTGAATACAGAGGGGTCACCACAAGATGTAAACCATTGGTGAGCCTCAAAAACAGGAAGGCCAGATTAGAGTTTGCTAAACAACATCTAACAAAGCCTTCTCAGTTCTGGAACAAGATCCTATGGACAGATGAGACCAAGATCACCTTGTACCAGAGTGATGGGAAGAGAAGAGTATGGAGAAGGAAAGGAATTGCTCATGATCCTAAGCATACCATTTCATCAGTGAAGCATGGTGGTGGTAGTGTCATGGCGTGGGCATGTATGGCTGCCAATGGAACTGGTTCTCTTGTATTTATTGATGATGTGATTGCTGACAAAAGCAGCAGGATGAATTCTGAAGTGTTTCGGGCAATATTATCTGATCACATTCAGCCAAATGCTGCAGAATTCATTGGACGGCGCTTCACAGTGCAGATGGACAATGACCCAAAGCATACTGCAAAAGCAACCAAAGAGTTTTTGAAGGGACAGAAGTGGAATGTTATGCAATGGCCAAGTCAATCACCTGACGTGAATCCCATTGAGCATGCATTTCACTTGCTGAAGACAAAACTGAAGGGAAAATGCCCCAAGAACAAGCAGGAACTGAAGACAGTTGCAGTAGAGGCCTGGCAGAGGATCACCAGGGATGAAACCCAGCGTCTGGTGATTTTCAGACATCACAGACTTCAGGCTGTGATTGACTGCAAAGGATTTGCAACCAAGTATTAAGAAGGGAAAGTTTGATTTATGATTATTATTCTGTCCCATTACTTTTGGTCCCTTAACAAGTGGGAGGCACATATGCAAACTGCTGTAAGTCCTACACCGTTCACCTGATTTGGATGTACATACCCTCAAATTAAAGCTGACAGTCTGCAGTTAACACACATTGTGTTTGTTTCATTCCAACTCCATTGTGGTGGTGTATAGAGCCAAAGATGTTAGAATTGTGTCGATGTCCCAATATTTCTGGACCTGACTGTATATCCTTACAAGAAAGAATTGTCAGCAATCTTTCTGTTCCTTAATTAGTTATGGATCTATAAAATACCTCTTCCTTCATTCTCTGAAATTGCAATTATATCTATCGTTTTTAGTGGGTTTTTTTTTTACAGAGGATGATATTAGAAACAAATCATCATTTTTTATTAGAGGAGATTTATTTTTAAATACTTATAGAACCAGTAGGAGCTTTTATTTGTTCTCCCTCACTGCAAAATTTAAAGATTTAGTTTAACAGAGGAAAAAACCCATTGCTTCTTTAGGGCTTAATAATTGAATTCTGCCTCAAAAGAAAAGTATATAAATATATTTCATTAAAGCTTTATTCTGGCTGAAATTGCAAATAATAGTTTGTGTGTGTGTGTGTGTGTGTGTGTGTGTGTGTGTGTGTGTGTGTGTGTGTGTGTGTGAAAGAGAGAAGAAAGTGAAAAAAAACAGAATTTTTAAAAATGTTATTTTTTTAAAAAAAATATTAAATTTCTGAGATCATCAGCAACCACCACAAAATACGATGTCAAAATGACATGTGCATTGTAACATCATCATACAAATCCTGCTTCCTACTTTTATCCCAGCATCTGTCACAATATATACATTTTAAGAATAGATGAAACTGATACACCTGTTGTAGCATTTATAGCAATAGCAATGACTTCTATACTGCTTCATAGTGCTTTATAGCCCTCTCTAAGCCGTTTACAGAGTCAGCATAGAGTCAAATCTGGGTCCTCATTTTACCCACCTCAGAAGGATGGAAGGCTGAGTCAACCTTGCCTTGAGCCGGTGAGATTCGATCTGCTGAACTGCAGCAATTAGCTGAAGTAGCTTGCAGTACTACATTCTAACCACTGTGCCACCTCGGCTCTTAACTTATCCCTCCTTAGTCCTCCCACCACATACTTCAAAGATTGAAATGGAAGGTGCACAATAGTATGTTAGCTGGAGAGACTAGTAGTATGAAAAACATTTGAAAGTTCTGGGCAGGAAATGAAAGAGCTGCAATGAGCTTCAGAGCCTCTGAGAAACAAATACTTTGAAGAATACCAACCTAGGCATCAACCACAACATAGGCAATGCAGTCCTTTATAAATTTATTCTGAGGTAAAATCCACTGATTGAGGTATATACATAGGCATGTTTGTATGGGACTGAGGCAAGATAGTATGTTTATCCTGAGGAAAATCCCTCTATGTGCCAAGGGATTTGTTTCCAACTCTAAAATTTGAGCTTCAGACAAAAATCACCCTAAAAAAATGTGCCTGGGAAAACAAATCCCCAGTAAAGATGGAAGACCAAATAGAAGGTTTGTTTCTCTTAAAAAGACTCTGCTCAATATCTGATTTCTCTTCAGAAGTAACTAACCTAAAGAATGGCTTGCTCATTGCAAGCTCCTGTTCTAAGGATTACCATTTGCTTGAAATGATCTGGCTTGGTCCCTGACATCATCACCGTCCCCTTTCCCGCAGATCAGACTTTTGAATCTACCCGATTAGATTCCATAATTATTTTTTGCATTTCATATTCCTCTGAAATTAAAAAAAACTAGCGCTATCAACAAGAATCTGAATCACTCTGTATACAGTATGATTTTACCAAACGTATCCATTCACATTCTTTCTTTAAAAAAACCCAAATTAAAATCCATGATATTTAAATACACAGCATTGCAATACAAGATAGCATGTTTTTATGATACTATATAAAGGTAAAGGTAAAGGTTCCCCTCGCACATATGTGCTAGTCATTCCCGACTCTAGGGGGCGGTGCTCATCACCATTTCAAAGCCGAAGAGCCAGCACTGTCTGAAGACGTCTCCGTGGTCATGTGGCCGGCATAACTGAACGCTAAAGGTGCATGGAACACTGTTACCTTCCCACCAAAGGTGGTTCCTATTTTTCTATTTGCATTTTTTACATGCTTTCAAACTGCTAGCTTGGCAGGAGCTGGGACAAGTAACGGGAGCTCACCCCGTTAAGCGGCACTAGGGATTCGAACCGCTGAACTGCCGACCTTTCAATCGACAAGCTCAACATCTTAGCCATTGAGCCACCGCGCCCTCTGATGATACTATATACATCTCCTAAAAGGTTTCATTAAGCCTAGATGATACAGAGAAAAAGAGAGAGAGAAATGATTTGGCTAATAATATATAATTTATATTAATGCATACCTCATTACTTGGAAATAGTATTAAGCTTTCTATCTATATAATTTTCTTAATTAAAAAGTAGATTCTTCTGATCCTCCACTCTTTGAATTAATGTGGATTCTTTTTTATATTAGCAATTTCAAAAACACGAGAGGAAAATTAAATGAGCAATGTTATAAATTATTTTTCTGAACTTTCAGGAATGCTTCTGTTGATGCATTTTGATTATGCAAGGACTGCTTTCCCCATATCGAGATATTCTTATCCATATGCACTGGAAAGCAGAAAGGCAGGTGCTCCTGATGAAATCTACTATACTATCCCTTGGTTCCCCCAAATCTTAAACAAGTCATGTCCCCAGCTTTCTAAAAATTTGAATGGTAAATTTGAATGGAAACATTAGAAAGATAAAAATTGGTCCTCCCCCCCCCCCCAGATATTTGAGCATGATTTATTTCTTGCTCACCATTTCCACAAATTCAAAAAACAGGAGGAACAGCAAGGATGAGCAAGCTGGCCCTTCCCCTTCATCACTGCCCTTGTAACTAGCAATATGCTAATTATCCTTAGAATAATTAAATGTCCTGTGATTGTTAGTTGGCTATTGGTCCATTCCAGGGTTTTGTAGACTTAATGTGTCTCAAACACACATTATTCTCCAACAGAGGTTTTAAAAAGTAAATTCTATGAAGTAAACCACTCTGACCATTTATGGCTCTAGGTTAAATATCCTCTCCCCACTCACACGCATTTCTATCCTACCACCCACACTGTTGTTTTAAAATAAGAGTAGATACAAACTTGAAGTAATATTATTTTTAGCAATCAGTGTAGAAGTTGCCAATATTTCATATGTGTCACATGCCTATAACCATGACAGTGTTCTCAAATACAGAGAAATTATGATATAAAAATGAAATAAAATATGGAGCATAAACTTTCTTTCCTTCCCTTCATAAAATCATTTGCAAAACTACTAAACAGGATGCTTCAACCTGCACATGTGCAAAGGAGCTTGTGAACTTCCCTTGCTTCTTTCAATATAGAGTAATGTGATGATTCACTGGAGAAAGTGTAAAAGACAAGACTTCAGCCAGCCCATGTATAAACAGGCAAGGTTTAAGGGGTCCCAGATTGCTTTTCACATTCTCTCAAAAAATCAAGAATTCTACATATAGTTCAAATTTAGGATAATCTCTGCAAGGACTTTGAATTAGACATAGAGATTAGGCCATTGTCTATTCTGCCATCCACAAAAGATCCAAGGTTAGATATACATACATACATACATACTGGTACATATATACATACATACCAGGGGTGGGTTTTACTTACCTTTACTACCGGTTCGCAATGGGGCCACGTGTGTGCTTTTGCACATGCGCAGAAGCATCCTGATGATGTTGGGGTCGGTGAGCAGAGCCTCCCGCCGGTTTTACTACCGGTTCTATAGAGTCCAAACTAGGGGCAACCCACCGTTGATACATACATACATACATACATACATTCCCCTGTACCTTGAGGTTAATCCTATATGATCTGATAGACAATTAATAACTGCCTATCATTCCATACCAATTTTAACAAAATTTAGCAATATTCTAATTAACTTTTCAATTTCTAGGAGGGTACATATTTGTTAGCTACAATATATACAAGATAACTGTATAACATTTAAAGCTGTATGTATTCCTGTGGCTTTTTGCTAGCAGATATAATCATGAATAAACCACAACAATAACTGTAATGCATAATTGTTTCAAAAACTATTGCAGCCAAAGAGTGCATTTCCTTGATTATTTTTTTAGAGTTTGAGCTCTGAAAAGTAACCAAGCAATAGTCGATTAAAGAAACACTTTAATGTGGTTGACATGGTTCCCGCTAGTCTGCCATCCAAACTACTTTGACTCAAAGTTACACATTAAAATTGTATAAATGCTATGAACTATATAAAAGCTTTCATAATTAAAAATAAGTGAAACATCCTGGAATATTTTTATTTGTTTAACACTACTACCACCTACTGGACAATTTGCTAAATACGTAAAATGATCACCAATGCTAGTTTCCAATGTGTAAAAGCTTTTTCTTGGAAATACCCTCTTGTTAAACTATGCAATTTACCCTTGAGTTACAATGGAGTACCAATAAGGCAAAAGATTATTCATGAACTGAAAAGCAAACAGAAATATTTCCCTAAAATTTTGTGGTTATTTCACTCTGTTTTTACTGCTTTTTAACAATCTGGTTATTTTATTTATTTATTTGTATGTATTAGATTTTCATCCTGCTTTTTATTACTTTATAAATAACTCAAGGTGGCAAGCATATATAAAACTCCTTTCTTCCCGTCCATTTTCCCCACAACAACATCCCTGTGAGGTTGGGCTGAGAGTTTCTGATTGAACCAAATTTACCCAGCCGGTTTTCCTATCTAAGGCAGGACTAGAACTCAGAGTGTCTGACTATCTAGGCTAGCATTTTAACCAGTGGTGGGATTCAAGTATTTTAACAACCGGTTCCCTGCCCTAATGATTTCTTCCAACAACCAGTTTGCCAAACTGCTCAGAAAGTTAACAACCAGTTCTCCCGAAATGGTGCAAACTGGCTGAATCCCACCACTGATTTTAACCACTACACCAAACTGGCTTCTCTGCTTTCCAAAATATGGCAGACTGGAAGTGACATTTACTTCACATTAATGTGAACAGCCAAAATGGTACTGAATTTTTGGGTGCATGTTTTACTCAAGAAAAGAAGGAACTTTTAAAATATAATATTTATTTATATCCCATCTTTATTTTTATAAATAACTCATAACTTCATAATATAACAACTTCTAAATACAGTATATTCAGTCATCGTTGAAACAGCAAGTGCTTAAAGACTGAGTTTCAACTTACTCAGCTTATTAAAAAGGTAATTATGTGATTGAATCTTCAACTATATTAAATAGATGCTTTCTTCCAATATCATTGTTACAATGTGTTAGCAAAAATTAGGAATGGCCTGAGAAGAGGCTTCTTGTCTAACTGTAATGCATAGCTTAAGAATACTGTGCAGTGGATGCATTAAATATAGAAAAGAACCTTTTCTTACATATTGAACATGGAGAAAAAAATAATGGAATATATTTTCATATAAAATCTATCCCTGAATGAATATGTTTTACATTAGGCATTTGTAACAGGTATCTTCATGAGAGAAATGTAAAAAAAAAAAAAAAGTTCTGATGATCAGCTGAGCGACTCGCGATCTTCAGAACTTTTTTTTTTTTTTACTTTTTAAAGCCTTTTTAACTATCGGTTCTGGAGAACCAGTAGTAAAAAAATGCTAAAAAAGTAAAAAGAACGTTCCAACGATCGCGCATTGCTCAGCTGATCGTCGGAACTTTTTTTTTTTTACAGTTTTTACTACTGGTTCAGTGAACCAGTAGCCTTTTTTACTACTGGTTCAGGTGAACCGGACCAAACTGGTAACATTTCACCCGTTTCTGGGTCTTTATAGTCAAGATAAGGTAGATCTAACTATATAACCTTTCCATATGCAGAGGTGTCAGCACGAAAGCTAAGTTCCTAAAATCTTAGCAATATGAACCCATTAGCTGCCTCAAGAGCCTTGAAGACAAATTATATGCATAGCCCCAATATGCTTTTCTGCTATACAAAATATTCTTTTTATTTAACATTAACTAAAATAATATTTAAATTAATATTTAATATTACTTTATTATATGATAGAGTTTTGTCTCATTGCCTATCAACTTGCAAAGAGACCAAAATTGTAAACTATGAAAGGAGAGCATAAGAAAACCTATAAAATGGTTTAATGTTTTTCATATTATTATTAAATATAATAGCAATTGATAGTGTTACTACTACTACACTACAAATGGAAACAGAATGCAGGTCCTAAATACCAGCAAAGATCAATTGCTTTTCGTTGTTACAACCTACATATTGCACCAAATGCTATCTATCAAGATAGAAGTACAGAAGATGATCCATTGTCAAAAAAATCTACAGATAATTTTTATAATTTCAGCTTTTTCGGAAGTTTTTTTTTTTTCCTTTCTCTCCCCTGGACAGCAACACTCTAAGATGCATTTTCTCTATATTCCAGTGGAACGGGCACATTTTGCAATATCTTCATATATCTTTGTGCATTCTATTTACAACAAGACTTATTTTGACTATCTCCATCCCTTTTTAACTTGAGGTATTTTAATAAAACAAGAAATATTTATTTGATCTCTGCTCTTCTCATCTGTATTGACTCTCAGTTCATGAGATGTTCCTGAGAGTTCATAAAAAATCTTTTAGTCAGACTGTAATGTTTAGTCTTGCATTTGACCGAGATCACACCTTTGATGTGGTTCGATTATTACATTAAAAAGCGACCTCCTGTTCTCTGGCCCAGTCATGTGCAAGCTCTATAGCGCAAAGTACTGATTAGCTACATTTTTTATCCACAAAGTCTTCCCAACAGCTGCTTGCATATGGAAGCTGGAATATCTCCAGATCAATTTCAATAAAAAGTTTGCTCAAACCTGGTTGCTGGTTGTGGAAGTGATCTAAGTAAAAAATATATTCACAGTCTCCTATGATTTAAAGAGTCTCATGACTGCAATGCAAATGAAATATTTCCAATTTGCAAAATAACAACAATAACAACAAGCTCTGTTACAAAACTTTTGATATATTCTATATCGATATATTCTATACCGATAGCCATTGCCTGCCTGTAGAGGAAAACAATTTAATTCTTTTTAGGACAATGCTAGGAGAATATTATGATGAACAAGATTCTTCAGAAAATTATACACCTTTATGTAATGCGCTCTCTCTCTCTCCCCCCCCCCCCTCTCTCTCTCCATGACAGCACCAAAATGTGCTCATGATATCTCAAAGGAGGTCATCAAGGTTAAACATTTGATTTCACCTTTCTCTAGAAATTATAATTTGTACATGAGACTCACTTCCTACCACTTATCTTGAAGAAAACTCATTGAGGCTAAGAAAGAAGACAGTATATTTCCAAGCAGATGGAACAAGGTGGATGTTTTACTGCTAGGCTTTGGCCTTTGTGCTTTGCATTCTAGGAAAATAAAATCCAGGTGACAGAACCCCCACAGTCATCAAAAAGGGCACTTGTGAGGTAAAGAGGAAAGCATGAATTTAGAACTGTTGTGTTTTACTGCAGTAATTTTAAGAAATAGCTATGCTTTCAGTACTACTACTTACATTGTACAACTCCTCCTGGCTTTACTAACAAAGGATTCTAGGAAACTGAGCAACCAACAATGTCCTCCTGCCTTTTCTCTGTCTGCTTGGGAACAGATGGATTCTAGTCTATCATTTCTAGAGCCATCCTCTAGAAATTGTTTTAATAGTAGAGGTGAATTCTCTGAATCTCAAAATAGCCTCCAGATAGTTTACCAGCATCTGGTTGCTCCTATCTATGGGATAATCTACATTGAGACCATCACTTCAAACGTGCTTAGGAAAAACAGCTTTATCTGAAAATTCCTTTCACCTGCAAAAGCTGCAGATTCCAGCAGGCCCAATGTATTTCTGAATCAAGATCATGGGACTTTAAAATCCCGTTAGGTTTATTTTGCCTTGCTTTGGACAGATGGATTACCAGAAACTGCAGCTTAATTACCTGAATAAAAACACACTGAAATAACTTGGGTGTGGAATTGCATTGGCTACCACTAACACTGCTCACCCTAGAACAGATGCAAATGTTTATTTACTAGCTAGTGCAAATCTCAAAATTCATCAGTTTTTTTTTCCTCCTTCTGTATTCCTTAACATTTATTTATTGCACTAGGGAATAAACTTGGAAAGATGGTTTCATCCCAGGCCGCCCTCTCCTGCTGGGAAGTACCCAGAAACCTGAGAGGAGGGAACAGGTCCACAATAGCCTAAAATGACCAATAGGAGATGGACAGACCCAGCTCCCTGGCAGCTAATGCCATGACCTATCATATAAAAATGGTTACTTGTGGTATGTTTGTGCTAGAGTTCAGGGGACACAAGGACAAGTCCTCATATATTTAGAGCTACAAGGCTAACATATTCTCCAGGAACTATATGAATCGAATTGAATCCATTCCTTCTCAAAAGTGTTTTTTTAATGCATTTAATACCATGCCAAAAAACCTCCCCAACCCCCCCCAAACCCAATGATCCAAATTATTATTCTTCCTCTCCCTAATATACAATTAGAAGTGAGATGCCCTCTATCTCAGGGTTTTGGGCTTCTCAAAGGGGAACACAGAGCACAATATCTTTAAAGCACCAGGCTTAGAAACTCTGGGCAGAGAGACTCTTCCAGAAGCACTGTGATAACACAAAGAAAACTCTTTTCTAGATGGGAAGGAGCACGTTTCCACTTTATCACTATCTTCTTGGTCTTAACAATCATTTTCTCAATCTCTCTCATGGAAGAAGTGGAAAGGATAGTAAAGGGAGATTCTAGTTGATGATACTTATGAAGCAACAAATCTATGCCTTATCTAGCCTAAGGAACACAGCTCTGGAAAATGATAGTCTTATTAAAAGGGGTAGGTTTTATTCCACAAGCTAAATGATTTATATGTAAATAGCACAAAATACATCACCTGCCTGCATATCACATGGAACTATTAAGTACCAGGTAATCATGAAATGATAATTGGACATCTCTGTTGAAGAAACCAGGAGTTTCATTTTATATAGTACCTTAATCCAGGGAATGGCATAGTGCATAACTGTAACCACGTGAAAGGACCTTTTCTTCCTCAATGATAAACTATTCATGTTGCATGGCAAATCAATTCTGAAACTGAGAAACTACTTGCAGTTCTGTAGAGCTGTTCACATCAGAAAAAAATGGAAAAACATTGTGGATATCACCTGTGCATACTCAACAGTAAATAAGGTTAAAATTCCAGTGATTGAATTGAGGGAGGCAATAGAGTTTTTGTTTGAACATCCATTTATCATGATGCAATATATTGGAATACATTTATAAGTTATGTACAGCTGCTCATTTATTCCTTACTCTGCTTGATAATATTTAGTTGTGATTCTTCAAAATATTTATCTTTGTCTCAGTACCATGCTGTGCTCATTTTAATTTGTGACAGCTTTATGTTTTCTTTAAAGTAAAGTGTGTTTTAAATGATATGCTACCTCTGGGTCAGTGGACTGAATTTTTCAAGATAAAGGGAAATTTACTGATGAGACAAGTTCTTTATAAGCAAAATCAAAGATCAAACTTTACATTACATGCATCTTTTTAGAGCCAACATTTGTGGTAGACTGTGGGGCGCAAAGAGACGTTTGAAGTTTCCAACTATGAACTGTTTTCATTTAAAAATCTGTATTATGATTGTTTTCAATATTGCAAAATACATTTCATATAAAGCCACATGCATTTTTCATATAAATGTTAGAACACTTTGAATCATTTATAAGACAAATGAATTAGCTATAACAAGAGCAGGATTACTCAAATTTATTTCTAGCTATAAAACAGTACATCAAAACACTCTATTAAATCAGCCTTTTTTTTAAACAGTATTCAGCATCTGTATTTCAAAATGCAGCATAAAACTGATGCAGGTTTTACTAAATCTTTAATTTACCAGAATTAATGCAGAAACCAGATGGAGTTCATTAAATCTATACATTCAGGGATTAAAAATAAATCCCTCAACACATCCTGAAAGAAGTTATTTCAACATTTGGAAATGAGAAGCTTGAGCATCTTCTTCTGAATATTTAAAAGTAAAATAAAATATCCTACTTCAGTGTCATCAATCTCTCATATATTTCCATTAACAAACTGACAGAACTGCTTGGGATTTGGAAGTGAACATTATACAATTTTCCAGTTAAAAACTTACAATAAATGATTTTGCAACAGCATTTAATAAAATCCTGAATAATTAAGAATCACCCTAGCTATATCACAAATAATTATGCATTAATATTATTGCCTTCTCTAATGATTAAGCAACCATCTTCTCTATATCCTGTTTCATTTAAAATACTGTTTCATTCATAGAATGTTAAAATATAATTAACACATTTATCTATGTTACTCATTAATTATACGAAAAGTAAAACAATTCCACAGTACATTTATTCATTCAGTCAAAAAGGTTTCACAAAAATACAGGGGTTGTGTTTGAGGAGTTAAATTACAATCAGTGGGTACAATACTGACAAACATGTACCTCTAATTTAACCTTTGTTCTGAAAAGATGACCCTACAGTACTCCAAGACTCAAAGAGCTATAACTATAAAATATACCAGCACCTGAAAAGCATAATATAACAAACTCTGCTAAGGCAAGCAAAATACATCAATTGATAGGCGTGTATGAGAGATTATACATCTGCATGTGAGAGAGTGTATTTATGTATTCATAACATTTTCCTCTGTCAAATTCTTTTAAGAGTATTTATACTTTAGAAAGAAGTCCCGACTCTGGAGCACTTGCTTTAATGAGGTTCTGGATTTCTTTGAATTTGGGATGATCTTTGTCAGCTATCAGCTGCAGCAATACAGCTTCACTAGTGGTAACAATAATCCCAGTGCGAGCAAGGCGCTGGAAAAAAGAAAACAGACAAATAAAGCCGATTATCTGCTGAGAAACATTTGAACAATAAACCCACAGATTTTACAATTCCCTCATAACAGTGCATTATAATTTATCTTAAACCAGAAAAGCAACTGTTTTGAAAATAGTTCCACTTCACTGAAATCACATTTTAGATCAATAATACAAGGATAATAAATAGCAATTATATAAAAACTAATAAATAAATAGCTTCCGGACATGGTTTTTATCATCAATTTTCATTTTTTCCTGTTCCTTCACAGAATTTTATGGGGGTCTGGACAGTAATATCTTCCAGTTATACCACTCCAACATTTTCCCATTTCTTTGTCCATTTTGCTTTTCATAATGAATATATTTAAACAGTTAAATGTGGAATAGATGCATTGATTTGCACATTAAAGCACCATACTCACATAGTTGCTAACAGACAGTTCTTTATGCCCTTGACGAAATAAATGAAGTTTGGGATACCTCTTATGTTACATTCACCTTTGTGTCTGTATTCTGAGAAATCCGTCCCATAAAGGAAACATACTTTGATGATTTTCATATAATAACAAGATAGGAAGAGCTTGGAGTTTCTTTCAAAGATCTTAGCAGAATATTAATTCTAGTAATTGTATTGTGTTTTATTCTTGATATTTTATAATTGTTCTAAACTGCCTTGGGTTTTGGGATGACAAGAAGCGTTGGATATACATTCAATATTATTATTAAAAAATCAGAATAACTGAACTGCTTTTGATAATAGTCAATATCTACAGTATATAGAAAAGATACCATTCTTTGCTTTCAGAGGATAACTATAAATTACATTGCCAGTAAAAATCCTCAAGTAATAAGCAAGCATTTTATATTGCCTAAAACCTTGACTAATCTGCGCTACTGAATTTAATGGGGACAAGTGTTGTCTGGATGCTGCCCAGAGTCATTTGGTAGAAAAATGGGCAGCATATAAATTTAATAAATAAATAAATAAAATATAGATGCAATTATTGACTTTGCATAAGCTAGACAGCTCTTGCCAAAGTTCAAAAATCAAAACCAAAAAATTTGCTTAGTTACATTAGCTTAATAAATTCTTCTTCCACTGAACATAAATCTATGCATATATCCCAAGATAATGGTGCATCTTAATATTTGTTAACTACCATCATTATTTTCTCTAATTAAAACAATAAAAGAAAAATAGTTTAAGAGAGTTAAAATACTTTCTTCTATTATTTTGTTGGTATAAGAGGACTCCACGTGTGTCAGAGTTCTGTGTCTCAAATACTAGGATTCTTCTGCTCATCATGTATTACTGTACTATATATAAAAATCAGAACTGGAGTAGTGCATCATATCATTTAAGGAATAACTGAAGAAAGCATGTTACCTAATGCAACCATCCTGTTCTGGCAAATTTCTATATGCTGTTTCTATAGATGTTCCTTTTGAAATATTTTTAAGAATTAATTTCCTTAGGGATTTTGCTCCATTTTCAGCCTGGTATTACTATAATTTTTTTCACCTGTTCCTAAATCAAGATACATTTAAAATTGATTTTGCTTATGTTTTGTGAGATTGATTTTTCTCTCAAAGCAGAAAGGATAGCTGAAACCTTTGTCATACATCTTTATTTTAGTAAGCCATTTAGTAAACTAAATCATTCTACAAATAATTTCATGTTTTCTATGCTATCCCAGATTTTCTTCGAATGTATTCTCTTTTCACCCTTATATTTTTAATTTTCAGTTACTGCTGCCAAAGAAATAAGTAAAATAGAGACTATATGGATGCTAACAATGGTAGGGAAGTCATATACAGTCATAAACGTGTATACTGTTTTAAAAAATAGAAAAATGTTTTTCCTTTTCTGTGCCACAGAAATATTTGAAACTACAGGAATATAATACTTATAATTGTTACAATCTAACCATTACTGAAACCAATCTCACATAACTATCTAATAAAATTACCTCCAGAGCAAACATTCTATCCATCATACTTCTTGAAGAGGTTGCATCAGCCACAATATGAACTTCCAAACCTCTGCCAATTAATTCCAGGGCTGTCTGCTGAATGCATACATGAGTCTTGAAGAAGAATAAAAGTAAATTGTATCAGCAATTATTATATTTACAAATGATATTTTACCTTTATTTCAATAGTAATACTGCTCTAGGAAAACTACAAATACATGGTAAATGAAATACATACTTCTACTCCAAATAAAACAACACTGCGGATTCCAGGTATCTCTGCTATAGCAGCCTCAACTTCAGGCAAGACCATAGAAAACTTTGTTTTAGGTAAAACAAGTTTAGCTCCAGTTAAGTCAATTTCTTGTACGGTGTTTCCAAGACCTTTAGGATACTGTTCAGTTACAATGATTGGGATGCCTAAAATCCGTGCACCTTGAAGCTGCAAAGATTAAAAAAACACAGAAAAATGAAAGTTTATTTAAATAATAAAATATAAATAATAGTACAATTAAAATAGTACTTGACCTTCAAAGAACCAAATATACATACCAATCGTTGGCTTACGCTGATAATATCTCCAAAATACTTGATAGCAGGTCTGAATCTTTCTTGCATATCACAACAGAAAAACACAGTGCTCGATGGTGTAAGATTGCCCAATGTAGTTATCTGAGATAAAGAAAGAAGGGAATATTAATTATGGGTGCCATCCCATTTTACTTAAAAATTGTCTCATTGTTCTCAATTCAAGGAGGTATACTCGGGATCCCATTGTTTAAACAGAAATACTTTAAATGGGTGGAAACCCAAAGCCATACTATTTTTGTTCAGCAGAATATTTAACCCTATCTTAGAATCACATATTCCCAGGTTAATATTTTCTAATTCATAAAACCTCTCTTTTAAAACCAAGCTGCTTTAGTAAGGAAGTCTATTGTTTGTGAAAGAGAAATCCAAACATCCTTCAAGTGTGTGAAGATAGTAATATAGTTTTGGTATCTTTATCATTATCTTTGAAATGTATGAATGCTTTATGAGACGAATCCAACACCTTGGGGTTTAAACCAATATTTTATTTATTGATCAGATTTTTAAAAAATCTACTTTAAACAAGTAACCATGGGGGGCTAAATATAAGATACTACATGAAAATTAAATAATAAAAAAGATCCTTTCATATATTACGTATGTTGCTAAGGCACTTTGAAAGCAAAGCTTACTTTTTTAAGTTTAGCAATTCATTGTTTTTCCTCATTCAAATATTACTGCTGAGATGTAGTTATCTTATTTTTTCATCAATAATGTTTTCAGTAGGAGTGCTAGAGGAGTAATACCTCTCTAAAAAAAAAAACCTTGGTCCAGATGGCCCAGCTGGTAGCACCTCGTAAGGGCCCCTATCCAGTGTTACAGGACAAGATGGTCAACTGTTTTGAAGGCGGAAGAGAGCTTTATGCCCCAACGGCCACTGCCTTGTGGCTATATCTACTACTGGAAAAGGCTTCAGGAGTCAACTTCGAGGCAAAATCCGGAGCCAGAGTCCCGGAAGCAGTTCGTGACTGTGTACAATCACGTTCTGGTAACTCCTGCGATGCAGCTGGAACTAATCGTATTGGCTTTGCCATTCCATTGAACTATTTCAGCGATGTGGAGAGGGGGGATCTTCTGGTTGGGTAACAGTCTATCCTCCATATTAATCTACCCAGGCCTCATGCTCTGGAGAGGACACTCCAGCTTTGCATACAGCATTGAAACAGCACGGGAAGTGGCAGTTACCAGTAAGGGATTGCCACTCTCAAATTGGCTTTTTTAGTCACACTAGATGCTGTTTTAGGACCTCTTTCCAGAGCACGATACCATAGTCTCTTGAGACTGAAGGATGCCAATGAATGTTTTCAGTGAAATGTTTTCAGAAAGAGCCTTGGTGGCGCAGCAGATTAAAGTGCTATTAAGTAGCACCAGCTGCCTACAATTACTGCAAGTTCAAATCTCACCAGGCTCAAGGTTGACACAGCCTTCCATCCTTTCGAGGTAGGTAAAATGAGGACCTGGATTGTGGGGGCAATAAGCTGACTTTGTATAAAAAAGAACACCGCTTAAGGGGCCCCAAAAGCCCTACTAAGCAGGTATATACAAAAGTATGAAGGCTATTGCTTAACGCATTGTAAGCCGCCCTGAGTCTCCAGAGAAGGGCAGCATATAAATCGAACCAATAAATCAATAAATAAATAAATGCTAGATCCAAAGCACTAGAAGTGAACCTTTGTGATATAGTGTGATTGAGCTGCTGAACTAGGACCACAATGATTCAGGTACAACTCTACACTTGTTGGGAAATAGAAATCTGACAAATGAATGTGCACAGAGGAGCATCTTTTTCCTTATCTCAAAGAAAGTTCAGGGATCCTTCAGAGAAGCATCTCACATAGTATGAGAAGCTGTTGACAGAAAAAAAAAATCCACTTTTTCCTATGTGATTATACGCATGTGAAAATCATTATCATTATCACCATTTGCTTCAATACATTTTTCTTATTTCCTGATCACTATTTTTCTCCTTGGAATAATTCACAAGTTTTATACTTATTTGATATTACTAATACATAAATATTAATTGATTTATGACCTGCCTACCTGTTTTGGCAAGCAATTATAAAAGAGACCTTTATGATAACTAAGTTCTATGATAGCTGAACAGACTGAAAATCTGTTCATATTAACTTGGAATATATTCTATTAATTTCAATAAAAGTATTCCTAAAAATGTGTAGGCTAATTAGAACGTTTAGGTTGCAATTCTAAGCTAACATATTTCAGAGTAGGCCTGATTCAACTCAGATGGATTTTTGTTTGAGTACACATTCACAGAACTATGCTCTCTAAGTTTAACTTCTGAAGAAAGAACAAGCAGAATTGAAGTATTGATGTTTCATATGCATAAATACATAAAGGAAACTGTACTGTTTTATGTCTGGTTTGTTTTTCTATTTTAGGTTCTGGCCAACATCAAAACTGATTTCACTATATATAAGCAGTCACTAGAACTTGAAGATGTTCTATGAGATCAGACACTATTCTAACATGTCTTGGTACTTTTCCCTAAATTCTTAAGAAACTGGAAATAATATGATTATAACAGTACTAATTTAACTTGTGTTATAAATTAAATCATTATTTCACAAACTGTAATTAAACATATAGTGTATCTGCAACAAGCAAACGAGCAAAATCAAAGAGAAACGCATGTCATACATATATTGTATGTCTTTCAAGTTACTACAAATTAAGAAGTTCATTTTAATACCAAATACTTCTTTATGCAACACTGAATATAAGCATATAGCTATTACAAAAAGCAGATATCTAATGGCAGTCTTATATTAATATCTAAAAATGCTATATAGTGTAATTTAGCCCATGGAAGAAAAAAAGAAGGGCTTGAAAAAGAACATTTTCGGGTTCCTCTAAAAGCTGCTGCTGAATTGTAGTATTTCAAGGAATAGAAGATATGACTTTATTGACTTTATTTTTTTATTTATTAACTGCATTGTAGTTAACAGTATTCAAAACAATTAAATTAAGATTAAATGTTGTTCCATACTTGGCTATTTGGAGTCCAATCTCTAGTAAAGCCAGCTTCAATATTATGCACCCCCTTTTAAGTAGAGAAAGGGGCTCTTTAAAATTAAATTTAATTTTAATCCTTCATTTAATCCTCTCTCCCCTTCTGTTCCAATACTGCTTCTTTGTTTGCTCTTTTTTTGCGTAAACATTGAGGCTAAATCTAGCCCTTGACCCAAAAAAAGACTGCATATCCCTGAGTTTTTTTAAAAAAATTCCAGCCAAATGAAACTTCTTTCAGGGGTATTAAATATTCATTCAGAGTGTAGCACTTTCTCACCAAATGCAGGAATACAAGATGTCTTGCTTAAGACTTCAACCTTAAAATGATAAATTCTTGAATCTTATTGTTTTGTTTAATGTAAAACAAATGCTATATACAATATAACACCAGAACAACATAGAATGATTTTTATGACTGATATACTCATAAAATGTAGATATTGAAAATGCATCTACATCAGTCTAGTACCACTGTCACATTTTAACAGAAGTCAAGGGTAAAGAGAATTGACTGAAAAATGAATGCTTTAACAATAAATTCCAAGGGCTAAAAACTGCCGTAAAAGAGAAAGTGACCCATTTTTTGCACATCAGGTCTCAGGCAATCTCCAGCACATAATACTAGTATTACAGATTTCTATTGGAACCTCTCGTGTTTTGTAACATTTTATAGCCTCACTTAAACATCATGATGGCTACGTCAAGCCTATCTGATACGGCATAACAACGATGACTGAATACTGCTGATAGGGCAGAACAATAATGGTTGAATAATGTTGACTGTGTTACTAGTGAGGAAATACTAACAGTGGCTTTCAGGTTCTAAAATGTAACACAGAATGTCCTTGCTCATGGTCTATACAACATGAGGAAAGTTTTACTCAGACTGAAGACTTCTAACTGCAGTCCAATGCCATCTCTTCTCTCCTTTACTCCGTTTTATAGAGATGGCCTAGAATGGAATAATAAGATATGAAATGGATATTGCAACTGGGGTAAATTGAGACACCTCTCTTGGGTAAACTAAGGTAAATTGAGACACCTCTCTTGGGTAAAAGCAAGGGTAACTCTAAATCCTGCATGGGAGGTTTAGAGCAAATACTTCACAGTTTGCCATATCGACTATCCTCTGTTAATTTTATTTCAATAATCAGCAGCATTGGAGCTCTAAAAGAACATATGTTATTGCATAGAGATGCTTAACTTTCTGTAAAATTTTCATTTACTTATTTATTTATTTGTTTGTTTGTTTACTTACTTATTTACTAACTAACTAACTATCCATTTCCGTTGGAAAGGGTCTCTGGGCAGTGTATAATGCCAACAATAAAACCAAACATTAAAATCAGAATAATTTAAGCTTAAAAGTTTTAAAATTATAAAAACATTCTAAAAATTTCAGAAGGTGAAGAATTCCAAGATGGGGGATTGACAGTTGCTAATAGAGGCGGCCGGGGGGGGAGGGTTCATATGGTTGTGTGGGCCTCTATGTCCCCCACACAAAGTTACACAGTCATGTTTTGACCCCTTTGCAGAAGGCCAAAAGATTGGGGGCTTTCCTCCACCTCTGAGGGCAAGATGTTCCACAATGCAGGGACAATGGCTGAAAGGCCCTCTTCCTGATTTAAAATGGAACCTAGTAACAGCATAACATTATAAAGGTTATAAAGATGTTTGGGTGCTTCAAAGTCAGTGTTTAATAATTGATAAAGATGTAATAGTCATTTATTTTTATACTCTGATAATGAGAATCTGAAGCTACCTATATTTACTTTTTAGAACCTCTAAAATACTCAGTGTTACAAATGTTTCTTTTGGTTCATATATTTTGCGCCACATAATTCAACCTATGAACATTCAGTCAGAGCAGCCACCAACCTGCCCGAGGGCCTGGGACTTGCAACTCCTTGTCAGCTTCCCCACTGATTTGGTTGTGGGAAGCTGGCAGGGAGTTGCCTGCCTAACGACTTTAGAGATTCAGTTAATGACAACAACCAGCAACAAAGATTGCTGGATTATGACTATCCAGCAGATCAGCTTTAGGCTAACAAGACTGACCAATTTCTTTAAAGGCTTAAAGGCATTCCTGTAGACTCGTGTGATCAGCTAAGATCAATAGCAGAACTAAGAAATAAGTCCAATAAAATCAGTGGGACCAATTCATGTGGTTTAATCTGGATGTTCAGAGTTACGAAATCCCATTCACAAGGCACTTCAGCCAAGATCACCTTCTATGGCAAACTATCATTCCCTCCACCATTTATAATTGTCATTAAAGTGTGATCTGGGAATACTCAAGCTTTATCCAATTTTATCCATTGGTACTTTCCCGCTACCATTAAAACTGAACGAAATTCACTGATTATTAAACTCAATGTTCCTCATTCTGAATATTCTGAACAAGGAGTCAATAGAGATGCCAACCTTAACATAGTGTTGATTAGATTTCCTAAGCAGGGAGTGGGATTCTTCTCTGCTGCCTGCTTCATTCCCATCCTGGATCACGCACAGATCTTCTCTTCTGCCTACCCCTCTCCCTTTACTTCCACATTGGCTAGAGAGCACAGCACTGCCTAATCTAGTGCAGAACTTTCCAAGGGTTAACTGCAGCTGCTGCTGTTCGAGGTAAGTGATGGAGTTTTCCTGAAAGCACTGAGGGCGAAGGTTAAGGGAAGATGCAACTAAGGAAAGAGGAGCAGGAAAGATGAAGGATTTGTTCTTTCCTGGGGATGGTGGTATGCGCCAAGAGAGAAAGAAGCAAAATGAGATGAAGAATGAGGTCACAAAGCAACAGAGGCTGAAATCCCTGTAGCGGGAGGTAATGCTGGGCTATGGAGAGCGGGAACAGCGAGCTTGCAGAAGTAAATGTCCCTTGAACGGGCTGCAAGACAAGTTTCTGATCATTCCCACAGCCAACCAAGAAATGTCCACGATAGCTTCGAAAACCATTGCTTGGTGGGAGAAGGTAGTCCTGCAGCAGATCACTGACCTCCAAGATCCTCTTCACGCACCACAGAATGGTTATTCAGCATAGAAAACATCACTTTTTTTTTTGCTGGATCAGCCTGACCAGGCTTTAGTCTGCCTAAGCAATAAACTAGCAAGAAGTGGAGTCTCTGCTACAGAGGTTATATTCTCTGTAAAAGTTAGAGAGTTGGATTAGAACACCTACCTCCAAAGTCCCTTCCAACTGTTACACGCGTGCGCACACACACACACACACATAGTGGGAATGAGCTCTCCGAATCATTATAGCATTTGTTATTCTTTTGGTGCTGGCAGCCAATGAATTGGGTTTAACCAATGTGTTGAATAACACATTGTTGAATCACACATTGAATAACCAATGTCGTGTGGACTAATCTAAACCGGTGTACAAGCCGGAAAGACTTTGTTTTTAAAATGCCCAAGACCAAAACCATGTTTTACTTCACATGTTCCCACAACATGCATGTTAAAGGTTGTTCCCATTCTCAGGATACACAATCGATGTTAGAAGCCATGATGGATTGGTTCAACACACTAGGACAAACTCTGACTGGCTAGTTAATGGTGTTGGTGCAATCCAACATACGTAGCCATTTTGTTAAGGGAACCAAAACTGACTTGCAGAAGGTGCGCAAGCTGGCTCTGACCACTTCGCTGTTGTCCAGCGGATTTCACCTTTTCCCCCCCAGCGTCAGGTGGGTGTGGACGGCTCCCACAGGACGCCGGATGGCGAGACTGCCTTCGCTTCAATGATCGAGAAGGCGCTGTTCTTGCATTCACTCAGAGACATTCAAACACACACATACACACAGCCGTGCACGCCAGGGCGCGCGCGCAAAACCTTGCTCTTTTTCGCCGTCACCCACCTGTATCTGCAAGGGCACGAGGCGCAATTTGCACCGCTCGTTCACCAGGAAGCCCTTGGGCAGGTCGATGTATTGGCTCCACTCCTCGGAGAAGAGCTGCAGCACGAACTTGCGGTGCATGTCGAGCTGGTCCCCGTAGAGGTTCAAGAACTTCTGAATTAGCATCTCGTAGCCGGAGCCGTGTGGCACCGTCGAAGGTCTGGCGAAGACCGAAAAGCAAAAGAGCACCGGCACAGACCCAGAGCCGCCACCGCCGCCGCCGCCGCTGCTCCCGCCGCCGCTACTGAGCGGGAGAGGAGCGACGACGGCTGAGGCTTCCGAAAGCTGCTGTTCCGCCGCCGCCATGTTCGCGGGCAGCCGCTCCAGTTCCGCTCCGCCGGCGCAGCTCCTCCTCCTCCTGTCACCGCCGCCGCCTGGCCAGACAGGAGGCGCCGGCGGCCCCCAATCGCGGCTTCTGCTCCTCCTTCTCACCATAGGAACCTGTCCTGGGATGGGCGAGTCACGGCCAGGTGGGGACGCGGAAAAGGAAAGGTCGCTGCTCCCTTCTTGAAATGGGCAGCAAGCCGTGTGGTGGTGGGGCGGGGGAGGGGAGAGCCTCGCTCCCACTGGCCCGACTGGTGCGCAGACGGGCGGGCACCCTGGGCTGTAGAGGCAGCGGACCGGGACGGCAATGAGGCGCTGTCGCTGGGGGCTGCGGCTCGTGGCCAAGCCTTCGCCGCGGCGCATCTGAAGAGGAGGTTTAGAAGAGAGGGCGGTCTCTCAGGGAGGCCAGACTGCCACTCGTGCCCGTTCCCCTCCTCAAAAGGGGCTATGCCAGCTGTGCCCGGCAGCTGTGCATTACGGTACCTCCAGTGCATGTAGCGAGCCGAGAAAATGGAAGGGAGTCGATAGTGATGTGGAATAATGTCAAGCAGAGAGAATCGTACTGTCCCTTTTTTTAAAAGACATCTTACAAAATCAAATTTAAGCACAATTTATTTATTGTATTTATTTATTTGTTCAACTTGTATGCCGCCTTTCTCTGAAGACTCAAGGCAGCTTACAATGCATTTAAAAACCATATATAAAACATTAAAAGTTAAACCATTAAAAACAATTAAAACCCATTCACACCATTCATGGCCGGATCTCGCCAGATCGCAACAGCGAGATGAACGGCCCCAGGCCTTGCGGAAGAGCCAGGTCTTCACCACTTTTCAGAAGGCCCATAGGGTGGGGATGGTCCGGACCTCGGGAGGTAACTGGTTCCAGAGAGCTGGGGCAGCCACAGAGAAAGCCCTCCCCCGCGGGCCCACCAGCCGGCATTGTTTAGCTGACGGGACCCTGAGGAGACCAACTCTGTGGGATCTTACCGGTTGCTGGGAGCTTTGTGGTAGAATTTTTATTAATTATTATTAATTATTAATTAATTAATTAATTAAAATAGAACCCAGTTCTATCACAATTATTAAAATAGAACCCAGTGACAAATTACTGTTATGGATCCAAACATTCCACATAACTTTGTTGCGCTCTGAGATGATAAAATTGTCCGCTACTGAAAATTAACTAGAAGAATTCCAAATCAACGCATTTCATGAATGGTATTTGTCAGGCTGTAAATCTGGTAGAATTGGAGATGCCAACCTAGGCTCTTATGTCCTGGACCTTCCCAACCATGGCTAAGAGACGGATCCATCTGTGAACCAGTCAAGTAGCTTTCATTTTCATTTTCATTAGTGGTGCAAACAAAGGGGAAATGTTTCCTGTATTGGCACTGAAATACAATGAAGCAGCTTCCCCTTGGCTCTTATTCATACTGCTGGAGCCAAATACACAAGTACATTGCCACTGTTCTATCGAATTATTTATATGCATTGGTTATCTCTCATATCCTGTCTCCAATTAAATGTCAACACATGGCATTTCACCATTGTGCTTGGCAGTCTTTTTTGCTCTTATGAAAACAAGATTGGTATGGAGAATCCACTGCTGGATGCTGAGGTTCTTCCCACAAGTCAGGCCATAATGAGCATTATGAGGATGGTAATGGTGAAGGCCTCAGAAAGTGCAGATGGGTAGAAACACCCATCAACAATGCTACTGTTCTATTAGAAACAGATGAAAACGGAGTCAATAGAATCAGAACTGCGTCTCTGTTACTGTGCTTAACACATTTATTTATTTATTTATTTTATTTTCTGCCTTTATTATTTTTATAAATAACTCAAGACAGCAAACATATCTAAAACACCTTCTTCCTATTTTCCCAAAAGCAACCCTCTGAGATGGGTTGAGCTGAGAGAGAATGACTGACTCAAGGTCACTCAGCTGGCTTTCAGGGCCAAGAGGGGACGTAAAACTCATGATATTTTTGTTTTCTAGCCTGATACCTTAACCACTAGAGTCCAAACTGCCTGAATATTTCCTATTTCAGACTTCAACCATGCCTGTGTTGGTGGCATACTTTTATATTTGTTCCAGATCTAGTGCAAAAAAACCAAAAAAAAAAACAAAACCAAACACTATTTGGTAACTCAGAAGATTTTTTTAAAGTTTTTTTTAGATGTTTGTTTATCCTGCTTTTATTATTTTTATAAATTACTCAAAGTGATGAACATACCTAATACTTCTTCCTCTTCCTGTTTTCTTTACACCACCAGCAAAAATAAAAGGATATGATATAACTCAGTAGCTAGTCAAAGTAACATATAAAAGCAAATTTCAGATGTTGATACAAAGTATGGGCTGCCTTTCTGGCTTCAACTCACAGATGGGAAGGACGGAAATTAAATTTAATTGTTAACCTGATAATTTCCCCTTTAATTTCCCGTTAATAGCTAATGTGATAAATTCCCCTTTAATTTTGATTTGGCAGCAAGTTTTGGAGTATAGGAATTTTCACAAGGCTTATTACATGCAATATATAATAATCCTTTTATATATTTTTTAACCCTGAAGCTGTTTAATTTTATCTTCATGATTTTAAAAAAATCTCTAAGGGTTAGTGTCTTAAGCTCCAAGGCTTTGTTCCTTAAAATGCATCAATGCCTTCCAAATGCTATTTCACCAAGGCGCCGGCAATATATCCACCTTGCCAGAGGTAGTAGGACTGGTAGAACCTTCAGGGATGGGCAGTTCTTCAAGTAACCTACCTTATGTTTGTAGGACTTTGACAGTGACAAGCAGCATCTTGAACTGTACCCATAAGGTTTCTGGGAACTAGCACATCTCATGTAATCATGATGTTACATGGGTATTTGCAGTGGGCCTATTACTCCCCATGCTTCTGCATTACATGCAAGCCTACCTAGAATGGCATTGCAATAGTTCCATTGGGAGGTGGCTAAGGGATGAGTGAAAATGCTCAGTGCCTCCTCATTTAGGAAAGGGTGCCAATAACACACAAGATATGTTTGTTAAAAGGCTCTCCTGGCCGCAGTTGCCATCTCTCTGAGCAGGAGCTGTGAAGCCAGGAGATACCTGAGTTGCATACTAGTACCATAATTGATTTTCTGGAAATCAATTCCCCCTTTTTCAGTATTTTGAAGCACTGAATTTGAACCAGCAATTTTATCTTGCTTGCAGTATTTATTTGCTACACTTTAAAAAATTATCTGCATAGCTTAAAACTACAAAATACATTAATTAAGAAAACAAAAAAAAATGAATAAAAATAGACCAAAACTGAGACAAAGTTCAGGAAAGTGGGTCACCAGCTGCCAAAGAGTGTAAAGATTAATACAACTATTACATTGTTCCTGAAATAGACTGGAAGACACATAGCTCAAATTTATATAATGGTCTTAATATGGCTTCTTATGTCTGTAAATGGGAAAATAGACATGTTATCCTACAAAAGTGTGACAGAACACATTTTTCTCTATATGGAAGAAACATCCATGAAAGAAAACAGTAATTTAAGATGCAGTCTTTACAACAAAGTTCTTTGCATTTGTTCAAGAAAAGCCTGAGCAGTTCTGTTGAGAGACAGTCTATTCATTGCAGTGACAACCTTGGAGCTTTCTTTCAAGTTCAAGGTTCTTTATTATTATATGCTTATCTGCAATGAACCACAGTAATCTTTTGTTTTCCCTACATCATTTGTTGTCAAGTATGGTCTGAATTATCTTCCTGATTTTGACTGCCCTTTCTGGTGAACTGCCAGATTTTCTTGGCTAAACCATATAGTTTCTTCAATATCCTTAATTTAGGTGATACAGGTATGACTTCTAGAATTACTTTGTATTTGTCCTACTACTACATTAAACATGCAAATCATGTGCGCATATGCATTTATTCACTTTTTGTGCCTTTTTCCAGTGATTGGTATTTCTCTTTGCTTGCCCGTTTTATTCCTTTTAATTTAATTAATATTGTCAGTATTTATTTTAAAGCTATAGCAGTATTATTCTTTCTGGTAGTGATACATTAGATATCCTTACATAAACCATTGTTTATATAACTTTTCACCCTTGATATTTTTATACCTAAGTTACTAAATTTTCTGCCACAAAATAGGTTGTTGGTAATGGCCTTGCAATTTTTTTTAAAAAAATCCTATTAATTTAACTTGTATATTCCTGTGTGATTCCAAAAGAACTAAATATTTAGATAAAGAGATAGCACAAAGTTCTATTTCCATTCCCGCACAATTCTTTGTTAGTTTTTAGTTAATTAAAACCAGAAAAGAAAAAAGAAAAAAACAGAAAAGTTTTGCAACATTTTTCCCCTTCGCAAAGCTGGGGTGGATGTGGCCTGAGCATGACGCGTTTGGCCTGTGGGCTGCCAGTTTGACACCCCTGTGGTAGACGGTTCATTACTCAAACTAGATAACATCATCAGTGCTAGTAAGGAGTGCAGTTTGATGTCCAGCAAACCGCACTCCTTAATAGCACTGATGATGTTACCTAATTTGAGTAGTGAAAAGTCTGCAAGAAAACAAGCTCAGAGAGCACCAAGGACCCCTCATATCTTTTATCTGAATTGACGAATTAAGCCTATGGTTAAAATCTGGCAGTAAATTTTATTTAATTCAGTAGAACTTATTTCTAAGCAATCATGCAAAGAATGGCACGGTAAGAGATGGATAATAACTAGCGTTCAAAAAACAGCAGTATAAAGTAATCCTCTCCACTCTAAATTAAATATAGTATCTCTTTAGCATTTGACTATTCTAGAAAGACTATTTTAATACATCTTACAAAACTTGGATTTTTTTCTATTTTGTGCATTAGAATGCTCAAATCCTTACTACAGAAAATAATAATGAGGTTTTATATGTCCAGGTTTATTTATTTATTGGTTCGATTTATATGCCGCCCTTTCCGGAGACTCAGGGTGGCTTACAATGCGTTAAGCAATAGCCTTCATACTTTTGTATATACCTGCTTAGTAGGGCTTTGCCCCCCCCCAAGCGGTGTTCTTTTTTATACAAAGTCAGCTTATTGCCCGCACAAACCGGGTCCTCATTTTACCTACCTCGAAAGGATGGAAGTCTGAGTCAACCTTGAGCCTGGTGAGATTTGAACTTGCAGTAATTGCAGGCAGCTGGTGTTACTTAACACTGCTTTAGTCTGCTGCGCCACCAAGGCTCTTATAAACTTATCATGCAGTTTGTAATACTGGAAAGAAAATTTTATGGCACAATGAACACTTGATTGCACTTATGACTGGGTTTGCCTATAAATGTAGACTTTGATTGGCTAAGTATAATGCAACATGGGACTCGTTTATATAAAATTATTATTAAATATTATTAAAATGATTATAAATAATCATTTGATCTGCCAAATAGTGTCAGCATTGAAAAGATCAGTTCTCAACATTTATTTATCTTTTAAATAGATTCCACAACAAACTTCACCTTTCAATATTCCTTTATCCAACTGCATTATCTTTGTTATGAACCAGCCCCCTGAAATGGACAAAGGAATATCTGTGTGGATAGAAGAGGACATACCTTTAGGGTGCCAGGTTGTGAATGAAGCTCTAATATATTTTCTAATATGTTGCCCATTCCAGATACAGCATTTCTATATTCCAATGTTACCGGTACTTATTAGATAGTCCTTGAGTTATGACTGCAATTGGGACCAGGATTGCTGTGGCTAAGGGATGTAGTCATAAGCCGCCTTGAGTCTTTGGAGAAAGGCGGCATACAAGTTGAACAAATAAATGAATAAATAAATAAAGTACAATGTCACAGAATTACATTACTTAGCGAAGGCAATTCAGGCAGTCTTGGTTGTCCTAACCCAACATATGTGGATCATTAAACGAGAAGCAGAGGGAGTCCTGGGTAACTAGTGCAGAGATGCCACAGGGGAATGGGGGAGGCCTAGGACAGACTACACGTAAGCTGGGGAGTGCTTGGTATAGTATGAGGCCAGGGAATGATACGGGTAAATGATAATACAGGGAGACCATGGAGACAGAGTATAAGGTGGCTGCATTCATGTATGCAGGGAGATCAGCGAAAGAAGATGCGGAGATTGTGCAAATGAGGGGAAGGAGGGAATGTATGTGAGCAAAGAAAGAAAGGGGGACACCCACGTGACTTGTGAACTTCCATGCCAGTTTCTTCATTGACTGTGCTTGACGGAAGCTGGCAGGAAAGATCACAAATGGAGATCATTGAATATAGGTAACTGGTTGTAAGTGCAAGCTGATTCCAGGCTCCCGAACATTATTCACGACTTTGGGGGTGCTGCAACAGCTGGAACTTTGAGTACCAGTCGCAAGTCCCTTCATTCAGCACCATTGTAAGTTCAAAAAGTTGTTGTACAACTGGTTGTAACCTGAGGACTACTTGTACTACTGAAAATTTTACTTTGCTATTCTAACTCTTACTTTTTTAATCGCTCTAATCTGTTTACATTTTTTTTTTTTTGCTTTAATTTATATGCCGCCCTTCTCCGGAGACTCAGGGCGGCTTACGATGCATTAAGCAATAGCCTTCATACTTTTGTATATTTATACAAAATCAGCTTATTGCCCCCACAATCTGGGTCCTCATTTCACCTACCTTTGAAAGGATGGAAGGCTGAGTCAACCTTGAGCCTGGTGAGATTTGAACTTGCAGTAATTGCAAGCAGCAGATGTTAATAACAGTGCATTAGTCCACTGTACTACAGGCTCTTTTTACAAGGGATAAACTTCTCTTTTAATTTAGTGTAATCCCTGTTTTTCATTAGTATGTTGCATAATCCCATCTTGTTAATGGAGATGGTAAGCAAAGCTAAAAGCACCACTGATCCCTGAAATATGCTGTAAAGTGCTTTTGATATGAGGTTTAATATGTTATTGAACAAATTTTATTCTTACATTGAAGAGCTGGATCTTTACCACAGGTCTATGCAGTAATCCAGCTTCAAAGGGAAAAAGTATATTTGGAATGCATGGGGGTGGTTGTGTCTCATCTGTTGGCAACTCCTTGAAGAAATCCAGCCATTTCTTCAGTTTGCATGGCACATTTGATTTAAGGAGGTGCTAATAGATGCAAAAAGTGTGTATTCTTAGTTCCCTTTCCCCCTTCAAATCTGGATAATTACACAGCTCTAATCTGCAATATGGCGTACACATTACCTGGAATCTTAAAACAGTGGACAAGCAAACCTGGACAGATAATATTATCACATGTTAATAAAGTTTTAAGATGACTGACATCATCCGTCTTTCCATCCATAATCTAGGAAATGTATATATCTGATGAACTGAGTTGAAGTTCATGAAAGCTTATTAACGCATTGTAAGCCGCCCTGAGTCTCCGGAGAACGGCGGCATATAAATCAAATAAAATAAATAAATTTAAAAAAAATGTGTTTTAATAAAATTCAGTAGTCAGAAAAGATTCTATCAGGTACCTCCTAATTTTTTACTGCTGTAAAGTAACATGGCTCTCTTCCTCCATTAACCTAGACAAATTATTGGAATACTGTTATATCCACCATAACATTTATAATACGTTTAATCATTCTAATATTTTAAATGAGGTCAGTACATTGTTTTCTTTTGGACCAGTAAAAGGAAACATTGCCTTGAAAAGAGTAGTATTATAGATCTTAAATACTAAAGTCATGTATTTTTTAATCCTTAATATGCTGCTTGAGTGTATTTCACTGCTTTCCAGTAACCCCTTTGGAACTAAAATACACAATTATATCTTTAATGTTTTATTTCAGGAAGGAGCATGGGATGCTAAATCTAAGTCTGTCTTTAGCCATACTCTTTTTTATTTCTAAGCAAATAGCCTTCTTTATCCATTTTAGCTTCTTTTTTATTATTTTATTTTTAGAATCTTAAGAAGTATGCAAAAAAATGAACAAGAAAGTAAAAGATAAAGAACTGTGAAAATAGTCTTTGAGGTCTTGATGGCATGTTGATTTGCAGCATTAATTTAATAATACCTTAGGAAAAATGGGCATTTCTAGATGCATAGTGAAGTAAAGAAGGCTCAGCAAATTGCTAATGTTTGATGCAAAATTCAAATATCTAAAGTAGCTAGTAATTGATAAGAAATTAAAGGAAGGGGGTGTATCAATAAAAAGTAATTTATTTTATTTTCAAATTCCTTCTCTTGCTATTAATACTCTTCCCCATGAGCAATTCCTGTCAAAGCATTATCATGCACAGTGGATTGTTATCTGCCTTCCTAATTCAATGTTAAATAGGCTTTATCCCCCTGACATGTGGTTTTCTTATGACACTCACTGGTTTGAGGATCAGATAGAATGTCTCCACATGTTGCTTCAAAATCTGCCTGTAATAAGATAGTGCTTTGAATTATCTTAAAAATCCAGCAGTCTTTCTAGACACTAATAAAATATTACCAACCACCAAATTCAATGAACAAAGATTGCATGAGACCAAACAAGCTTGAGAGCTGAAATTTCAGATCTTACAGCACCCCTCTGTTCTTTCATTTCTTTTGGCAGCATGTTGTTGTACCTCTACATGACTTGTTAGTTGTTACAATTCCCTGTTTGTTGCAGCATGTTAAGGCACACATTTGTTATACCCGATCCTGTTGTGAAGTCAATATCAATATATTCTATAATAAGCTATCTGACAGTCTGTACTGTAACATTTACAGACCAATAAAGTCATTATCAGCTGTGCAGTTCAGAGTAACTGAACTTGTTGACTTTCCCAACTGCCAATATCTTTTGCATGATTTTTGAGGTCAGTATCTGCATGATCTCATTTTAATTTGTTTTTCTGAAGAAATGGAATATGAAGATTTTTTGAACGGGGACTTCATTAATTAATTAATTAATTAATTCTAGAGATTTATATGGCCAACTGGTCAACAAAGGACTCCGGGTGGCTTACAAGTTAACACATCAGTAAAATTAAAAATAATATTACATTAAATCAAATACACACAAAACAGCAAAACCATCACATCGCATACAGTGCTCCCAGAAAACAAAACAAACGATACAATCATCACATCAAGATGAGCTCATTCAGCAGCTTGGTCCAATGCTCTGGAAAAAAGCTGGGTTTTTAAAATCTAAAAAAAACCCAGCAAAGTCAGGTCCATCTAAATTTTGGGAGATATGCTGTTTCACTGGGATTTCTGAGTTACAGCCCTGAACATAGCCATCAGCTCCACAATTTTAAGAAAGTTTACATTGTTTAGTACATGCATCCTAAATCCCATAAGATTCCGATATTTAAGGTTCTCCATCCTATCTGAACTAATAGGACAGGTAAAGATACTTAGGGAAAGGTGGTACTGTTGATAACCTCCTGCTGTGCCATACAGAGCTTTAAAAGAGATAACTAGCATCTTGAGTTGCACCCAGAAGGAAATTGGGAGCTAGTGCAACTCACACAAATAAGGTGTTACACAGATAAATCCATCACTGTATGTGCTGCTGCTTTCTAGACCGGTTACAGTTTCCAGGTGGTTTTCAAGGGCAGTCCCATGTGTTACAGATTCCAATAATTCAAGGCATGAGTGATTGTGAGCAAGGTCTCCTGGTCCAGGAATCCTGTAATTGGTGCAGCCGATAAATCTGTGCAAAGGCCCTCACAGCCATGGCTGCTACCTGCTCCTGAAACAGATTATGTGCCAACTCAGTCCAGCGGCAAAAATGAAATACCTGGATTCAGAGCCAGTCCATCTTCCCAGAGTTGAGTTGAAGCCAATTCTTCCCCATTCAGACCCTTATAGCCTCCAGGCACTTAGCCAACAAAATCATGACATACCATATCTGGTGGAAGTATATATTTGAGTATCATCAGCATACTGATGACCTCCCGCCAGCAATTTCATTTCCCCCTTCCACCAACACTGACTGGAACTGGCCATGGAGTAAAAAAGAGAACCGCTATAGTGCAGTACCTCCCACTCCCAATCCTTGAAACCAATCCTGAAGGATACCATGGTCGATAGTATCAAAAGTTAAGTGAGAGGTCTAGGAGGGCCAGAATGGTTGCACCATCTCAATCCAAGCCTTCCAAAGGTCATCAACAAGTGCAACCAATATTGTTTCCATGCTTTGTCCTGGCCTGAATCATACTGAAAAGCATCCAGATAATCGATTGCATCCAGGGTCCTTTGACCCTGTGTATCAACCACTCTCTCAACAATCTTCTTTAAAAAGAAAAGATAGACTGGACAAAATTTGTGTAATACTGTTGGGTTAACGGATGGATTTCTAAGGAGAAGAAGCACCACAATATCCTTCAGAACAGCCAGTACTAGTCCTTCCAGCAAGAGACATTAATCACCACTTGGATCCAACTACATGCTATCTCTTGGGAGGCCTTCACCAACCAGGAGAGACATAGATGCAAGTTGCCAAGTTCACAGCCCCAAAGACCCTGTCCACTTTCTCAAGAGCAGGTAGATCAAATTCTTCGTAGATAACAAGACTCAGATGTGTCTCTCTCACCTCCAAAGGATCTGCTCAGCCAGAGCCAACTGAGTGAAGTTGAGCAACTTTATCTGACAAATGCTGAGAACATTCCTTAAAGCAATCGAGTAAGCTTCTTCTTACCCAGGAGCAACCAGTTGGCAACTTGCAGATGCAATAAGGGTGAAGAAATTGTTACATTGTACCATTTGTATCACCACAAAGTATGTCCTAGTATAGGTTCTTCCCTGTCCTCGCATGACCTCACTCTTTGTCTCCTCCAGTGGTGCTCTAGATGTCTTCTGTGTTGCTTCATCTTTCTGAGCTGCATGGAAAACCATGTGGCTATATGAGATCTATGTACACAAAGAGTCTGCACAGGTGCAATTCAGTTCTTGGCCCCTATCACTTGCTCATTCCAAGGCGTGACAAGAGCCTTCTCCAGAGCATGTAACAGAGTTTCAAGAAAAAACCCCAAGCTCTCTATGAAACCACAGTGAGTCTATCAGGTGGCCGATAGAATAGGGTCTATCTTTCTTTAGTGGGAGGCAGCTGTATAGAACTTTAGGGCCAAGAGAGAGAGGTCTGTCCATGTAGGGACTGATGTTAATGCCCCCCCAAAGTCAAATAACTACACAACTGCGTGTAGGCAAACACCGGATCTAATGTGTGACTCCATGTTTGAGTAGGGCCCATGAATGAATTTGGCCAAGTCTATGGCTGCCAGGAACTCCTGCACTACCTCCAACCCCAGGCTTAGAGATGGTAGACTGAAGTTTCCCAGAACCATAAGCCTGGGGAACTGCACTGCCAGCCCAGAACAGAGAGGGGTGCCACTACATTGCAGGATGGAAGGTAAGTGAGCAGCAATCAACACTGACCCCTATGGCCCAACCTCACAAAAAAGGTTTCACATCCAGTGTTGTCTGAGGATGAGATCCTACTAGCATTCACAATTACAACAGTAGGACCCCCACCTCTGCCCTGGAGTTGCAGTTGGTGCCACACTCAAAATCCCAGAAGGTACATTTCAGAAGAAGGGACCCTCCCCTTCCATCCCCAAAAAGGTTTCAGGGATACAGGCCATGTCGAGCATTGTCATCCAGGATTAAGTGAATGAAAGAAGCTTTATTACAAACTAACCTTATACTTCTATTATACTGTAATGTTTTCAGACTTACATTTTTTTTAGAAACACTGTATGGGTACATCTTTATTATTGTTGTTGTTGTTGTTGAGTTATAAATATAGATGATGAAGTTCACACTGAGGCTAGAAGGCCCATTGTGTGCATTTCTGTCTGCGTATCTCCGAACAGCTCTTGCCTGTCTAAGAGAGAACAGCTTAATTGGCTCTTTTTTTCAGTGCTGCCCCAGAGGAATGTTTCTTTCTTTCACTCATGACTGCTATTTGGTGCCTGCATCCCATTGAAGAGGATAACAAGCAGGCTGGTAATAGGGCCAGAGGGAGCAAAAATAGCATCTTAAAGGCTTAACTGGTTCTTAATATCTCTTCCTCTGTCACTGAGCTGCTGACTGATTGTTTCCCAGAGTGGGTCAAGAAACAGCATTAGAAAACAGATATGTATGCAAACCCTTGAGAAGTTGGTGTGAATTAAACTAAAATATAATGGGTTATTAGTGAGGTATGAAAAGATTGTGCCTCCTGTCTCTCCCTGTTCCTTCTACTGTATTTTATTCTCACAAACTTCCTTTCTTGCATGGCAATGATGTGCTATCCTTCCTCCAGCTAACAGTCCAATGTCTCCATGCCTTTCCAGCAAGAAAACTCACCCCCACCACTAGCACATACAGTTTTTTACATTATGGGTGCTAATAGAGCTCCCTTACCTGTAAACCCAGTCTGACACTTGAGGCTGACAACTGAGGCTTCATTTTTTGGTACAGCCAGCCCAGCTTGAGAAATTACATATGTTAATAACATTGTATAAAAATAGTAATTACATTTGTTGTCTTTTAATTATATGAAGGAGCAATCATCCTTCAGCCTTCTGGTTTTGTTTTAACAGATCATTTTCTGTGCTTTTATCATCTACAGAGAGGAAGTTTAGATAAATTAGGAAAAGTATTAATAATTTATGATGCCATTTTCTTCTCAAATATGCATATGTACAGTAGATAAATCTTGTCACATTGAATTACACATTATGTAACTGTACTTGGAACTCAGAGGAAGCCTATGATTTGGGCCTCATTCTTATGTAACAATCTTAAAAGTTTAAAGCATGTATTTGTGGCTATACCCCTATACACTGATGTAAAAATGAGTTCTAAAATAACCCAACTTAGAAAACTAAATAGAACATCAATTAATGGCTATTTAGTGCAATCAGATACAGTTTCTCATTTTATCCTACCCCCACCCCCATTTTTAAATATGTCCTGAATCTGTTTTGTAGTAGTCTTTGGAGGAAGCTATTATCATCACAAGAAAGAAATGTCTTAGACTGATTCTTCTGTTGCTAACGGGTTCTTTGCTACTGAGCAGTGAAGAGCAACCAAGCATTCTAGATCAATAGTAGATTGCTTTGTCAGCTTGTTGTCTACATAAGTCATTAATCATGCCAGCCTTTGATGCCTGACCTGGATAACATTGACACTTGCTACAATTGCTCATGCCTGCAAACCATGGTACTATGTGATGCCACTGACAATAAAGCAGCAGGGAGGAGAGCCAGAAAATGAGAAAAGGTTTGAACATTAATATACACAGGGTGAATGAGTAAATCTTATAGCTGCAGTATCTGGCCAATTTTGTCAGTGCTTGGAAGCTAAGCACAATTGAGCCTGAAGGTAACTTGGGTACCACCACAGCATGTTGAGGTGCAGGCTAGATTGAAAATTCAGAAAATATTCCCCAAGTGCAAATCACTTCCATATTGTTGCCTTAAAAAATTGACTGAATGTACCCTGAAATAACCTGAATTTGAACCCAGTTAGAGAGTTTCTTTATCTTAGAACCATATAAGGGTCTGTTTTATGGCATTTCTGGCATTGTATTAACATTCCATGGTACTCTTTTAAATGATGATTAACAGTGCAGATTCAGTATTTGAAGCTGGCAAGTGTGTGGACAAAAATACTAAAAAACTGGGATTAAATTTTATTTTATGGGAGATGAAAATAAGTTACATACCACATATATTTGGAGCAAAAGTATTTACTTTTAAGTATGTTTAGTTGTAAACATAAACTATGATCCAATGAGACTTAACTTTCTTGCATTTTTTGTAAACCATTAATTTCCCACCCTCTTCATAAAATGGGTGACTTTCAGTGGACAAAATAGCCATCTTCTGCCATGCTAATTCTGATGGAGAATAGAAGCTTTCATCCCTTTTCAAGGTTGACAAAAGTTATTTTCCATTAGCAGGAAATTCATAGAAGTGATAACTCTTTCCTTACTTCTGCATGGAAAGGGGTATGCTGCAGGAGAGCAGTGATGGGATTCAGCCAGTTCACACCACTTCAGGAGAACCAGTTGTTAACTTTCTGAGCAGTTTGGTGAACTGGTTGTTGGAAGAAATCATTAGGGCAGAGAACCAGTTGTTAAATTATTTGACTCCCATCACTGCAGGGTAGGATAACATTTTAAGAAAGGATTTCCATAAGTGAGATGCAGAAAACTAGTAGATAGGCTAAAGATTCTCACACCTGCATTAACAGAATGGATTTCTCTACAGCAACCCTGCTATTCCAACATTTCTTCTCAACTAGAAAAACGGCACAGATCAGGGGTGAAATGCTACCGGTTCGGTCTGGTTCAGTCGAACCGGTAGTAAAAAATGTAAAAAAAAAAGTTCCTATGAGCAACGCGCGTTTTCTTTCTTTACTTTTTTAGCATTTTTTTACTACCGGTTCGCCCGAATAGGTAGTAAAAAAATGCTTTTAAAAGGTTAAAAAAAAGGTTCCAACAATCATAGCTGTGCTGCGTGATCGCCGGAACCTTTTTTTTACTTTTTGAAAGTATTTTCTATTACCTATTCGCCTGAGCCGGTAGTAAAAAAATGCTTTTAAAAAGTTTTTTAAAAGGTTCCCAGGCGCACCAAAGCTGATCATACACCCCACACGCTGATCTACTTACCTACCCAAGCCTCCTTTTGGTGCGCACTGCACGTGCGCATGCAGAGCTCGCATTTGGTGGGCACTGCGCATGTGCATGCACAACTCACATTAGTGCACACTGTGCATGTTCGCACACAGCACACATTTGGTGCATGCACAGCCAGCGAACTGGTAGTAAACCGGTTCAGATTTCACCACTGGCACAGACCAAATTGCCGAAAGATGCTGAGAAAATCCTTCATATGCACAGATACCTTCTTGCATTAAAAAGGTAAAGGTTCCCCTCGCACATATGTGCTAATCGTTCCCGACTCTAGGGGGCGGTGCTCATCTCCATTTCAAAGCTAAAGAGCCAGCACTGTCCAAAGACGTCTCCATGGTCAGGTGGCCGGCATGACTAAATGCCAAAGGCGCACGGAACGCTGTTACCTTCCCACCAAAGGTGGTCCCTATTTTTCTACTTACATTTTTTACATGATTTCAAACTGCTAGGTTGGCAGAAGCTGGGACAAGTAATGGGAGCTCACCCCCATTATGCAGCACTGGGGATTCGAACCACTGAACTGCCGACCTTTCAATCAACAAGCTCAGCATGTTTACTAGAATATAATTTGCTTGCCTTCTTTATAAGATACAATGATAATTTTTTTTGTTTACCTTGCTTACAAACTCTATAAACATTGGTCACATCTACAAAGTCTAATGTATTAATTATTTCATAAACTCTGGTAGTACCAACATTCTTTTCTTTGCATCTAAAACAAAAACAAATGCAGATTATATTTCTTCAGTAGCTTAAGAAAGCTAGCAAGTCTAGTTTTTCCTAGAAACCTAGAATTCTAAGGGAGACCATTAGTTTCAGTCACCTAACGTAGGAATTAAAGTACAAGTAGTCCTCACTTAGCAACCATATCAGGACCAGAAACTCCACTGCCAAGTGACACAGTTATTAAGACATCACATGACAGCAACAGGCTTATGACCTCACTTCACCATGGCCATTAAGTAAATCACCAGGAGTCTTTAAGTGAGACATCATGTGATCACAACTTGTAATTTTACTGCTGTGTTCCCCATTGACTCTGCTTGTCAGAAGCTGGCTGTGAAGTGCATAAATGGTGAAACAGGACACAACAACAGTGGTAAGTGCCTGCTGATTGTGAAGCACTTAAATCATACTGTATATAATTTCTTCTTAAAAATTTATATTATAATAGTGAAATCTTATACAAACTAAAATAAAAAAGAATGAGTAAAAAGAAAAAAAGAGAAAAATATTATAAAGAATGAGAAAAGAAATACATAAAGAAATGACTTCCAACCTTCATCACAATTAGTATAAACAAATTTAATAACTCTTTACCTCTCTAAAATTACAAACATTTACCTCTTCATATCATATTTCACCTCTTATCCATAAACAAATCCCAAAATATCATCTTTTCAGTCCTGGCATCTACAGAAAGTCTATAAAAGGTAGCTAGAAGTAACAACATATCTTACTTTAACTTGATCAAATAAACCAACTTTATATTCATTTCTTTTCATTTTAACAGTTATAATCTTTTGTTCATTCAAATGTCATTAGGATTTAATTTCTCTTCATTTATTCTTTGTTCCATCACACAGAGTTCTCCAAGGTTTAACAAGCCTCTTTTGTAAATTCAATATGAAAAATTTATTAAGGTCACTCTCATAGTTTGCCATGTCTATTTCCCTTTTAAATTTTAAAACCTTGACCAGTTTCTTTTATAGATCCAATGAAATATCCTTTTTAAGTCATTCTCTCTGCCTGTTCATTATAAATCCACTTTTGACACTATCTCTTATTTTTTCGGGTAAAAATTGTTCTACATCTGCCATTTCTTCAATAACATCTTTTGAACATAGTCTATCCATAGAAGCAGATATCATTACTGAAATTGTTGATATTCTGGCTATTATTTTCTGATTCCATTCTTCAAAAGACTCCAATATTTTTATTGCCATCTTAAAAGTCTGTATATATTTCCTCTACCTAAAATCTTTAGTCCCCTCTAGTGTCCAGTTTTCAAAATAATGAAATGTACGTTATGTTTCAAAACCAAAGCAGGATCTATTTCCCATGATAACTTATTTGTATTTTATAATCAATTCCAAAATATTAATGTAAATGTTTCCATATTCCAATTCTATCTGAATCCTTAATCCTATTGTATCTTCCTAAGATTAAATTTTGATTTAGTTTTTGGTTGTTTATTCCAGATTTTTTAAAAAAATTCTTTCATTTAGAATTGAAAACAGACTTATTTCAAATTTTCAAACGTGTTGTTCCAAAAGTTTCTAATAGCTTAGAAGTGGCTAATCAGCTATTTCTGAAAATGATTAGAAAGTGAAGTTTGTAAATTTAGTATCCTCCTTGCAGTTGTGAGCAAGATAGTTAATCCCATAATTTCCCTGCACTCAAACTCGTGGAAAACTGCTCTCCTGTGTTCTTCTTGTAACAAGCAGCCATTCAGAGCACATATGGGTGATCTTCCATCTTTTCCTTATCTGAAGAAGATCCAGGGAACTGGTCTACTCACCAGTTCCTTGATCTTTGTCATAGTTACTCAGTTCATCATACACTCCAGTAGCCTTGAAGACCTGAATCTCAATCACTTTATTGTAGGGATATTGTGACATTCAGTTCAGGATCAGTTACTAAAAATATATTTCCAAGTGTTTCTGTTTAAATATGTATGCTTTAAAGGAGGCTTGTAGAATTTATGCGCTGCCAAAGAAGCCTTGTATGGACCACTGGCATTTTTATATTCACAGTCACTGCAACCAGGAAGGATGTGCCATCATGACATCCTAGTTATTCCTATCTCTTCTGCCCCAGAAAACCACTGCCAAGAGCCTCCAGGCCTCAAAGCAGGTGTGATATTCAGCAGGTTCTGACAGGTTCTGGAGAACTGGTAGTGGAAATTTTGAATAGTTCGGAGAACCGGCAAATACCACCTCTGGCTGGCCCCAGAGTGGGGTGGGAATGGGATTTTGCAGTATCTTTCCCTACCATGCCCACCAAGCCACAGAACCGGTAGTAAAAAATTTGAATTCCACCACTGCTTCAAAGATATTACCAGCTTCATTGCTGCCACTGCTCCCTTAGCTGCCAAACATGATCAACATGGCAGTTATCCCTTTATGGACTGCAATTATTGTTAGGATATTAATGTGGCCTTTCCCCTCCCCAAAAAAGTTGTTTATGCTGCTTAACAGTGTGTTGTTGGAAGTATTTATATAAATGTATAACAATGGAGAGAAATGCAGGGTCGCGCTGAGGATTTTGTGCAATTCCTGCACGATAAAGTCGCTCGGATTCGGGATGGCTTGGACTCCGACTGGATGAGTCCACGGGAGGAGACGAGGGCAGGTCTTGAGAATGTTACCTGGGAGGAGTTTGATCCTGTGACTCCCGAGGATGTGGACAGGGTTCTGGGTAAGATTAGTGCCACCACGTGTTTATTGGACCCGTGTCCCTCCTGGTTGGTGCTGGCCTCCCGGGAGGTTACACGAGGCTGGCTTCAGGGGATTATAAGTGCTTCTCTGAGTGAGGGTGCCTTTCCTGCCGCCTTGAAAGAGGCGGTAGTGAGGCCCCTCCTCAAGAAGCCTTCCCTGGACCCGGCTGAATTAGCCAACTATCGTCCAGTCTCCAACCTTCGTTTTGTGGCGAAGGTTGTTGAGAGCGTGGTGGCACGACAACTTCCCCGGCACCTGGATGAAGCTATCTATCTGGACCCATACCAGTCGGGCTTCAGGCAGGGGTACAGCACTGAAACGGCATTGGTCGCATTGGTGGATGATCTCTGGAGGGCTCGGGACAGGAGCTGCTCCTCTGTCCTAGTCCTATTAGACCTCTCGGCGGCTTTTGATACCATCGACCATGGTATCATGCTGCAGCGGTTGAGGGGGTTAGGAATAGGGGGCACCGTTTTGCGGTGGTTCTCCTCCTTCCTCTCTGACCGCTCGCAGTTTGTGTTGGCAGGGGGACAGAGGTCGACCTCGAGGCATCTCGCATGGGGAGTGCCGCAAGGGTCGGTCCTCTCGCCTCTCCTGTTCAACATTTATGTGAAGCCGCTGGGTGAGATCATCCGTGGTTTTGGGGTGAAGTGTCATCTGTACGCTGACGATACTCAGCTGTACATCTCCACCCCAGACCACCCCAACGATGCCCTTGATGTGATGTCCCGCTGCCTGGAGGCCGTGCGGGCCTGGATGGGGAGGAACAAGCTCAGACTCAACCCCTCCAAGACCGAGTGGCTGTGGCTTCCGGCGCCCCGATATAGTCAGCAGGTGCCATCGCTGACTATTGGGGGTGAATCCTTGCCCCCCACAGAGAGGGCTCGTAATCTGGGTGTCCTCCTGGACGCACGGCTGTCTTTAGAAGAGCACATGACAGCCGTGGCCAGGGGGGCCTTTTATCAGGTTCGCCTGATTCGCCAGTTGCAGCCCTTTCTGGATCGGGACGCCTTGCGCACGGTCACTCACGCCCTTGTCACCTCCCGGTTGGACTATTGTAATGCTCTCTACATGGGGCTCCCCTTGAAGAGCACTTGGAGGCTCCAACTGGTCCAGAATGCGGCCGCGCGGGTGGTTATGGGTGCAACCCGTTGTGCCCACGTGACACCCTTCCTGCGCGAGCTGCACTGGCTCCCAGTGGTCTTCCGGGTGCGATTCAAGGTGTTGGTTACTACCTTTAAAGCGCTCCATGGCATAGGACCCGGGTACCTTCGAGACCGACTTCTGCCACCAATAGCCTCCCACCGACCAGTCCGCTCCCACAGAGAGGGTCTCCTCCGGGTGCCATCAGCCAAGTTATGTCAGCTGGCGACACCCAGGGGGAGGGCCTTCTCTGTGGGAGCCCCAGCCCTGTGGAATGAACTGCCCCCCGAAATACGAAAGATTTCCGACCTCCGGGTGTTTCGCTGCGCTCTGAAGACCCTGTTGTTCCGCCAGGCAGGGCTATTAACATAACGTTTTAAATTGGGGTATTTTAAATTTCTGGGATTTTAATTGGAGCCTAATTATTTAATGATTTTAAATTTTAAATTGTTGTCGTGTTTTTTGTGTTTTTAAATAGGCTGTACACCGCCCTGAGTCCTTCGGGAGAAGGGCGGTATAGAAATAAAATTATTTATTTATTTATTTATTATTTAAAATTAAAACTATATTGATGAATAAATTCTCAAACAATATACAAAATAAAACAATGATGAAATCATTACTTTTCTGAACTCTATTATGCCACCCATTCTTTAATTTTGGGTTGATTCCTCTTAAAATTATAACTAAGGTGGAAAAAGGAGAGTTTAAAATAGAAGGAAAATAGCTTTATTGCATTTATATGATGACATCTGCTGGCAGGACTTAGTAATGCTCAATAAAAATCTTAAAGATATTTGGTTAAACTTATCTTCCCATTGAAAGTAACCTCTTGTAAATTTAAAATATATTAAAATGTTAAAGTGTATAAGGAAAGTAATTTATAACCAATGCAATATGAACCACTTATAGGAAATAAGGTCCACATAATAAGTAGAAAATTGCAGTCTTTTAGAATTTGTGTAGTAGAGGCAGCTAGTGAGATCTGCTAGAGTGTGAATATTTATTTTTCTCTGGATCCGCATTCTGCTTTCTATTCTTCCAGCCAGACATTTTCTTTTAATTAGCATTGCTTAAACTAGTGTTTTATTCATAACAATTTTGCAATGACTCTATTCATTTGAATATGTTAAACTGATACTCATAGACAAATTTGTCATTCAGAACTGTAAGATGTTTTACAAAGTAAGAAAGTTTTCAAACTGACTGCCTTCCAATAAGGATCCCAGATCTGGACTGTAAAAAAAAAAATCTGGATGACAATTAAAAAACAGAAAAGAGTTAATGTTTTTAATACCTCTTTGCTACCATCTGATGATTGTCCAGATTTTTGCAGGCAGACCATGCTACAAACATCCTTCATTTTGTCTGCCTTTTCACAGTTATGATTTTGGTAAGGATTTAATATCAATGAAAAGCAAGCTTGGATAGTTTTTTTCAATAAGTACAGTATGGTGGAATCAGAAACATTTTATCTGGCTTTCCAGATGTTAGTTTTCACAATTGGAATTTTCTTAAATTTAAGTGACCCTGAATAATATTGTGAAATCTCCGGTAATCCATATCTCCCTTTTAAAAAGCTTTTAAAATTATTGTGGTTAATGTAGACACAAAGAGAAACATTAATCAGGTAAATAAAATAAGAAACAAAAATGGACCCTCACAAAGAATAGGAAATAAATTAAGTAAATGCACATTAAATAAAAAGCCCATCTGTTAAATAGCAAGTTACACTTTCATCCCATTGAACAATATTGATTGTATTTTCAAAAATGTTGATGGAAAGCTTATTCATACTCCCTTTACAATAACTCTTTTCTTGAAGAACTGCAGCTTGTGGCTGTCTTCTTCATTCCCACCTCTACCACAGAAGAAATTTTCTTGCTAACTCAATTAGAAATGGGATAGACAGTCCATCTGAGGATCAAAAAGTTAAAATTATTTTAACTTTGGATGCCAGAACATCAGCTAGTAAAGAAGAACTGAAGCCATCCAAAGGACAAAGAGGATAGAGCTGATTTTTCTATAGATGGAAATATTCTCATTTACTACAATTCAGATGACTCAGTAGGGTTTAGGAAGCTAGGAATAACATCTTTAATACAGCAGTAGCGCTTCCACTGAAGATGTTCCCCCAAGGAAAATTCACATTAGATTGTCTTCTCTATGCACAAACCACAGAAGAGTTACCTAGTTTCAATACATTTATTTAAGACATTTCTCTTCCACTATTCTCCTCCAAAAAGGTGCTCAAATTGGCTTACAAAAATAAAAGGATTAAACATAGTAAAAATGCGTAGCAAACTAAAAACAGCAGCAAAGAAAAGTAAACTCAAGCAATTTAAACAACAACAAAGAGTACTTAAATAATCAACAAAGAACACACATACAGAGAGAGAAGATATCCTAAGGAAAAATGTCAACTAGAGTGTTGCCACAGAGGAAGTGTTCCTTCACATGGTCATGAATGATACCACTGATGAAAAATTGCATGTCTAAGCGGGGCACAATAGTTGACTTTGTAGAATTTTAAAGGTTATAATTAGCATATTGATTTGTCCTAGCAAATGTGTTATCCATTGCAAATTACCCTGCATATAGCAACAGAAATCTATTACATTGCTAGAATAGCATTCTGATTTAGTTGAAATTCCAGCCACTCATATCTTTCTATCTGGCTGTTAAAATATAGCTTTCATCCATCTTCTGACCTTCCTCTCTTGTCTGTTATCTTCTCCTACCCTACATGACTGCAAATGCATGACCTTCTCTACCTTCTTGAATAGTTCTTTTCTCTGACTTTCCCTTCAGTTTCTGTATGGTTTCAGCATTCAACATTCTTTTTCTCTATCCAGCTTTCCCACTAATGCCTACATCTAGTTTTCCCATATTTTTGAATATATTGCAATTTTTTTTTGGTGGAGGAGGGAAGAATGCTACGCTGTGAAATAATTATTTGACAGAACTCGAATTGCTGAATGTAAAGGGCCAATAACTTGTGAAAAGTTTGGAATCAGGTAAATGAATCCTACCTTAGTTTCTCTTCTCATCAGGCTGTCTGAAAAATATACTACTGTATAAATATACAGAAACCATTAAGCTTACTTTACAAACACATCCACAAAAGCAGACAGACTAGAGACATAGGATGTACTTTTATATGGATACGGGTCCTATTCATCTTCTATATGCAGATATTGTTGCGCTGTTCTTTCAGATGCAGGATGTCCTGAAGTGGACATTTTATACACTTAATGTCCTTTCTCAAGAAGAACTACTAGAAATTAGCTATTCAAGAGCCAAGGTCTGGTGTTTGCCAAATACCTTAGGACACATGTCTGGCAGCTAAACAACCATCTAATAAAACAAGTTAAGACCTTCAAATACCTAAGGATTGTTTTCCACATTATGGGCAACATGCCTGCTATAGCAGCTTAAATATGAAGAAAAGAGCTTCAGTTGTACAATCTTTCTACTTCTCTAAAGGAGCCCAACCCATTATTGCAGTGGTCAAAGTCTTTCCACCCAGGCCTGCACTCAGTTCCTCCTTGGAGTCCAGTTGGGTATTACAGTAGTTTCTTCCCTTTGGAAAAGTTCAATCTAAGTTTTTGAACTATATCTTCCAGACACCATGCTGAATTTCCAATGTGATGCTTCTCCATGAAGCCAGCCTACTTAAAATAGAAATGTCTGCCAAGATTTACATCCTTTTGTACTGGCTAAATTTATTTTTTTTCCAGCTTGGTTCCCATAATTTTGACTGACCACTGCCAGTCTCTCTGGTGTTGGGCAATATGTGAAAAATTAAAATCCCATGGCATCTAACAGGCAGCCATCATCTTAATAGGCTATGTATATACACTAGCACACTAAACCATGTACCAGAGCTGCAATCAGATTTGTCAGTATTGTTCAGATCATCCTTTTGAGCAACTCTAAACATTTACTACACATAGCCAGTTACATCAGTTGCATGACAACACCTTCCATCAGCAATTGTTGAAGGGAGATATTGAAACATCCTTTTTAAGCAGACATTGTACCTATGCAGTGAAAAAGTGATGGAAACACTGGAATTATATTGTAATGCTCCTTCTAGGAATGATTATTCCTACCCGTGTTTACCCGAAAATAAGATCCTGCCTTATATTTCTTTGAACCCTGAAATAAGTGCTTGGCCTTATTTTGGGGATGTCTTTTTATTTTGGGGCGCGTGGAGCAAAACAGGGCTCCTCTTGCCATTTTATCTGATTTCCAGCTCTGTTTCCCTAACCCTAACCAGAGGAAATGGCGGGGACCGGCTGTGCATGTGTTTAAATATTTTTGGGGAGGGCTTATTTTCAGGGGGGCTTATTTTAGTGCCTGTGCTCAAAAGCCCAATTGGGCTTATTATCAGGGGATGTCTTATTTTAAGGGAAACAGAGTATTTATCACCAAACACCCTGGTCACTCTGATTATTTTTTCATCTCTAATTGTTATTAACAAACCAATCTCATTCTATTTTGATGAACAATACTATGCGACTATGGAGACTGTTGACTGTTGTAGGGGAGGGACTGCTAATAACCCAGAGATAGGCTCAAGGTTCAAAAGGACGTTGATAAACTTGAACACTGGGCCATATCCAGCAAAATTCAGTTTACTAGAGAGAAATGTAAGATTCTGTACTTAGTTAGGGAAAAACACATGCACAGATAGAACATACACAGTGACATACTTGGCAGTAGTACTTCTGAGAAGGATCTAAGTGTCATGGTAGACTATAAATTAAACATGAGCCAGCAGTATGCTACAACTGCCAAAAGAGCTAATGCATTCTTGGACTGTATCAACAAAGAAGCGGTGCTGAGATCATAGGAAGTGATAGTTCTACTCTAAATAACATTAGTCTGACTGCACCTGGAATATTTTTTCTAGTTCTGATCATCTCACTTCAAAAAAAAAAAAAAAACCTGAAAAACTAGAAAGTGTTCAGAGAAGAGCAATGAAGGGTTGGAGGCTAAATGCTGTGAAGAATTGTTAAAGCCCTATATAGCATGGGGCCAAGTTATCTGACCACCTCTTCCCAATTACCGGTACGTCTATCTATCCCATCAGATCTGCCTAGCAGAAGCATGCTGTAGGTCCTGTCTGCAAAAGAGGTTCATCTGACAGGACCTAGGAGACGAGCCTTTTCTGCCATGGCACCTGCCCTCTGGAACATCATCCCTCCTGAGATAAGGTTAGCTCCTTATCTTTATGGCTTTCTGGAAAGTCCTAAAAATATGTTGGCTTTTTTTCCCCAACAAGCCTGGGGATTCTCTAGTAACAGGGAACCTCTGCATTGGCTGTATCATATTTAATGTTTTCCCTCTTGTTATTTTGCTTTTGTCTAAGTTTATTGCTTTAATTGTTTTGTGGTAAATTTTAATAGTAGGTTTTATTGTGTACTGCTCAGAGTCATTTTGAGTGAATTGGGCAGCCATATAAATGGGACAGACAAACTAATAAAGAAATGAACTGAGTTTTTTAGCCTAAAGAAGAGAAGGCTAAGTGGAGATATGATAACCATCTTCAAAGACTTAAAGGGCTGCCACAGATAAGACGGCATGATTTTATTTATTGCCTGAGCAAAAATCAACAAGTGGAAGGGTTAATCCAAACCTCAAATAAAGAGAAAGTTCCTGAGAACTGTTAAGATGTGGAAATACTAAGAAATGGAACTCTTTATGCTCCATCACTTGAGTTTTACAAGCAAAATTTGGATAGTACTGTATTTTACCTATGATAGTATGATTTTGCTCTGGATTGGGCCTTTATCTATAAAATTTCCTTCCAACCATATGATTCTGTGATCAGCTACATACTGTCTACATTGTTTCCTATAAGCTTACCATGAGGCCTAGTCTCCCTACATTGTTTCCAGGTATGTCTTCCCTAACTTTGGCAGCCTTTCACAATAGTGCTTCATTTCCCATTACACTTCCTTTTCCTATTACTAGCTCCAGATTACTATTGTTTTCCCCTCCATTTCCCAGTAGCACTACCAAGTCTATATATCCTATCTCCACTTTCTTTCTTTCTTTCTTTTGTTTGCTTTTCTGGAAAGTGAAATATTCTGTGGTCAGGCAGTGAAGTGGTTGCCTCAAATGGCTGATAATGAATGATAAGATTCACTGTTTTCTAATGACAGGCTTATAGATCCCATAGAACCTGCTCTATACCTATTAAGATTCACTGCAGCACTCAGGTAAGGTAAAGGTTGTTTCATCACTAGTGTCAAAGTCTGATAGCTTCTGCATGTGGAATGGAATATTTTTCAGCTTGTCTTTTATCTTAGGTTGCAAAAGTGCATGAGGGGATCTAATACAATCATTTTGATTTATCTTTTCCTTGGCCTTGAGTTAGTGAGCAAACTCATTAAAACGTGACTGGGTTTAAGCATACATATATGTTCTGCTTAATGTACTAGAAATTATCATCTCATCTATTGATTTTCTGACAATTGAGAAACAAAGTGGAGATCTTAAAGTTTGAAATCTTAAGGCTTGGACTGTTTAGGTCCATATATATTCACAAAGAAAACTTCCGGAATCAAAATATATAAATCTACTAGTAGTTCTGACAGTTTGTTCAGAACACACCAGCTACCTCAAATTTAATTTTGATTTACACATCAGTGACATTCGTTAAATTGTTAGACCATATCTGTCAAACTCTGTAATTACTTTTTCCTTTTAGACTTCACAGTCTGTTACTTGCAACACAATACAGCACCCTTTAACTGGGAACAGAAAGCTAAAAAGGTAATTACTTTCAAAAGATTTCTAATACTGCAGGAACCCAAGCCTGACACCATGTTAAGCAAGGTACTGATAATATCAGTAACTTCTTTTCATTTCTCTTAGGGAGAGAGGCAAAGTAATAAATAACCTTCTATTGCGCAAAACAAGTGTCTAAAATGATCTATTGTAAAAAAATCTGAAAATTTAGAACTTGGGGTTTTTCAAGGTAGTTCCTTGAAGGACACTGCAATCAATGTAAAAGATAAATGAAACCTAGATTTTTAACATTTTAAATCTGATATAGGAATATTTCATTATTTCAAAAAAAAAAACCTTATGTAATTTATATGCATTTTTCATATGCACGTGATTATATACTTTGTTACATATACTCCACTGTACACATATACAGGTAGTCCTCGACTTACAACCACAATTGAGCCACAAATTTTCATTGCTAAACAAGACAGTTGTTAAGTGAGTTTTACAACCTTTCTTGCCAGAGTTGTTAAGTGAATCACTGCAGTTGTTTAGTAACACAATGGTTAAGTGAGTTTCCCATTGAGTTTGCTTGTCAAAAGGTGATCTCATGACTCCGGTACACTGCAATCTGCATAAATATGAACCACTTGCCAAGCATCTGAAGTTTGATCACATGACCATGGAGATGCTGCAGTATTTGTGTGAAAAACGGTGATGTCACCTTTTTGAATGCCGTTATAACTTCGAATGGTTATTAAATAAATGGTATAAGTGAAGGACTAGCTGTACTTTTTGCAAGCGATCTCCTTTCTATGTCTTATTTTCTAGGATGTAGAGACCTTAGACCAGTGTTTCTCAATGTTGGAAGCTTGAAGATGGGTGGACTTTAACTCCCAGAATCCCCCAGCCAGCAGCGCTGGCTGGGGGATTCTGGGAGTTGAAGCCCACCCATCTTCAAGCTTCCAACATTGAGAAACAGTGCCTTAGACAATATGAGCTGACTAGTTTGTCTCCTTGCTCTACCTTGACAAAGGGACATTGATTGTTCATCTATTTCAGCCATTCAGTCTACCTAGTGTCTTCTCCCCATATATTTTGGATGGGGAAAAAATAGTTACCAGTAGGATGTTTCCTTATGGAAACACTTAGAAAAGCCACTTAATTCAGATCATAACATAAAATACTCTTTGAAGATCTGCTGTGTCCTATTATTTTTTCTGCAGATTATGCATATTTGCATTACATTTTCTACATTAATTTTTGAATCTTTTAAAAATGGAAAACTATAAATTCATACAAAAACAAAATGCAAAACCTGATGCACTTTGAATTAAAATGCCAGCCACACAATTTTCACTTAATATAGCTAATTGAATCCAAAATTCATGGAAAATTCTTTAATCCAGTAGAAGGATCCATGACTATCCAAATTTATTTATGTGGATTCCGATTTCCTTTTATAGTCTGCTGGGCAAAAATGTGCTTCAAATATTCCAGTTACCATCAAAAATAATTATTAATACTACACTTCGTATCTCTAAAACCTAAATTATCATCATATACCAAGATCAAATACAACTTTTGTCTATGAAGAAGAGAACAATCATTTACATATTAGTTAAAAATTTCTTCGAATTCTTGATTTTAAGTTTTGTGTTACTGGAATTTTTGGTATCATTCACATTATTTAATTGCATTGGGTACTGACTTTTTTATGTATGAGTAATGTTGGGTATCATAGTCACATATTCTGCTTGGTGAATGATTACAGAGTTGCTAATACTTTACTTTTATCATCTCCCAAAATATAATCAAGTATAATCCATGATTACTGGTTTAAAACTTGATTTTATGTGAGATAGTAAGGCATATCAAGTTCACATTTTTAAATTTTTTTCATCTGTTTTAATCCAACTATTCAGTGGTTTGCAAAATTGACTCATATAATCATGGCTTCAATTTATCAATATAAATATGTCTGCAAATATACATGTATGGCAATTATGACGAGAATTTTTGTTATTAAACAATGCGGTCATAAAGCATGATTACATCACTAAACAATGACAATCCCTGCAGTCATAGTTGTTGTTCTTAACCAAGTCCCATGGATATTTGGCAAGGAAGGTTCCTGCCAGTTTCCCACAATCAAAGTCAATGGGGAAGCCATCAGGAAGTTGCAAGTCCCAAGCATACAGGCAGTTAAGTGGCGCTACTGGGTGGAGGAGGTAGGAAGGGGATGATCAGGGATGCAGGGGAGGTTCAGGAAGATGCAAGAGAGGGCTTGGGAGGGCACATGAGTAACAATATGAGTGCAGGGGAGAGGTGGAGGAGAGGATGCAGATAGAGGTGGGAGAGACTTCTAACAACTTTCAATGTTCCCTGCTGTCTTAGCTTCTAAATTTTTACCTTTTTTTTAACCCTCCTTTATTATTTTTATAAAGGAGATCAAGGCAGCAAACACACCGACACTCCTTCCTCCTTCTATTTTTCCCCATAACAATTCAGAGTTTTCTGGTTTCTAGCTTGTGCCTTAATCAGTCTGAAACATATTAATGCTTTATGACACTGAGATTTTATATTCTTGTATTTTATTTAATCTTCATTTTTCAGATTTTCCAAGAAAGCTGTGGATGTTGGGTAGTGTAAAATAATGTAATCAGGCACTTTTTCACAGAACACACATATATAAATAATCATTTCACAGAAGAAATTAATCCCCACAGATCCAATTTTCCCTGTGCGATTGATGACAGTAATGTTTCTTTCAGTTGCTGCATATAATTCACATATCTTGATATCACCAAATTGGTATAAAAATTCTTTCCAGACATCTGTTTTTAATCCATTCCCAACTCTGAGGCAAATTCTGATTCTTTCATCCTCTTTCTACAAGACACTTTAAAATAACAGACACTTAAAATGAAACTGTCACTTCTGAATGTATGATGGGTTTCACTGACTGCTACAATGACTGCTACCAAGGGTCTAACCCCCATCACCAGATGCAGCAGTGAATTCACCCTGTAAATCAGGGCTCTCCAAACTTGGCAAATTTAAGACTTGTAGACTTCAACTCCCAGAATTCCCCAGCCAGCCATCAAGTTGACAGACCCACAATCTGGATTTTTTTTTTTATGCTTTCATATTCAGTTCCCACTTTCCTTTATATCAGGAGTGTCGAAACATGGCAACTTTAAGACTTGTGGACTTCAGCTCCCAGAATTCCCTAGCCAGCCATGCTGTTGAAGTCCACATGTCTTAAAGTTGCCAAGTTTGGACACTCCTGCTGCAACTGAATGCATATTAAATGAACGTTCATTTAACGCACACATGGAATCTGGTCGACATTTCAAGTGTAGAAGTCAAGGAAATATCTTCATTCCAAATTTCATTTGAAAGAAGATACCACAATACAAATATAAAAAAGTAGGAAGACTTTATTTTGCTTAACCAATTTCAAACTTTCAAAGTTTTAAGATATTCAGTTCATTTTCAATTTGAAAAAAAAAAACTGCACCAGAATCAATCAATCTGCCTGGATGGAGAGCAACAGGCTTCTTCTTTGAAGGAATATAAAAAAAGAATCAAGAAGATAGGGAAGAAATCATAGTAAATTTCCAACAGCTTCTTTTAAAATCAATTTCTTTAATAAGAGTGGGGAAAATATATTTCTGAGGTTACAGATGTTTTGTTCAAATATGGATAAATTTTCATAAATAGGGCTGTACCATGCTTCAAATTCAAAGGCATAAAGTTGTTCAGGAGTAATAGGGAGCATGACCATAATTCCCAGATGATATTCCTTAAAATGATGTTTTTCAAACTTGGCAACTTCAAGATGCATAGATCTAACTCCCAGAATTCCCCAGCCATCATTCTGGGAATTGGAATCCACACATCTTAAAGTTGCCAAGTTTCAAAACATTGCCTTAAAGCAACCAAAGTCCCTGTCACAGCTGCATACAATCACAGAAAAAGATATGTTTGGTTTAAGGAATTGCAGATATGTGTTGCATTTCTACATAAACATTCCAATTTGCTACAAAGTGCTGCACTGTATTAAAATACATACAAATGGCCTTACTATGTGACTCAATTTGGTTATAATCAAGCAGTAAAGATGTAAGCATTGTGCAGTTTAAAAAAAAATAGAAACCTAATAATCAAAAATGCCCACTTTGGACCTTCCAATCCAAGTATTGAAATCCAACTTAAATAGTTCCTGAAAGATGTTTTTAGCAGCTTAAGCACATGCATTAAAGGGGATCCTACCATTAGTCTGAGTAATTGAGTTTTCTGCTCCTATTGTTTAAAAAGGGTGTTTGTTTGCTTGTTTGTTTGATTTCTACCACACCTTTATTTTGTATAACTCAATGTAGCATATCTATAGCTCCTGCTCTCTGTATTCCCCACAACAACCCTGTAAGGTGAGATGGACTGAGAAAGTGATTGGCCCAAAGCCACCCAGCCAGCTTGTTCTAACAAAGAGAATCTCCCTTTCTACAACTTAAATCCATTGCTCTATGATTCTACCACAAATCTCGGCCTTTTGAAGGACTCAAATGCCTTGTTTTCATTACCAAATACCATGGCCTCTGAAACATTGCATTTACTACTTGACTAAGTTTACTGAATACTTTATATAAATCCTGCTGACTTATCTAAAAAAAATATTTAAAGGATTTTTATTGCACTCTTTTGTTCAGCAGTATGATCAAAGAAAATAGCCCAACTCAGACTGAAGGGTTCACCCCAGACCACCCCAACGATGCCCTTGATGTGATGTCTTGCTGCCTGGAGGTCGTGAGGGTCTGGATGGGGAGAAATAGGCTCAGACTCAACCCTTCCAAGACCGAGTGGCTGTGGCTTCCGGTGTCCCGATATAGTCAGCTGGTGCCATCGCTGACTATTGGGGGTGAATCCCTGCCCCCCACAGAGAGGGCTCGCAATCTGGGTGTCCTCCTGGATGCACGGCTGTCTTTAGAAGAGCATATGACGGCCGTGGCCAAGGGGGCTTTTTATCAGGTTCGCCTGATTCGCCAGTTGCAGCCCTTTCTGGACTGGGACGCCTTGCGCACAGTCACTCACGCCCTTGTCACCTCCCGGCTGGACTATTGTAATGCTCTCTACATGGGGCTCCCCTTGAAGAGGACTCGGAGGCTCCAGCTGGTCCAGAATGCGGCCGTGCGGGTGGTTATGGGCGCAACCCATTGTGCCCACGTGACACCCCTCCTGCGCAAGCTGCACTGGCTCCCAGTGGTCTTCCGGGTGCGATTCAAGGTGTTGGTTACCACCTTTAAAGCGCTTCATGGCATAGGACCCGGGTACCTTTGAGACTGACTTCTGCCACCAATAGCCTCCCACCGGCCAGTTCGCTCCCACAAAGAGGGTCTCCTCAGGGTGCCATCAGCCAAGTTATGTCGGCTGGCGACACCCAGGGGGAGGGCCTTCTCTGTGGGAGCCCCTGCCCTGTGGAATGAACTGCCCCCAGAAATGCGTAAGATCTCCGACCTCCGTGTATTTCGCTGTGTCCTCAAGACCCTGTTGTTCTGCCAGGCCGAGCTATCAATGTAATGATCTTTAAATTGGGTGTTTTAAATTTTTGGGGTTTTAAATTTGAGCCAAAATTATTTAATAATTTTAATTATTTTTAACTGATGTCTGTCTTTGTGCTTTTAATAGGCTGTACATGCCTTGAGTCCTTCGGGAGAAGGGCGGTATAGAAATAAATTTATTTGTTTGTTTGTTTGTTTATTTATTTATTTATTTATTTATTTATTTATTTATTTGTGGGTTTCAGGAAGTTAAACTCTTTAATAGCCAACTTAACATCTAGGTAAACTCTGCTTTCATTTCTCCCTTTCATTAACAAAAGGAAATATTGTTGATTGTAGACATTCCACTAGAATTCAGATAAATTCAAACTGTTTCTGTAGCACTCTTTCCAGTCTTCATTATGTAAGTTCACAGATGCTATTGAAAGTCAGAACAAAGCAATTTTAAACAGTTCAAAGATATTGTCGAGTCCTACCAGAGCAAAATACTTTGAACCAGGTCTAGAGCCACTGAGAAAAAGAAGAATAGAATAGAATAGAATAGAATAGAATAGAATAGAATAGAATAGAATAGAATAGAATAGAATAGAATAGAATAGAATAGAATAGAATTCTTTATTGGCCAAGTGTGATTGGACTCACAAGGAATTTGTCTTTGGTGCATATGCTCTCAGTGTACATAAAAGAAAAAATACATTCATCAAGAATCATAAGATACAACACTTAGTGATAATCATAGGTTACTAATAAGCAATCAAATCAAAGAAAACAAACAGAACAATATAAATCATAAAAATACAAGCAACATGGTTACAGTCATAAGTAGGAGGAGATAGGTAATAGGAAGGATGAGAAGAATAATAGTAGTGCAGACTTAGTAAATAGTTTGACAGTGTTGTGGGAATTAGTTGTTTAGCAGAGTGATGGCATTCTGGAAAAAAATGTCCTTGTGTCTAGTTGTTCTGGTGTGCAGTTCCCTATAGCAGCATTTTGAGGGTAGAAGTTGAAACAATTTATGTCCAGGATGTGAGGGGTCTGTAGATATTTTCTGAGCCCTCTTTTTGACTCATGCAGTATACAGGTCCTCAATGGAAGGCAGGTTAGTAGCAATTGTTTTTTCTGAAGTTCTAATTATCTGTTGAAGTCTGTGTCTGTCTTGTTTGGTTGCAGAGCCAAACCAGACAGTTATAGAGGTGCAGATGACAGACTCAATAATTCCTCTGTAGAATTGAATCAGCAACTCTTTGGGCAGTTTGAGCTTTCTGAATTGGCTCAGAAGGAACATTCTTTGTTGTGCTTTCTGGATGACGTTTTTGATGTGAGGTATCCATTTTAAATCTTGAGGTATGAGAGAACTAGAAACTTGAAAGTCTCTACTGTTGATACCGTGTTGTCTAGTATTGTAAGAGGTGGTAGTATAGGAGGGTTTCTCCTAAAATCTACCATCATTTCTACGGTTTTGAGTGTGTTTAGTTCAAGATTATACCAGTTGCACCACAAGATAGTTGTTCAACCTCCAGTCTGTATGCAGATTCGTCGTCTCGAATGAGACCAATCATTGTTGTATCATCTGCAAACTTCAGTACTTTAACAGAGGGATCTTTTGAGATGCAGTCATTGGTGTATAGAGAGAAGAGAAGCGGAGAGAGCACACAGCTCTGGAGGGCTCATGTGCTAATTGTACAGGGATCTGATGTGATTTTGCCTAGCTTCACCTGCTGCTTCGTGTCTGTTAGGAAGCTTATGATCCATTTACAAGTGTGGTCAGGTACAGCTAGCTGATTTAGTTTAGTTAGAAGAATATCTGGAATGATGGTATTGAATGCTGAGCTGAAGTCTATAAAGAGGACCCTTGCATAGGTCTTTGGAGATTCAAGATGTTGTTGGATGTAGTGCAGAGTCATACTAACAGCATCATCTGTCGATCTATTTGCTCAGTAGGCAAATTGCAAGGGGTCTAACAGCAGATCCGTGATGGTTTTCAGGTGGACCAACACTAGCCTTTCAAAGGTTTCCATAACTACAGATGATAGAGCAACCAGTCTGAAGTCGTTCAGTTCCTTGATGGCGAGTTTCTTCGGCACTGGAATGATAGTAGAGTGTGCGAAGCAAGAAGGAACAAAAGAGGCATATATAGTGCAGAACTGCAGGAATGTATGATTTCTGGGGTCAGGCAAAATCATGGGCAGAAGGGTATATATTACCCAGATCCAGGATTCTGGTATCTGTAACCAATTTATTACAGTGAAGAGAAAAAATATAAGGGGTATAATTGAGGCAATGTATAGGAATGTGTGTATATGTGCAGGCATAGTGTCTGGATCTTCTGAGACTTGTTCACAAAAAGCAGAAGCATTCTGAATTGTGTTGCTGGCTGAGACCATTGTCTAGAATGGCAAAGTATGGTTTTATTTAAACAATAATAGTAAAATAAATAAAAACATATGTTCTTACCCTTTCTCAGGAATTGCCAGATTTGTTGTGCATGGTTTGGCAGGAGAAATAACTTGTATGAAGGAGAAAGCATCAAAAATAATAGGTCAGGGTAGGATGACCATGCTCATTTCTTGAAATAAATACAATAACCTTTTTTTGAAGAGTAACACATTCATTATGGTACAGATATTTATGCACCAAAGAAAAAGACTACTTCTATGCATCACGCTGAGGCATAATTTTCTCGATTGTGGTTTACATTTGACTAAGCTTATGGCACCATAAGCCATAAATTCTACTACTGTATCTAATGTCTTGGGTTTACTATTCCACACTAATACAACGTGTGAAGTGAACCCAGCCAATATGTTAACTTCAGTTGGCAGAGATATGAAATTCATGGATTTCTACTCCATCTGGTGAATGGATGGCCATATTATTGAAAGCAAATGCTGATAATATGGATATAACATATATATTTACATATGCAAGAGCACACCCACCCACCCACAGAAAATTCAAATCTTTATTGTCAGAGTACAACATGTATACAATGAGATTGGCCGAGCCTCCCTTCGTGCACCCCCCACAACACAATACAACTCACAGTGAAAGACACACACAAAAAAAATCCCTAGCCCAGTGAATCCTACCAACAACCACTCAGTCCTATTGCACCATGTGAATGTATTGTCTGTCGCGCCGGCCCCGCAAGTCAATCGTACTATGTTGTTGTAGAGTTATTTTTCATTCAGGAGTCTGACAGTCCAAAAGAAACCATGACTAGCATTAGTAAGCAGAGTAACAGAATTGCTGAGAGACACTGGAAGACACCCCCCCCATGGAATCCACAACTGCTACCATCCTATTAAACCTGCATCTTTCAAATGAAGTTATTGGATTTAAAGCCTACCCTGAATTTAGTAAATTAATCTCTATTATGTGTTGCATATCACCAAATTCAAGTAAGAATGAACTGCTAGTATCTCTTTTGCTCATAAAATAAGTAGCAATATCTTTCCTACATTAACGACTAGACCATGAAAATTATTAAAGCATGATAGAAAAGCCTTAGAGTGGGTTATGGCATGATTTCAGCAATGTAGAAGTTATAGTTTCATGATGTCATTCATGAGTTTATATTGTGTACATGATGTAGTATTGTATAGTAAGTCTCTGGAAGACTCCAAATGATACATGGAGGTTGGGGACATCTTGATAATTACAATACAAATGTTAAAGTTAATAAAGAACAACAGAAAGAAAAGGTATTTCAGAATAGTGGCAATCAGGTCATTCATTAATTTGGTAGATGTCCCAATTAGGAAGGTTCTCAAAAGCTTCTTTCCAGTCTAGGACTGAATCTACCATCAGTCTGTCAGATCCACAATCTGGAATTTTTTAATACTTTCTCACTCCCTTTCCACTTTCCTTTATATCAGGTGTATCCAACCTCGGCCGATGGACTTCAACTCCCAGAATACCCCAGCCAGTATTGGGGAATAAAGTTGCCAAGGTTGGACACCCCTGCTTTATATCAAAAGTATTTTTCAAGGTAATATTCAAACCTATATTATTTATATATTTTAAAAAATGAAAGACTGTTTGACTCTCTCTTGAGCAATACAGATTTTCTGTTACCATGTCTTTTCAAGGCAGGCAAGTTTATCAGTTATAGAACTGTACTTAGTAATTCCAGAGGGCTGCCTAAGAGAAAGCGTAATAGCATGTGATAAGGATGTCATCATAGTAAAATTAAGAAAGAGACACCCAGCTTTCAAAGGGTACTATTTTTATTATGCCATAAAATTTAACAGATTAAAATCTATTCATAGACTGCAGCTAGCAAACCACATTATGGTTCTTACACTTTCAAGTGTCACAGGACTACGTTCTTCTCACATCAGCAGTTGCCCACAACTGAAGTCAGTCCTTAATATGGAGGAAGCTGAACCATTTAATATCACTTTTTCCTGGTAAGCAAATCAAAAGAAGACCCTGCAGTTATTCAGAATATCGGTGGGACAAATTTAAAGTAAAGTTAGGAAGTAATGGTATAATACAACAGACAATCACATTTAATAAAGGGACAGTACTGAATGTGCCCATATAAGGTCCTGATATGGAACAAGCCAAGGCTGGATGTGTCACGTGTAGGCCACACCCACCCCGCTCCACAAAAATGTTGTAATATGATACGTCATGTGACATGATCAGGTTTGACACCCATGCTCTAGTGCATAGATTGCTTTACTGCATAAAACATGTCGCTACTATAGGTGCTACAACAAGCTACTACTAGTAGTACCTAGCAATTCTACTAGATTTTAGCTACCAAACTGGGGTTGCAAAATGCATCAACTAGTTAGAAGAAATTAGATATAGGAAGTGCTATTTAGGGGTTATTTGGATTTTTACCAAATGACCCCTAAATCACCCAATTCCTCAGCATATACATGGATTTTCTCTTTTTTTTGGTACTTCATTGGCATCCTTCAGTCTCAAAAGACTATGGTATCATGCTCTGGAAAGAGGTCCTAAAACAAAGGCCAATTGGAGAGTGGCAATCCCTTCCACACTGAGGGCAGATACATTCTGTCCTTGCCCAGCCCCCAAATTTTGTTGGTTCCGGGACTGCCTCTTTGTCTCAGCCTGCCGAACAAGTGTCTCTTCGAATTGGAGAAGGCCATGCTGTGTCTTTAGCCTCCAAGCTGAACGATCGGAGGTCAAGGTATCCCAGTTGTTAATGTCCATTCCCAGGGCTTTTAGGTCCCTCTTGCAGATATCCTTATATCGCAGCTGTGGTCTTTTTGATACAATTACTGATTTTTAATACAATACACAAAATGTAGAAAAGAACACCATACACTTCCCAGATCAGGGGGTTTGCAAGAACCCTTACACCAAGGGATCAAGGCAAAGTGGGAGAAAATTTTCTCCCTTCCCTTCCCTCCTCTTCCTTTTGCAAGCAACCATGTGAAAGAGACTAACAATGAAATCATACTAACAGAATGAGGAGATGGAACCTTATAAAAATATTAAGTTATGACCAGCTGCTAGAGTTCATAACCCTTAAACATGGATGCACAGTAGGTGGTGGCAGCTGAATGAGAGAGAGGAGAGTGATGTCATTTCAATCCTTTGCCAATGCTTATACTTTTCAGTTTCCTGTCCATCAGGAGGTAAAAGCAACACCCTTCCTTCTTATAGATAGCAGAGGAATCTATGTAGCATTAGAGCCTGTGCTGTTGTATAGGTCCAATCAAATGTTTGGCCAGGGATGGCAGTGTTGGAGGTAGAATGCTTAGCCTTTGCCAAGAGAAAGCTTAGTCGTGTGGGAGTGCAGTGGATGGGGAGATAAGTTTAGACAAGACAGTGCGCTCACATATAGCAAAGGAGATATGAAGAGATTATCATTAGAGCAATGTAGCATTGCATAAGCATGTTTATCCTTCTAAACGATCAGATGTTTGTCTTTTTAAACTTCTGGGATTATAGTCTTAAAAAGCTACAGCATCTGCAAGCAAAAAAAATTGCATCATTTCTAAAGCACTTTTAGGGTGGGTTGAAAGATGAGAAGCAGTTCTATATTTTGTTTTGGTTTTTTATTTCCCCTATAGGAGGTAGCTACATATTCTATGCTAGTTGACCATGAGTGTACCTAGATGCTGACACCAGGGGTGGACTGCTGGGGTTTCGCAGGGGTTCAGGAGAATCTCTAGCTAAGATTCTGTGCAGTTTGGGGAACCCCCAAATCCCACTCCTGGCTGGCCCTGCCCCACCCACCCTGCCCCTCCCAGGAGTTCCCACGTGGCTGTTTTGGATGCAGGTAAGTACAGGGTGTGCACGGAGGCTCAGGGAGAGCAAAAAACAGGCCTACTGGAAATTCGGGAAGGCCGGAAACAGGCTAATTTCCAGTCTCCAGAGGGCCTCCAGTGCCTGGGGAGGCTACTTTTGCTCTCCCAGAGGCTTGAGAAAAGCCTCCGGAGCCCAGGGAGGGCAAAAATGTCCCCACCACTACTTTGGTGCAGGAGGCACGCCCACCATGGCCATGCCACCCAGAAACAGGGCAGAGAACCCCTTGCTAAAATTTTTGAAGCCCACCTCTGACTGAGACAGAGATGGATCGATCCTATGTACTCATAGGATCTGTTCTGGCAGGCCATGTGGCAAACCTCCTTTTGCCCAATTCTGATGTTTGGTGGAGTAAAATAATGACAGAAGAATCAAAAAGAAGAGAGGATAGCAAGATCTTGATTTCTAAGGGTGAATTATTTTTTGCTGAACCATCATAACAGAAGACCTGGCTAGTCCAAAGGCTCATTTAGACTGATTGTTGCCCAGGCACAGAATTTGCATTGCATAAAAATGTGCAAAAGTGTTATACCAAAAAATTCCATTCCCCTGTAAAAATTCAAGAATCTCCTTAAGAACTAAATTGCAAAATGGTAACTAAGCTCCTTTTGCTAAAAGTATAAAAACAGATAATTGCTTGAGAACAGAACAGTAGTTGACTGTCCAAATCAATACCACTTAATAGTCGCCAACAACCCTTTTCCCATCTGGCTGCTTATGAACTGTTTTGTCTTTTACTTAAACAAACCGTCCTTTGCTAATCCTTTATTACATAATTCACAACTACATCAGGTGATGTTTTAAGATCTCTAATTATGCTTTAGAAGGAAAAATGTTACTGTAATAAGAACTGTAACATGTAGAAGAGGAGGCCTTCCTATCCAGACAAAATCCATTGTCTGCTTGTATCATGATTATCTTGGCAGATGTTTGAACACTTTGAGTATTTAAATATTTATCAGATTTAATTATCACTCAGAATTTTTAGGATTCTTAAAACTCACTACAACACAATTCTATCACTTTAGCATATACTGTGCAAAGAACAATGTGTACAATTGCTTCAGTCCTTTAGACCATAATAAAGTCTTGTTTGTTTGCTTGCTTGCTTTCTTACTTGTTTTATAAACAGAGATTTCAGAACAAGACTTTTTATCATCTCTAAGCTACTCACATTTTGTCACTTGGGGAAGATGAGAATTTTATCTTCTATTTTTAATTCTGATGTCATCACAATGGAAAATGATGGTAATATAAACAATGGGGTGTGTGATTTATGAGGGATTAGCTATTCATTAGGTTGAAGAGGCTTTCTTGCCAAATAATTTCATTTGGATTTGGTATAATAACTGTATTTATGTTCTTGATGAATTATGGTGATCTGCAGCGGTTTTTATGCCAAGAGACACTGGATGTGTAGCTGTTAAGGAAAAGTTCCTGAGCACAATAGCCAAGATTTTAAAAACAGGCAGACTTTACTGGAAGCACTTACAACTACATTTATAATATAGTTAAACACTGTGTAAATGTTTTTACGGTTCAAAATATTGTTCATATCTCAGAACTGTTATTTCATTCTCACTTTGAATGCCTATAACATATTGTTAATAGCAGTACATTTTATTTTTACATTTGGGTTGGGTTTTTTTTGGCAGATTGTTGTAGCCTGTCAGCTGCCAGCAGAGCTGGCGGCAGACTCGGACGATGAGGAGGTTGGGGAGGAACTTGGGCCAGTTTTGGAGTCTGGGGAAGGCTCTGATGTATGTTCTGCATTGGACACAGAGATAGAGCCAGGGCCATCTTACATTTCCCAGCCACCAGAGAGGCAGCTGCCTTTGGAGGCTGAGATAAGTGAGGAGGAAGAAGAGCTGGGCCTGTTCAAGATGCACGTATGCGCAGAGTGGTTAGGAGAGAGCAACGGAGGACAAGGAGTCAACTCGGGAAGCAAAGCACACATGGACACTGAGTGGTCCCTCCCTGGCTGGGGAATAAATAGAAGGAAAGAGGAGTGATTGTCGTAGGAGACAACAGTTCATAGTTCTAAAGATTTTGGTTCATTGCGTTTCATGCCACAAAGACTGTTTGCCAGAACTTAATTTGCAGCCTTTCACCTGGACTCAAGGCCTTGAAATTATCGCAAGGATCTGATAAGGTCTGTACTGCAGTTAACTCCTTGAAGGACTAATGCCTGGATGGTCGGTGAATGCAATTAATTCACAAGAGGAAAATAAAGAGGGTTTTTTCATGACAAGGAGTCTGTTTCTTGTTTCTGCTAAGGCTGCGTCAGAACACAGATTGTGTTCATCAGTTTGAACAGTGGACTCTGCACCTATGGAAACAATGCTATGAAAATGATGAGGATGATTATATTTGAGTTTTTTTCCCTTTGTTTAGACCAGGGCCCCCCAAACTGTGGGCCGTGGCCCATTACTGGGTCATAAGGAGATTGCAACCGGGCTGCAGAAAAGGCTGGTGAGTGCACATGCGCATACCCATCTTCACCTGCACAAGCAGGGGGCAAGCACATGCACACATGCTCCATTTACATGCATGTGTGCATGCCACTCATGCAAATTGAGCTGCGTGTACTTGCACTGGCCAGCCACTCACACAGAACCATCCCATCTCACACACCCCACCACTGGTCCATAAAGTCAGAAATGTTGGGGAGCTCTGGTTTAGACGTTCCATCTCATGCCAGTCATCAAATTTAATTCTTCCATTGATCTGAAAATATGGTTATATGGTTATTCTTAATTTAAAAATAATTATCAGGAACATGAACCTATTTGATAACTTATTCGCTGTGAGAGTAATCTTGAAGCAAATAACATTCAACATGATTTAATTAATTAACATTCAATCACACTTTGATTAATTTCATTCCAAACTAGCTGATTTCCCTTCTCCTTTCTGATAAATAGCACATCATCCCTCCCTCCAACTAGGATGAAGGAAGCAAAAGTCCTATGCTCTTTTTCAAAATGGCTGTCACCTTTTGGAAAAGCCTCCCCAGAGCTATATATCTATATTACTGAACAGAAAAAGAGCAATCTACTTAGGCATTCAATTTTGGCCATGCTCCATCCCCCATCTGCCACATTTACGTTCTGTTCCCATAAGAGCTGACAGTTCTGAGGTCACATTCTGCAGGCACTCCTGAGACCCACAGCTGTTGAACACCTGGGTTGGCTGTCTGTAGCTTGGGAGGGTCTTCCACAGGCACTTCATCCATAATGCCTAATTCTGAGTAATTCGTCAAAATGAAATATTGGCCATGAATCGTAGGCAGGCCAGAACCTGTCAGGAGTTGGGTAAGAGACTCTAGTCTAGTCTAGCCTAATATAGTCCTGTCTAGTCTACCTTTAAGAAAGACTGAGTGCCAAAGAATTGAGGCCTTTGAACTATGGTGCTGGAGAAGACTCCTGTGAGTCCCTTGGACTACAAGGCGATCAAACCGGTCAGTCCTAGAGGAGATCAACCCTGACTGCTCTTTAGAAGGCCAGATCCTGAAGATGAAACTCAAATAGTTTGGCCACCTAATGAGAAGGAAGGACTCACTGGAGAAAAGCCTAATGCTGGGAAAGACTGAGGGCAAAAGAAGAAGGGGACGACAGAGAACAAGGTGGCTGGATGGAGTCATTGAAGCAGTAGGTATGAGCTTAAATGGATTCCAGAGGATGATAGAGGACAGGAAGGCCTGGAGGAACGTTGTCCATGGGGTCGCGATAGGTTGGATTTGACTTCGCAACTAACAACAACAGTCTACCTGTTGAGATGGTGATCTAAGAAGATATTTTACTAAAACTCAGTTTATATCAACAGAACCTGACATATATTTTTACAATTCCCAATGTTTACACCACATTTAGACCTTCAGTGAAGGAATTTTAAAATAAATCTATTATTTCTAATATTCTTCACTCTGAGATGTCCTTGTCTAGCACTGATGATGTTAGTTTGAGTAATGAAACATCTGCAAGAAAACAAACCTCAGAGAGCACCAAGGACTCCTCATTTTAACCATGAGCTACAAATATTCTCTTTTATTGGTATTGTTCACTCTCTTGTTTAGTGTTATTTTTTTCCTTTTATTAAACAAACGTTTTTTTTAAATTAAAACATGTGGTCTCTTATCAATAGCAGGTGTCAGCACTAACCTAAATTACAGTTAGGATTTCAACTTGTCAGAAGAAGAAAGAGGAACTGAGGCATGAAATATGAGGTCCATATATAAGCGTCCAATTAAACTGATTTATTGCTAAACAGCATGTGCACAGCAGTCTTCTTAACTAATGGCTAGCACCTGCTTGGAATTAGATAAGGGTCCATGAAATTCAAGGGGGCTTGGACTTAGTTCACTTATGGCTATGTAGAGATTCTAGGCTGATCCCTCTTTTAACTCCATCATCAGGTTCTGCTATTCCTTCTCCTACATTCTTTAGTTGCAAAAGAAAAACAAGAATATGAGATATTTTTTCTGGATCAGACTAAAAATTGACCGAAACCATCATTAGTATCATGTAGTGACAAACCAATGCATTCTATCAAAATGTTGCTCATCCTGAACAATTAACTAGGTTAACACTGTAAGCCATTTTTAGCTTTCTAAGCTAAAAGGGCAAGACACCATGGAATGTCATGTTAGGCTAGATACTGTAATCCTTCTGTGATCATTTTTTGGTGATCATTTTACTGCATTTACCCCTATTATGATATCTTAACTGAGGTGCAGAAAGCATAACTTTGTATAGTATTCTACACAGTTTTAAAACAGTGCCACACTGTGGAGGTTACAAGAAATCAGGATTCTGAGCTCACCTTTTCCAGCTAACACATTTTCTTAAAAAGATGTAACTTTTTGCAAGCCTACTTCAACAGATATAACTCAGAAAAACAAGTATTCCTTTTGTTTGTTGCTCCCATAGATGAACACGACCGTCTTCCCACAATGCCTGAGGAGGTGGCTAGTAAACATATAACCATCTTCAGTTTAAAAGATGATATAATACATTAGATTAATGTTTAACAAACAATTTCTAGCAGAAATTATTCTATATTCATCATATTAACAACTTTGTTTTTCACTCCTGGAGCATGTTACTGTTATAGATATCCTAAACATAATAGAGGTACTCCTCAACTTACAACCATTCGTTTAGTGACCGTTTGAAGTTACAATGGTATTGAAAAAGTAACTTGTGATCATTTTTCAAAACTTATAACTGTGGGAGCATCTCCATAGTCACATGATCAAAATTTGAACCCTTGGTAACTGGCATGTATTTATGATGGTTGCAGTGTCCCAAGATCATGGGATCCTTTTTGCGACCTTCTGACAAGCGGAGTGTCAAGGTTCCTAGTAAAACCTCTAACAAAAGAAAACTCTGAGGCTTGAAGTTCCTCAAAGTTCCATTTTATTAGAGATGTCATATTACACATCTGGGAAAACCCAAATCTGAAAGCTTCCAGGTTTGCCCCACCAAAAGTCCAGGTCCCTGCCCAGTACCCACATGTCCATCACATGGTCCAATCAATGCACCATCCCAACTGGAGATGCCTCCCAGTCACACCCCTCCAGGTGCAGGGCAAGATGTCCTTGACTCTCTGAGAAAGGAATGTTATTATGACTATATATCTCCCCTGCTCCATGCAATCCCTCCTCTGAGTTTCCCACAGGACTAAATGTGACAGGCTTGAAGACCCAAGGCAAAAGATGGCTTCCAGGCCTGACACAGAATCAATGGGGAAGTCAGAGTCACTTAACAATCATGATACTAAATCAACGACTGCCATGAGACACTTAACAACTGTGACAAGAAAGGTTGTAAAATGGGGCAAAATTCATTTAAAAGCTGTCTTATTTAGCATCAGAAGTTTTGGGCTCGATTGTGGTGGTAAATTGAGGACTACTGTAAAAGTCTGCTGGAGCTTTTATAAATACTTACAACAATTCATTTAGTGACTGTTCAAAGTTACAATGGCAGTGAAAAAAGTGACTTATGATCATTTTTTACACTTATTACCATTGCAGCATCTCTATGGTCACGTGATTTACACTTGGATGCTTGACATCTGACTCAGGTTTATGACAGTTGCAGTGTCCCAGAGTCTTGTGATCCACTTTTGTGACCAACAAGCAAAGTCAATGGGGAAACCAGATTATTAATTATTAATCTAACAACTGTGTTTAACAACTGCAGTGATTCATTTAACAAATGTGGCAAGAAAAGTCATAAAATGGGGCAAAACTCACTGAACAAATTTTTCACTTAGCAACATCAATTTTGTGCTCAATTTTGGTGGAAAGCTGAGGATTACCTGTATATCTAATTTGCTTCAAACTATGGCAACTTTCTTTTTATAGCTATTCAAGGCTGCCAATTCATACTTTTATGTTTTATCACTGTCTAAATTGTTTCATTTTTACACAATGTATTATGGTCATAAGAATTTAATCCAGTGGTGAAATCCAATTTTTTTTATTATCGGTTCTGTGGGCGTGGCTTGGTGGGCGTGGTATGGCTTGGTGGGCGTGGCTTGGTGGGCATGGCAGGGGAAGGATACTGCAAAATCTTCATTCCCTCCCCACTCCTGGGGGAAGGATATTGCAAAATCTCCATTCCCACTCCATTCTGGGTCCAGCCAGAGGTGGTATTTGACGGTTCTCCGAACTACCCAAAATTTCTGCTACCGGTTCTCCAGAACCTGTCGGAACCTGCTGGATTTCACCCCTGATTTAATCTCTTTGCCTAAAAAGTCTGAAATGAACTCTGAATGCTTTGAAAGCAATATACCTTAGCTTAGGCATATGTATAAATTCTTGAAGTGTGAGGCTAAACTGTGGCTTGTATTGTTTAAGAATACTCTCTATATGTCTATCAAACTATGAAGATACTATGAGAGGAAATCATGGATAAGTATTTGCTGAAATTAGATGTCCCATTATTTTAAGGAGAGGACTAGCAATACCCAGAGGTGGGCTGCTGCTGGTTCAGACCAGTTCAGGCAAACCGGTAGTTGTGACCTGCGGGTGGGGATGGGGCCTGCTCCCCTCTCCCTCCCCACCCCAGCACTATCCTGTCCTATATTGCTGTGTTTTTGAAGCTGCGCACTCACATTTTCAGTGCTGGGCGAACCGGTTGTTAATATAGGTTATTAATATAGGTATTGCCAGTAGCCCACCACAGGCTTTTTCCTACCGCAATGATATCTGTATTAGAGATTACACTAATGTAATTGTCTTACATAAATAGCTATATAAATCTACCATATGTTAAAGGCAATTCCCCTTTTTCATTTCCCCAACTGCTATGCTGAGTCTGCCAAAATATTTGCCAATTAGTCTACTTGCATTGGCAAACTGGTGAGATAAGAGCCTTGCTGAGAAAGACCACCCAGGCATTTCACTGGTTGCTGAACATCTGCCAGGGGATAATAACCTTCCCTCACTTCAAATCTGAGCTGGATTCCAGCTCAGTGTTTGCTTTCAATGCCAATATTTGCTACTTAAAGCAGGAAATCAAAGTAGAAATGGCCATTACACATGCTACTGAAAATGTTCATGTTCTGTTCTTTTGTTTTGCCCAAAACCTCTGATCTTTTGTATTTCATTTCCAGAAAATACGGATCTAGGTTTTATGAAGACGGACAGACGCACGGCCATTTTTCAAATGTTATTGAACCAAAATCTAGTGAACTTTAATTGAAAGTTGAAATTTTCACTTTTGATAATACATCAGGCAAAAGGGGATACAGTACAGAACAGGTACGCAATAGATCCTGATATAGATCCTGACTGAATCAATGCCACATGTGGTCTTTGTGCAAGAGAGGAAAAGCATTGAATGCAAAATTCAAACATAACTACTGACAACTGTGTTTGAATCTTTGATGTTATGTAGGTACATTGTATTTATTATCATTCAAGCCAGTAGAGGGCACCCTTGTGTCAAAATTAAGCGGAAGGAAGGAAGGAAGGAAGGAAGGAAGGAAGGAAGGAAGGAAGGAAGGAAGGAAGGAAGGAAGGAAGGAAGGATGGGAGGGAGGGAGGGAGGAAGGAAGGAAGGAAGGAAGGAAGGAAGGAAGGAAGGAAGGAAGGAAGGAAGGAAGGAAGGAAGGAAGGCTGTTTTATTAAGAACTATGGCTGATATTTTTGGAATTCAAAACAACAAATGTAAAGAAATACAAGTTATCATAGCAAATATCCTTCCTGTGAATTATGTGAGAATTTAAATAACAAAAACCTGGAAGACAGTAACTATCTGATTTTCATTCTGATTTTCCTTAGAGCTCACGTTTTCAAATGTAATCTCAATTTTCAAGAAGCTTCATATATTTCATCACATCTTTATGGAACAATAACAAATAATTTCACTGGCAAGCATGAATTGATATATCACTTAGCACAACATCTTTTTACCTTTATTGTCTCTTTTGTAAATTAACAAATCCAAAAATACATGGCATTTTGGAGCTTTCCCAACTTATGCTTGTTTTACAAGTTACATGTATCCTATTAATATTTCTTGCACCTGGGCACAGGTACAAGAAATATTGCTGCTTATAAGAAGTCACTGAACTACTCCAAAATTACTGCTGAAAATGATGCTTTTATTACATCATTCTGTGTTGGGGTTTTTTTTGCAGTTTTACAGAGAACCTAGATGTTTTAGCCTATTGCTTTGCCAATGCACCTAACTTTTTTTTCTTATTGAAGATAATGAAGTAAGAAGAGAGAAAAGCAATTGCTACAAAATCTGTTCTAGTTGAATACTCTGTGAACCTTACAAATGGAAGGTTCCTTAAAGAAACTTGCTATACCCTAGGAAGAGAGATACTAGGGTCATGATGAGAAATATACACCACCAAATACGTTGGGAATGTTTCAGTGGTGGGCTTCAAATTTTTTAACAACCAGTTCTCTGCCCTAATGACTGGCTAGGTGGGCTTGGCTGGGTGGGCATGTGACTGGGTGGGTGTGGCCAACTCGACGTCGCTTCTTTGCCTAAGAGATAGCCTATCTCTTTTGCTCCCTTTGGACTAATGAGTTAAAGAGCTGTCTCTAGACATTCATTTTAATAAGATTTTTTAGAAACCTGCAGTTGAAAGTTCTTAATGTCTCCTTACCCCGAAGACCCAATTTCATTTGGAATTTAATCCCAAAATGATTGCCCTTTTAGCATTTGTCTTGATACTTCTCCAAAATGCACCCCTAAGAAGCCACACATCTCTCTCTCTCTCTCTCTCTCCCTCCCTTCTTCCCTCCCTCTCTCTCTCACACACACATGCACACACACACTCAATTTAAGCAAATTTCCTTGTTTTTGAGACTTTAGAATCACAGGCTAGAAGGTACTTTGGAGGTCTTATAGTTCAACCTTCTGCTCAAGACAGAAGATGTCATACATACACAAGTTCATAGGCATCCTGGCTTTGGCTGCAAGAACTGCAGGCAGCCTTCCCTGCCACGCACTTCTTCCTCCCGCCGCCACAGGCGGGAGGCCAGAGAGAAAGCCTCTGGACACACAGCCCTCCACAACGGAGCCCTTCCGAGGGAGCAAAGCAAGAACTTACTGATCCATCCTGAGGGTGAGCTCCAGAGTGGCGGCAGCATTCTGAGTGGGCAGCCCTCGGAGGAAAAATTTTCTCTCAGGCCTCCCACTTATCAAGATGTTGCTTGATGTCATGGCCGCTTCTTTCAGCCCTTGTTGGTGTTGGGCATGCCTTGGGCACTTGAGGAGATGCTCCATGTGCTCTCTGGATTGGCAGCTGTTTCTCTCTGCAGCTGCTCTTGCTGGGAGAGCATCATGCCCAGCAAAGTGAAATTTAGCAGCCATGATCCACCGCGTTCCTCTAAGTCCCGTCTGGAAAGCACTGCGGCAGAGAGAAGCAACCAGGTTGAATGCTGTTTCTCTCTGCCACAGGCCTGCAGCGTTTTCCGGATGGAACTTACAGGACCCAAAGCAGCAGCTTACGGCTGCTAAATTTTGCTGTGGTGCACAAGATGCCTCCCAACAAGAGTAGCAGCAGAGAGAAACAGCTTCTGACCTGGAGAGCACATGGAGCATATCCGCGAGCAACTGAGGCTGGCCAAACACCAAGGGCCAGAAGAAGCAGCTACAAGATCTGAGAGACACCGGAGATTCAACTCGGCTGCTTCTCTCCACTGCAGCATTTTCCCTATGGGACTTCTTACAGGTAAGAACCTTACCCAAACTGCTTCAGGGCCCCTGCACCCATGCCACCCACTGCACCTGGGCTGCCCCTCCCCCATGGCCCTTTGGCTGAGTATGGCAGGCCACAGGCTGGATAAATTGCTTCATCCTGGGGGGTGTAGTTTGAGGCTAGAGGGGGCATGCGGTAGCATGCGGGTGGAAGCCCTGAGAAATGCCAGAGCCAGGGACCCAAGGCGAAGGGCAAGTGGGTGGCATGCAGGCAGAAGGATGGAGAGAGCCCGGCCTGAAAAGTGGCAGAGCCTCGCCATGTTCACCTCGAGGCGGCCCTTCGACTGAGTGCCTTACCTTCACAGGCAGCTGCAGTGATCAGAGCAGGTGAGGTGTGGAGATCAGCTGGGCCACATGGCCAGTGTTGTAGGCCATGGCAAAGGTAGGCAAGCGGGTGAGGCGCAGAGATCATCTGGGCCGCATGGTCTGGGCGAGCAAGCCAGAGAGTATCTGGGTGCGGGCATGACTCTAGCCACTGGCCAAGGTGGGCGAGCTGAGATAGGGAGGGGTGGGGCGGAGCAGGGCAGGGTGGGGTGGAGTGAGGTGGGGTGGGGTGGGCGGGGCCAGCCAGTGGTGGGATTTGCCAGTTTGCCGAACTGCGCAGAATCGTAACAACCAGTTTGCCCAAACTGGTCTGAACTGGCAGCAGCCTATCTCTGGAACATTTCCAGGCATAGACTTTAGGCTAGTTTTGACATAGATCACCTCAGTTCTTCCCAAGACTGTACTGCTTCTTGGTTTTGTCATCTCAGAATAAGAATAGGTCCTCAGGTGTTTCCCTCAAATTTCTATCATTTCTGATTAGTTGGCTATGCTGGCTGGTTGGCTGGCAGGTGCCAAATCTAAAAGCATCTGAAAGATCCCAGGTTTATCAACTCTGACTTACGGTTTTGCAGAAGCTTTTTAGGTTAAATGACACTGACACCAATAGATTAGGGCTTATCCCAGCTTCTGCTATGTGAGATCTAGTCCTTTTTTATAACAAGATCAGGAAGATGCATCAAGACAGGGCTTCCATACAACAGTCTAAAAAGCATCTCCTCCCAAATGCTGCCGCTGCTCCTCCTCCTCCTCCTTTGCTTTGATTCAGAAAGCTTTTTTGAAAATCAAAATCTACAAATACTTTTTTTCTGTATATGCCATCAAATTAGTTTTGATTTTTAGCAACCACATTGATACATTTTCTGCAGGACAATCTGTTTCCAACTTGGTTCTTCAAATCTTTCAGTAGTGCAGTCATAATCCCTGTAGTTGACTTCATCCCAGTTTTCTGTTGATCATCTTCTTTCTGTCTTTCCAGTTTCCCCAGCATTATAGGTTGCTCAAGAGACCAAGGTCTTCACAATAATGTGTCCAGATATGGTAATTTGAGCCTGGTAATTTGTGCCTCAAATGAGAACTCTGAATTGATTTTTTCCCATTAATATTATTAATATTGTAAATTTTAAATGCTACAGCAATAATTGATTTCAATTAAACTCAAAAATTTGTCAAATAGTCTTCATTTGAGCAATCCAGGAGTTTCGGTAACACTGTAGTATGATATAAATATGACAAATAAATAAAACATTTTAAGGGATAACAAAGAACTGTGATCCTATGAAACTCTGTGTAATCTTGTTCGTGTAATTTAATCTCCAATCAACCTGGATCAGAGGTGGGTTTCAGCAGGTTCTGACCAGTTCTGGAGAACCAGTACTGGAAATTTTGAGTTGTTCAGAGAACTGGTAAATACCACCTCTAACTGGCCCCATCCCCATCTATTCTCTGCCTACTGGGTCCCAGCTGATCAGGAGGAAATGGGGATTTTGCAGTATCCTTCCCCTGGAGTGGGGTGGGAATGGAGATTTTACAGTATCCTTCCCCTGCCACGCCCACCAAGCCACGCCGATCAAGCCATGCCATGCCCACCAAACCACACCACAGAACCGGTAGTAAAAAATTTTGAAACCCACTACTGATCTGGATATTAGGTGAACCAGTGCAGAATGGTTTTACTGGGATGAAATAAGGAGGAACTGTCAGCTGACTAGCAGATAATGTCTTGTTAAGGCAAACAACAAGACACTAAATAGAGAACATGATATTGGAGAAGAAATAAGATAATCCAATGTTATAAAATGAGGCTGCAAGGAAGCTTGAAAAGAGAGCGTAGCAGGAATTATTTAATGCCAATATATTCATTTATTTATTTAATAAGTTTAAATGATCAGAATCATGTATATATTGTCTTACCTTTTCAAACCTAAAACAGTATGTGATATCTACATTATTTTGATGTCTGGATTACAATATGGAAACATTTTTATTTGGATTCCTTTTTGATCATGCTGTAATTATGTTTTTAAGTCTCTATAACTATGCAATTACTTCATTTTGTTTGTTTTAATTGAAAACAGATATTTCTCTTTTACAAAAGAATCACTTTGGGATTTAAGGCTTTTAGAAGTCTCCCTGATTATAAGTCCTGAAAATTGTCCATTTTGCCCATTTGTTTGGACTCTCTGTCAAAACGTGAGCCTTTCTGTCTGGGTTGTCTTCTGAACGAGCAAATAAATCAAGGCTTGAACCATCCACCTTCTTTCCTTCATTCCTATGCATTCGTTTGTATGAAGAGAAGAAACACCCCTGGTTGGATGTACATAAAGCAGATTTTTGGTACTACTACTGGAATCTGTGATGAAAATATTTACTAATAATATATACTAAGACACATGATTGATATGGTTGGGTGACCATTTCTATAATAGAAAGAGGAAATAAAGATGAAAAACATGACTGAGGCTTATGACACATCAAGCATAAGACAAAAACCATCACTGCTACCATGATTTGCAACTATTAATGATAAAAAAAAGTTTGCTATTTACCCCTTGAATAGTTTTTGAACATTCATTATATATACATCATACCCCATCTTTCTTCTACTGTATTATGAAATGTAATTCATAATCTTAGGAAAAAATCCTAATATGTCACTCATCCAAGCATTCTTAGCCATGACAATTATTTGATACTAGCAGTCCCTGGGCAGAATCCTCTAACTGACTGCGGCGAAAACTTCCTCCCAAAGTCTATCTATTTATTTGTGAATAAATACAAATGTTACAAAAAGTCATAATCCTCCTAATCACATTGAAAGGAAGTGAATTTTAGATAAAGATTTGTAACCTTCATTTTGCAAACCCCCTCCCCTTCCAAAGAAGCATGAATAGGTATGAATAATGATTCTGACAGCACGTAATGTTGTAAATAATATTGGTATACTTAGTAAAAAGTGAATTTTGTTTCTATGCAAATAGTTGCTACAGAGGGGCAACAAGTTTAGTGATCTCTACCTATTGTAACAAAGAGAGATCATTGAGAGAAGTCATTTTACCCAACTGTACAATAGTAAAAATCACAGCATGAAGACAGGGCACATACCAGTGCAGGAGATCATCACTGTAGCATTTCTCAATTTTATTTTAAGAGTACATATGCATGGACTAATAACAGAGGCTAGCAGATCAACATTGATTCATAATACCAAATAAAGTATTTACAGAAGTAGAATTGAAAGGTCTAAAAAAGTCTAAAAAGGGAAAAGAAATCAAAATCTTGCCAGAAGTAGATCACACTATAGAGGCAAACTGGGGAGTCAGAAGTAGAGAAAATCATCAAAGCTATTAACCCATTTTCATTCCCAAAGAAGGCACCATCTCCTGTGCCTTCTCCTCAGAAAGAACAAAGGCCTAAAGATAACTGAAACAAAGAATAACTGAGCATCTAGAACAGCACAAAAACAATAGAAAATGTTCCTTGCATTAAAATTTGTTCCAAAGAAACAGCTAGCCCAAGTATTAAAAGATTCCAATGCTGTAGTATCAAATATAAGCACCAGCTCACTGCAAGAAACAAACAACTAATGTAGACCATGTCTGCAACTGAATACCCTGAATGCAAAGAAATGCAGCATGGATGAAAGCAATGGATAAGAATTTTTTTAAAAAACTGATATGAGAGAAATCGTAAAAGTAGCAGAAATGGTGGAAGAAAGGACAAGGAAGATCAAGAATTGGTCAGAACCGGGTGAAAATGAATGCATAGTTTTTAGTTGAAAGATCTGACTAGTTTATGCCCATTCATTGCCAAACAATTTAACAAGAAGTTTATAAGTGAATACATCATCAATAATAAGAGCCTTGGTGGCACAGTGGTTAGAGTGCTGTACTGCAGGCCACTTCTGCTGACTATTGGATGCCTGCAATTTGGCAGTTCAAATCCCACCAGGCTCAAGGTTGACTCAGCCTTCAATCCTTCCAAGGTGGGTAAAATGAGGACCCAGATTGATGGGGGCAATATGCTGATTCTGTAAAACTGCTTAGAGAGGACTGTAAAGCACTATAAAGCAGTATATAAGTCTAAGTGCTTTTGCTATGAGAGTGAAGAAGATCCTAAAGTCTTAACTCAGTGGAAGAAATATTATCAAGAAAATTAACAACTGGGCAATTCTAGCCATTAGATATACAACTTGAATGGTGGACTGGACTCAAGCAGAACTGAAAACAATGGCAATGAATCATGTCCTTTATCCATGCAGTGACATTGGCAGACTCTACTTACCAAGGAGTTTAGATGGATGTGGAATGTTGCAAGTACATCAAAAGCTGAAGAAGGTAAAAGGGCATTGAAAATATCTGAAGGATAGTGAAGAAGATGCACTGAAGCTAGTATATCATGATGATGTATTGAGTATTGAAAAATCTAAACTGACCTACAACAAATGAAGATTAGAAAAGAGATGTGACAAAGCAAAATATTACATGGATAGTACATAAAAATTCTAGTAGGCCAAACAGATAACAACAAGACCTGGAAATGGCTCAGACAGGAAAGTTGAAGAACTAGACATTCTGGCTGCACAAGAGCAAGTTTTAAGAACAAATGCATGAAAAAACCAGAATTGAGAAGATAGCAACAGAAAGTAAATGCCGCCTCCGCAAAGATCTGCCTATCCCAGGACCTTGGGAAAGACTTAATAGGCAGATAAAAGTGCCAAATCCAATCCAAACATCTGCCTGACTTTGTCCAACAACAACAACAATAATTTCTACAAGCTACATTTACTTCTGCAACAAAGAGTACAGCTATCCGATTCAGATTTCCAAAATTCACGTGACCATTAAATGCAGATAAGTCTAATTCCTTGCTACCACCAATTGTTTTGCAGCACAGATTTGGTATCACTAGCCAAGAGGCATCTCATCATTCATGGGAGAATTCCTCCTCGTTTTATTTCATTCCTTTGATTCTATCCATTTTTTTTCCTAACAGAATGTACTGTTTGTGATATATTCCAGTGTAAACAAAATCCCAGATGCTTTAGCACAGTTGTCCGAAGCACATACTTTCTGTTCTTTATTTACATACTCTAGCAAATATTTTACCAAGGAAATTGGTGAATGTTGACTAGTTGGAACAAGATCCTATGCTACACTGTTTGTATAGTTTTCTTCATTGAAATGGATATTGCTTTCTGACCACAATGACAAAATAATTTTAACTCCTCCTATTCACTCAGTTCTTGATGCTATTCCACCTGGGAGAAAAAGAAAAATGTAGTCATCTGGCACAGTGTTTCATATTAATTTCAGTGCTTAAGTCTGAATGGATAAAATAAGAACAGAAATGTCCTCCAGTGATGTTAGCAGGCTAGTAGAATCTGCCTTGGATCCCCTTGTTCCCACAGAGCACTGTATCATAAACATCAGCTCAGATAATAAGTCAAGCTTGGCATATGCTAAGCATGTGTGAAGACTGTCATTGTCTGCAGGCTTCAGCTCCCTACTGAACTCTGAGTGCTCTCACACTTGCTGTATTTCCCTCATTTCTTCTGTTTTGATTGTCTGATCTTTCACTTGAACCATGAGAAATGTGGCTTTTCTTCATGAGAAATTACTAGCAGAAATAAAGGCATGCCTCTGGTAGTAGAAGTGGGATCTGCAACCAAATGCCAGGATTGCACCGTGTCATCCTCTTCTGACTCAGCGACAATCAACATTCTATGATATCTTAGAATGAATTGCCTTTTCCTCTCCAACTATAATATCCATCATACCATATATATGCAGAAGATCAGTTACTGAAGCACTCCAAAATCAAGCCATATGTATAGGACTTGCTCCAGACTTGTAATTCTAGGTATTTTCCTCTTACCCTTTTGAGTCAACATAAACTTGGACATTTTCTTCCTGGCCTTAAAAGTGGGAAACATCTGCTTAAAGTTTATATAACTCTTTTGTCTATCCTAAAATCTGTTGCTTCTCACCTCACCAGAACAAAAAAAAATAAAAAAATAAAGGTTTACCTTCTCATAGGACTAAATCTGAATAATACTAAAGAACTATGGTGATAGGAAGCAGAACACAGGAAGAAGCTGCTGGCTATATTCAAATTGGGTAAGAAAATCCCTTTGATGTCATATGTAAGAAATATTACATATTTTTTTTCCAAATTGTAAAATGCTAAATTTAGGGAATATTGTCAATTTGCTAGCATGTCTGTCAAATCCATTTACAGCAGTATACCATAGGGCGAGGTACTATTCCTCAGTGCGAACACTGGGGAAGTAATTTTTAAAAAAGAGATTGCTATACATTTTATTTGGTCTTTAACCAAAATAATTATTCAAAATATATTTAAAGTTTAAAGTTATGCAACAATAAATAATCAAGATTCCTTTTTCTTTCTGGAGTCAAGTCTCAAATCAGCTAATAATTCTGAGCCTGAGAGATAATCCCCAGGTAGAGATTTTGGAGTTGAGGAGTTCCTGTTGTCAGAGGTTCATCCACAGCACACCATTAGCAATCCAATAAACACTCAAGAGCTAACAATGGAAGAGTCAAGGACAAAGCTCAGATAATAAGTTGCTTTTATTGCAGACACAATGAATCATAATAATGGAAATCAGCTACTGCAGAAACTAGTCTGCTATATTTAAAAGCTCAGAACTGACTGCCAAGGTAGGTTCAGGGGAGAAAGCATCACATTGCTAACATCCAATAGATACTAGAAAATGCAAGACAGTTGCAAAAATATGCTTAATGTTGCAGATCGTGCTATATAAGAAGTTTTATTGCGTAGGCCAAACAAATTGTGAAAAAACGTGGGTATATCGGTCCCCCCATCTATCTCTTGAAGTATTTGTATGATAACCAGAAACAAGAGCCAGAATGGTTTATTATTTATTAGTATTACATTTATATGCTGTCCAATTTTCAAAGACTCTAGGACAGAGGTCTTCAAATTTGGCAGCTTTAAGACTTGTGGACTTCAACTCCCAGAATTCTCTAGCCAGCATAGTCCACAAGTCTTAAAGCTGCCAAGTTTGAAGACCTCTGCTCTAGGAAGTTCATGAGTAAAAACATTACAAACTAGAAAGAAATAGACAAACAACAAGAATGGAAAATGACAAGAATGAGAACAAAACAGAAACCGACACACATGTTTCAAAGTGGGTTTTGCCCACCAGGCCTCACCAAAGGCCTGGATGAAGAGAATGAAATATGGAGCAAGTAAATGGTTCTAGATTGGGAAGGAGTGTGCAAAGGTTACATGTGGTGATTTAATTTATTTGATACGCAATGCATTTCATTAGAAATTCTAGACTAGAAGAAATGGACATTTGAATTTCATAAATTCACAATCTCATTTATGCTAATAATATCATTATAATTGCCACCCAAATGTATCAAAACTCTGAGTGGCTTAAAGAATAAAAACAAAAATACATGAAGAGTCCTTCATGATCTCGGAGCTTGATTGTTTTCTTGCAGATGTTTCATTACCCAAATTACATGGCCTGGTTCCCAATGGGACACAGCCCAGTACTGGGCCGCAGTCTCGGGATTGGGGACCCCTGTTCTAGTGGTTGCCCTGTCAGTGTTTGTGGGGCTGGTATTAGAGATTCTTTGATTGGACCATTTACTGTTAGCTTGTTTGGCAGTTCCTTGATTGGGGTGTTGTTTCCTTGATTGTTGGTCTGATGTTACTCTTGGAATTAATCTATACTCATTTGGGTGCCAATTGCTAGTGGGAAGGTTTTTCTGTTCCCTTTTTGGTTTTTTTGTTCCCTTTTTGGCATGTTGATTGTCTCTTTTGTATAGTATGTAGATATTATTTATGTCTTTGTGGCTAATGGTGGCTAATTTGCCAGAGTCTGACAAATAAGAATAAAAATTCTTTAACAAGGAGTTAAGAATATCTTTTGCTATATTTTTTAATTTTGCAAATCAATTTTAAAAATTGTGTACACTTTGTCAATCTCTGCCTCCATATCATCTTCATTCAATTCCAAAATGTTTGTTAAAGACTGAACAACCTTTTCTCTTGTGTCTTCGCCAGGATCGTTGGAAGTACTCTTAAGTACTCTTTTATTTTATTAAAAATAAAAATAAATAAAGTCTCAAGAAAAATTATTTCTCACTCAATTCCAGTAATGCCATATTGCCTAAGTCCTTTTCCATCTCTCTAATTATTATTTCTGTTTTAATTTCTAAAATTTCAATTTTGTCATTGTTTTACTTCTCATGTAAGTTGTCCTATAATTCTTTAATTTTTTGGTAACTACTTCTTTCATCTCCTCTTTCATCTTTACACGTTGTTCTTCCATTCTCACTTTAAAATCACCTTTAACAGATTTGACAGCTTCAGATAATTATTTTTCCATCTCTTCAAACATTTTTTGTAATATTTCTGAAGTCATCCCCCTTTCTGTCATTGCTCCAATGATTCTCTTCTTCCTTTACCAAGTTTTGTTGTTTTCCTGGTGGTCGCCATTCATTTTTTATAACCCCGGATTGAAAGTAACTCAGTTACAAATATAAAAGTATAAAGCAGGTTCTTCTTTTTCCTCTTACACTTTTTCCTAACTGTTAAGGCTTTAATCTGATCTATCTTTCCATAGTTTTAATGGCACAATCCATCTCATGTAACACTTATGTCCTTAATTTGTAAAAATCCATCAATTGTCTTTTCCCTTTGATGTCAGACAGTCAACATTCCCATGTAGGTCTGGTCTATTTATTTAATTAATTACAAATCATTCCAAAAGCACTTTTGCCAAGACAGTAATATTTTGAATGTATATAATTCATTTTATCTGTCATAACTTTCTTAGTCAAAGTCTCATTAAGCTCTTTGCTGTCATTTTAAAGTCTTTTTAAAGTGTTATTTTCCTCTTTATTTTCTGTAATTCAGAAGGAAGGCTGGCTCATGAAGTGCTTGTTTTCTTTACTCTGCTGTTTAAAAAAGGCCTCTTTTCAATTGTAAATTTATTGTATACAAAAGCAATTTTTAAAAAGTGAGGACTTGGCCAGATTTTAGTATAAAGACATTATAGGTACAAACACAGTGTATTTCTCTTGTCCCACAGCTGCTCTACTCATTAGATGACTGCAGGATTTCCATCCTATGGTTTCCTCATAAGTAGCAGCTGTCTAGGTGGGCAATCTATTGGTCTCCTTTCATTGAAAAGACTTCACTGGCCAGAAATCACTGTTCACGTCCAAAGAGCCATCTTCCCTCCTTTTGAGACATCTTGTTCACCACAGAAGTTCACCCAGAAGCAGGGGTGAAATGCTCCCGGTTCGGACCGGCTCGGGCAAGTAGGTAGCGATAGCGGCAGGCAGTTTGGAGAACTGGTAGCAAAAATCCCTGCCCCTGGTCCCCATGCCCAGCTGAGCCGCGTGATCATCAGAGCCTTTTTTTCCTTTTAAATGGCTCTGATGATCCAAGCTCTGACGATCCCAGCTGAGTTGCCTGCTAATTAGGCAACTCAGTTTGGATTGTCAGACCCATTTTAAAGAAAAAAAAATTCTTTTTTTCTCACCCCCCCTCCCAGCCTGCTTACCTTAGCTGCTGCGCTTGCTGTAATACCTGAAATCCATTGCATCAGCAAGCAACTGAATCTCCCTGCGTACAATCAAGCTCATCGATGAGCAGCTCTATCTGCACTTGTGGACTTCAACTCCCAGCAAAGCTGGCTGAGGAATTCTGGGAGTTGAAGTCCACAAGTCTTAAAGTTGCCAAGGTTGGAGACCCCTGTTCTATTGGGTAAGTTTTTTTCCCCTTTGGGAGCTTTAAAAAAATAGTTAATTGGGGGTTTTTTTAGTTGTTTTTTTTTTAGATCTAGCCATTTAAAGTTTAGGAAATTTTAAATTTAGATGTTTTTATATAAAAATAAAAATAAAATAAAATAAAATGATATTTGTGCAGCTTTCTGAGATTTAGTGTGTTTCTGTAGTGTTTCACTCTAATTACACAAACACACAAAATCTCACAAAGCTGTATGTGGAATTTTGTGTGTGTAAAGTGTGAAAGTTGGTTTTTTGGGCTTTTTGTGGCTGTGTGAGGTTCCTGCTTGTTGCAGGGGCCATTTTGGGTCTAGCACAGCTGCTTTTACATTGTGGGTGAGCCAGTTGTGTTCTGTTGTGTTTTGTAGATTAAAAAAGGGCAAAGAAGTGACATTGACTTGGCCACGCCCACCCAGTCACCTTACCACCAAGCCCTACCCACTAATTAAGCCACACCCACAGAACTTGTAGCAAAAAAAATTAGATTTCACCCCTGCCCAGAAGCCTAGTATACTGTGTTCTTAAAGCAAACCAGCAGCTAATCAATATCCACCCACTATCGTGGATAAGTAGGAAGTAGAAGAAGCCAGTTTACCATAAATTTGTTCCTTAATCTAGGTAACTAAGGTAATTATGACCAAAATATATAAAATCTATGCAATTGAATTTAGGTACTATCTTTCCCACTTAACAACTAGAAGCTTGAAGCAGAAGACAATTACTTCTGAATATCATTATATCATGAGCCCTCACTTTCGAATGAGTCTCTTTTTCATTGAAGCAACGATCTGTGGCTTGAAAAGATACAGTCAAGAATGCAAGGCATAGACTGTCATGTGTCGCTAGTGTTCAAAGTAATTATATCAGAGATAATGGTAGCCATAGACAATATTTAGAAGAGGAAATGACAGGTTTATATATCAATATGATTTCAGAACAGCAGGTTTTTAAATTATTGGATATATATGAATATGGAACCTGGCTTTTCAAACCCAGATATGCTATTTTACTTTGTGCTAACATGGAGAATATTTTTGGAAATATATCAGGAAACTTGTCTGAATTTTTACTTTTCTTTGGAATAATGTGATTATCCATTTGGTTCCTAGCAAGAGAAGTTGGCCAAATATTTTGTGGCTTGTACTCAGTAAGCGAGGCCAGTAAAAGCTACAATAGAATTGGTTTCTTTTATGATTTTGAAACAACACTGAATGCACAGTGCACACCTCCTCTTTTAACCACAAAAACTCCTTGCAGATAACCTGAAGCAAAAGTGTTTCTAGGGATTGCTCGTAGAAAGCTGATGAAAAGAAATGGAAAATAGCCATTTGGTTTAAGAAAAATGGGAGGACCATGATATCCTGAGGTTTGGTTGGGACAGCTAAACTGGGATACTAATCTTCACACTAGGGCCTCCTGGCAAAACTGCCAAGGTATCTGGAGTAGTCAGTAATGGAAAAAGCCAGAAGCATAGTATGGAAAGAAAGCTAAATATCAAAACTAGGCTAAAAATTACATTTTCTGTATTGGCAACCATAACTTGATGCATGCCAAGCACATCTAAAAATGGCCACACATGCACTGATGACTATGCCAGAACATACCAAGGAAAAAATGAAAATAGGAATACGTAGTAGGTACTGCTACTAGTAAAAAGAAATACAAGGAAAGTACAGTTCTGGAAATAATGTAGAAAGATACCTTTGCATTTCTATTTTCTTGTAACCTCCTTCAGCAGCAGAATTTATTTATTTATTTATTTATTTATTTATTTATTTATTTATTTATTTATTTATTTATTTATTTATTTTTGAAGGGACAGTTATTGTTAGTGAATCCATATTATTCAAGCATAATTATAATTGTAACAATTTCAGTTTCAATTTGTATTAGTAATCATTCCTCAGAAGACAGAACTTCAGTGGAATTGTTTTATTACATTGTCTGAATTGCATTTGAATCACAAGAACCTGCAAAGGCAAGGAGATGCATCTAGTTCATATTGTCTCTCCATTGTCTTCGGCAGAGGTTTTTCCTATCATTTCAATACTTTAACTTAGTATAGCCAGCCTTGTGCTCTTCATCAACCCCACTTAGCATGACTAATACCAAGGAATTATGGCAATTTTAACCATAACCTTTGAGGGAACTATGTTGCCTACCTCTGCTTTAAGTATGCATGTAGTGTAATATTTATTTAATTAGGTACTGCCTGATTTCAAACCAATTCTGGGTAGGTCACAATATTGAATAATGATTTCTCCTTATATTTGTACTATACTTTTTACGCTTTTCCTTCCTCCTAGTGAGATCGATGGGCTTTGCAGAATAACAGAGTTGGAATGGTCTTTTATTCCAACCCTCTGCTCAGGAAACCATTTCAGACAAATGGTTGTCCAATCTCTTTTTAAAAACTTCCAGTGTTGGAGCATTCACAACTTCTGGAAGCAAGTCATTCCACTGATCAATTGTTCTAAATGTCAGGAAATTTCTCCTTAGTTGTATGTTGGCTGTCTCCTTGATTAGTTTCCATCCATTGTTTCTAGTTCTGCCTTCCGGTGCTTTGGAGAATAGATTGCCCCCCCCCTTTTCTTTGTGGTTTGAAAAATTAAACTCTCAGTCACTTTGGATTTAGTTTAAGATAAGAAAACCTTTGTTAGAAAAGGCCAAAAAATATGAAATTGTGTTTCTCACACTAGTCTCATCAGAGATTCTATTTTGGAGTATTAAAATAAAATAGAATTAGCTTATCTGGCTGTGTGTTCCTCACTGACCTACCTGGTCAACTGACAGGTACAAAGGCAGCATTCTTCTTTGACTAATATCCTCTAGCAATCAATATTAAGTCACATAGTGTCCCCAGAAGATGAGTTGATATATTAACCAATATAATTTCAAACAGTAGTGAGCAGCCCCTTTGTTCTTCAACCCACGCCAACAGGATAACTGAAAAGCCAGTATCTGTTACAAGATTGTTTGAAGCAGGAAACATAGTGGATTCGTGGATTGTCTAATGGGGGAGGATTATTGCTGATGTAGAAGCCATCATTTATATGCAAAAGCTTCCCCCCGACACCCGCAGATAGTTACAATGTAGTCTGAAGCCTAGATCTTCAGTGTTTGCTCTAGCAAGATTGCCTCAAGTGTAACTTATAAATAGAAAGAGCTTCTCATCTTAGTTCCCACATCCTATCAAAGTCATAATAAAGCACCAGCAAATTAACTAATTTTAGATCTCTTTAGACCTCTCTAATCTGATGGCCATTGTCATTAACCATGTGCTGTGTAAAGAATTGCATCTGTCAGCAGGCTTCTCACATAATTTGTCTGCACTTTCCCCTTGCTGCAATTTAGACGTGTGTTCTGAGTTTGTTCTTTTCATTGGCACGTAGATAATATACAAAAAGTTATAACTGGGAGACTTTAACAAAGAATGCAAAGTGCCAGAATGGATAGAGGCAAACATGTCGGATTATGTCTGTCATATCATCTCAAAGCCCTCTGCCAGTATAAGATCCCTGTAATGTTCTTTTTGTAATAACTAACAAATAGAGCCGTAAAGTTCTCCTTGCTATGACAGAAATTTTCAGAATACATGTTTGCCCAAATTCCAGAAATAATTCATAATCCAATAATATAATCCATATTTGAGATTTCGTCAATTGATACTTAATAGTATTGATCAAATCATTTGAATAGCACTAGTGGTAGTCCTCAGTTAATGACCAGTCGTTGCTGAACAAGTGTTGCTTATGTCCAGTTCTGAACAAGTGTTGATTCTGTCCAGTTCTCAACTTGGCAACTGGCTCACACTTACAACAGTTGCAGTGTCTCACTTCATATGTTCGTAATTTGTGATATTACCTGCCAGCCTTCCATAAACAAATCAATGTTGAAAGGGAAAGTCACAACTTGTTCAGGTAACTCTCCACATGAATAAACAAATTCAGATGAAACAAGATCTAAACTAAGAGCAGTGGTGGCACAGTGGTTAGAGTGTAGTACTGCAGGCTAATTCAATGCTCACTCCAGGAGTTCAATTCTGACCAGCTCAAGGTTGACTCAGCCTACCATCCTTCTGGTGTCGGTAAAACAAGGATCCAGATTGTTGGGAGCAATATGCTGACTCTGTAAGCCACTTAGAGAGGATGTAAAGCACTATGAAGCGCTATATAAGTCTAAGTGCTATTGCTATTGCTAAACTAAAATAACTTTGACTATGTGTTGAAATATATTACCGTTTTCATCCAATACATTCATGTATAATTTAATGCCAAATTATCCCTTAACTTTTTCTTAAATCTACGTAAATGTATGTCATTCAATATATTAGATGATTTACAATAAATTTAGATTCCTGGAATAACCACACTGTTAATTTGAGCTGAATGTCCTAGAAAACATTTGTCTTCATTTACAAACTCGTAAGAAGACTGGTGGACTAAAATGAACTTTTGTTCTGGCAGTAGACTTGTGATGTCACAATCATGCGACTTTCAAAGTTGTATCCTCCCTCTTTCATTACAATACTGACAAAGACGAACATGCCAAGAATTTAGTTCCATTTAAGTTTCCAAAAACAATTGGTAAAAAGTGCTTGTAACAAACTGTTTTTTAAAGCCATAGTTTTTCTACTGAAGCATATTAAAATTGAAAAGAATGATATAAATAGTCTATATCTATTACTGCATCAACAACACAAACATCTTACAAAGCAGAAATGCTGTTTAAATACCTCACATCTAAAATTACAACCATGGGATAATGGATCACTTCCTGTGTCCCACCATCCATGCAAAAAAAAAAAAAAAAAGATGACCATAAATGTAAAGTCCAAAATAGCAATAAAAGATTTGGCCCCACTCTGAAAAATAATTGGAAATGATATGCTCCATAACTTTAGCCAACACAGTTCTAAGTGGAAAGGCATGCTAAGTGTTATTTACTATTCTCATATGGGCACACATTATTAGCTGCTCAAGTAGACCTATTATTTTTATTACCTTTTAGGCTGCTTTATTATGAATTTTATTTTATCGTCTGTTATAGTTTCACTTAATATTATACACTGATTGTCTCCTTGATATCATTTGATGAAGGGCAAATTATAAGTATTTAAAATAGATTTTTGTTAACTAAAATGATTATCCATTTCTAACCTCAAAAAAGGAAATTTGTATAAAATGTTGCTATGGGTCTTGGATTTATTTCTATTTATGATTCTATTCTGATCCAGGGTTCTCAGGCTTAGAACCATGAAGCTGGCTCGTTAGATTTGTTAAAACAGCTTAACGAAGTACAACATAGAGGGGCCAAACATTGAGCCATAATATGCTTTAATTTGATTTTTTTGATTGACATAGAATGTTAAATCAGTGGCTAAGTTCCCACAACATACTGAACTACCTGAACCAATGTTAACCTTGTTTAGCATGTAGTTTTAGTTTTCATCCATAAAGGAAGTTATGGAAAACTTGCAGAATATAAAACGGATGAGAATTTCATCCAATACTTTGCAGTGGTAATCAGATATATACACTTCATGCTAAAACATTGATATATATATATTTAAAAAGCACACGTTTCTCTTTCATGGGGATTAGTGGCATTACAATCTTCAAAAAAAGTTCAAAGTATTAGCACAAACTAGCTTTGTTTCTATTACATATTATTTAGATAAATTTAGACAACGTTAGGCCAACAATATAACTTAAACTGCTAACAAATTTAACTCATACTTAGGATGTGTGTTTGGGTGTATGTGTGTGTGCATGTGTGGTATGTGTGCAGTTCCCAATTTCTGTCCCAATACAATTATTTTGTTGCTATTGCCAAAATTACAGCTAATTATTTTAGTGGCCAGCTGGGGAACATCTTTAAGAATATCTACGGATTCTTTTTTGTTTCTTTATCTAGTACTACACTGAAAATAGAGCATCTATCTTTTTGAATAAACAAAAAAAAGAAATTTGTTTGCTAATGCAATGCAACTCATTTATGTAAAACACATGCATTTAAAATTAACATATCTGATTAAGTTTCTGAATACTTTCTGTGTTTTAGGGCTTTAATTATAAGGTACAGATCCCCTTGATAGCAATTGGTATGGATGGCGAATTGATTATTGATTATTACTTGTGGTATGATACTTCTAGGGATATACTTATTTTTTCAGAAAGAATAGATCCTTGATGTGATATGAATTTCTAAGAATTTTACAAATAACATTTCTAAAGTGGACATTTTACTTAAGATATTTTCTGATCACAATAGTTTAATACTTAAGAGAAAATCTATAATTTTTAGATGAAGATTAAATGAAGTGTTATTACAGAAAGACTTGGTGGTAGGTGACTACAGGAAGATACGAACTGATTTTTTTTTTTTTACAACAATTGAGGTAAAGCGATGGATTTAAAGATTATTTGGGACACCAGTAAAGCTTTGATGAAAGGTTTATTTTTATCCAATATGATCAAGAATTAAAAAAGAAATCTCAAGAAAAATTACAGGCCATTTTGGATGAAATTAAAAAGAAAGAAGATTTATAAAAGTCACCAATGAGTGCAACTATTATATATCACACTAAACTTCTACAACAACTACTGTGTTTCCCCGAAAATAAGACCCTGTCTTATATTTTTTTGAACTCTGAAATAAGTGCTTGGCCTTATTTTCGGGGAGGTCTTATTATTTTGGGGCGTGTGGAGCAAGACGGGGCTCCTCTTGCCGTCTTACCTGATTTCCAGCTCTGTCTCCCTAACCCTAACCAGAGGAAATGGTGGGGACTGGCTGTGCATGCATTTAAATATTTTCGGGGAGGGCTTATTTTCAGGGATGGCTTATTTTTGGGGGAGGGCTTATTTTAGCACATGCACTCAAAAGCCCGATTGGGATTATTATCAGGCAATGTTTTATTTTCAGGGAAACAGGGTATCTATGCTAAACAACTATCTATGCTAACTGTAAGATAAATAGAGACAAAATTGTAATGTGTGAAATAAAAAAAATTGAATTTGTAAATAAACCTGGAAAATGTTTTGCATATAAACTGAGAAAGGCAAAAGAAAAGGAAATAATATTGAAAATTCAAGAAGGACATAAGGTATTATTGGACAATGCAAGTCTATAGAAAACTTTATTTGATTATTATTCCAATTTGTTTAAAGTACAAGATATTCCCTCAGGAAATATTGAGAAATAACTTAAAAAATAAAATTTATCAAAACTTTCACAAGCTCAGAAACAAATTATAAACAAATTATAAACTATATAGTAGTCCTGTATCTAGTATAGAAATATCAGAAGTTATAAAAAGATTAAAACAGGGAGACAGGACCAGACGGACATCCTTATTATAAATATTTTGAAGACTAACTTTTTTAATCATTTCAGAAAATGAAGAATTCTATTTTACAAGCATTTTATTAGATGTGCCATTTTAGGGAGAAGGAGTATGATGTATGTTTGCTGCCTTGAGTTACTTATAAAGCAGGATATCAATCAATCAACCAGTCAAATAAATAGTTAGTTGGCTCTATTTCTGTAATTACAAGGATTTGGCAAAAATATGGAAATGATTCTCCTTCTCCTCTTCCTCATGTAGGATTTTCCTGATGATTCATCACAACTGAGCCAATTGTGTTTAGCTTTTTTGAGATTAGACAAGGTAAAATGTACTACTGCCAATTGTGACATAATGCATTCTAAACAGTCACTCTCCAAGAATGCAGCCAACTGTATAAGAAATTAGGAATGCTTTTTCCATCTTTTTTTTTCTATAAAAAGCTCATATTTGTAAAAATGACACACACACACACATACGTATATATTGCCACACATTAGGTAAATAAATGAGGCAATATTAAAAACTCAAAAGAGAAATTTAAGCACATATGAAAAAGGAAAAGCAATACCATGAATTTTAGGTAAATATCAGCATGTTTTATAGATACTATAAGATTAGACAGACAGACAGACAAGACAGACAGACGTTAAAAGCAGACATGTTTTTGTCCACCAGAAATTTCAATTTTTCTATTGTTTCCTTTAGGCAAATGAGAATAAATCTTACATTACAAAATTAGAATTTAAATGAATGAATAAATGGGAATAAAATAAATCAGTGTATGCTATTAATTTCCACTCATTATTTCATATATGGAGAATGTGATAGTTATATGGAAAAACATCAGTGGTGGGTTGCCCCCGGTTCGGACCGGTTCACAAGGACCTGTAGTAAAATTGGTGGGAGGCTCTGCCCACTAACCCGGACATCATCATAGGTGATCTGTGCATGCACAGAAAAGCGTGCGTGGGTGCGATGCAAACTGGTAGTAAAGGTAAGTAGAACCCACCCCTGAAAAACATGTGACATAAAGAAAATGAGATTAATTTTAAATTTTAAAATACTATATTAAAATACTATATTAAATTTTAAATTTTAAAATACTATAAATATAAATATACTGTTGCTTAAATCTATATATTCAAATTAATGAAGAAAAACAAAGAGATACTCAAAAGAAGAAGCTAGTTGTCCAAGCTTATGTACAACTGTAGAACTATTTTAATTAATGCTATTTATCTGATTCTGGATCTACAAATACTATCACTCACTCTTGTTTTCATGTCCATCAGACATAGCTGGAGGGCTTCAATGCTGTATAATTTTACTTTTGTGATTTTACTTTTACTATTTAGAGCTTTATTTACATTACTACAATATGGAATGTATTCGATTGTACAATCTAGGAACCCGAAGGAATGGTTTTCCGACTAAGCATACAAATTCTAGGGCAACTGCATGGTGTTGAGACATTTGTCACCATTTAAATGTTACTGAAATGCAGTTCCTACATTCTTAATCTTTGTTAATTTTGATTGGTCCTCCTTATCTCCTTGTGGTATTTTGGATCACACACTTCTTTATTGCACCCTTTCCCCCCCTCCCCTTAATTCTTTGAAGTACTGTAGGAGCTATCCTATTTGTCTTAGGAAATATTGGTTGTAATTCAGACAAATTAACTTTGTATATGACATGGGTTCCATCCTGATGGGGTGTGTAGAATTTTTTGCAGGGTTTGTGGGCCACTGTGATGCCTAGTGGTTGCAACAGCCTACACAAAACTCCAGTAAAGAACCAAGATTGTAAATATGTTAGCAGGCACCCAATATGTTAGCATGCTGTTAAATCGAACTACATATTTGACTGGGATAATACTGAAAACAGCAAAAAAGCCAGAGCATTCCTAGAAGCTTGGCAGTCAAATAAATGGAACATTAACAGATCCAGTGAACTGGATACCATCTACCATCCAGTGAAGTGCCTGAACCAAAAGCCCCTCAAGGCTAAGACGGGGAAAACCAATCAAAATGAAGAAAACAACATTCCCATCAACCAATTGATTGTCCCCTCACAGAAAACATCCAATCACCAACTAATCCCCCAGAATGCAAAGTACAAATACCACAAGGCAGCCTTGCCTCCTCTTCATACTCCTTGCACTGAAGAAGCCTGCTGGAAACTTGGGGCGAAACGTCTGCAGAAAACTTCATTAGTGCCTCAGAGCATGAAGAATTTGAGTACAAGGTATGTACATCAAACCTGGGCCGCCTCTGTTCCAAGAAATTCATTTTCCAAATGAGTTTTAGGAACCTTTCTGACACTGGAGAGCAGTGGTTTAGGTCCATTACAGTCATTTGAGATGTGGTAAGCACACTTTTGAGGATTACAGTATTCTGAATTTTTTTTTTTAAAGAAAATGTCCTTACAACTCTGGACACCTAGAAACAACTGGACCTGTACTCTTCTAGATACTCAACCTGCAGGGACATTTGCATTAACTCATCCTATCATTCTATTCCATGCTGCATAAATATCCAGGGTGCACAGAGTAATGTTACACCACTTTTAGATAGTAACCCTGCCACAAGATACAGCATTGCCAAATTCTGCATAGCAGTGCTCAAAATCCATCAGATGATGACTTTGACTTGTGCTTGAGACTCCACATTATAAATTAGGTTCAGTGTGCACCTAGCTTTCAATATTAGTTTGTTCTGTAATGTAATAGATAAGAGTCTGTCACATACTACATACGTGGGACATTTTATTTTCCCTACTCACTTCTCATGCTTCTCATGCTCCTATGCCTCTTTTTACATTCTCACGCTTTATATTAACCTTTATACTTTTTACACACACATACATATATTCATAATTTATTTCTATTATATTTTCATGGGTTTGCCCCCCACAATGTCTGTATCCCATCCTTTAAGCTGGTGTATAAGCAGAGTAAAGATTTGATTTAATAGGTAGCTACTGCAGAAATGTTTTCTTAGGGTAATCACTCCCTAGAAATCTAAGGTTGTTCTCCATTGCTTGGTTGTGCCAGGTGCCAAAAAGTGCCTTATCTGCGGTTTGCACAAATCTTCAACAAGTAGAAGGGGGTTACTTTCAAGGAAACTGTCTCTTTGGGGGTGGGGGGATAATAATGCTTGCGGTAAAAGGAATGAAGGCTTGCAGACAGTGATCCAGAAGGCTGCAGCTGCTTTTGTCTATTCAGGGCAGAGAGAAGACAGCTGTGGGTTGGAACTAAACATTTTTCACCATTTGGCCTAATTATCCTTATAATGTGATATAGAAGGTATGCAAGAATGGGAACACTGCTTTTATATTGAGGAAGGAAGGAAAATGGTTAGGCAAAACTATCAGAAATGTATAGTAGATTGTTTCCATTTGATTTTGAATGTGCTTTTGTCTTTATAGTCGTCCAGAGTCAGACGCTCGGTTTCCTCCTGGGGTGACTGTGGAGAAAGTGGCTATGTTGGGATAGGTTATTTCAACAAATAAACATTGTTGTAGACTCTCTCTTTTTGCTCAGTGCCAAACCTTGGGTTGCCCGTCTTATAAGCTGTGTCAAGGCTGTGCAACTGAAACATGCACATTCTTTTGGCACTGTTCACTGTCCCCCATTTGGCAGTCAGAGAGTTTAAGAATGCTTTGCAGCTGCAACAATAAAAGGCCCAGGCAGGAGAGCCCTGGATTTTTACTGGGTTGTTTTTTTAAAAAAAGATAGCTTGATTTGTACCATTCTCTGCAGATCTTCAAGTTACTTTTTCTTTGGTACCTCCAGGCTGTGGAAGAATAATGCTTTCACTCTGGGACTATTTCTATTTTTCTTTCTGGATTTTGCAAGGCCAGATATTAGCACTTCTGAAATCTGCAATAGGGCCACAGGTCTGAACCTTAGAAAGTTTGCAAATAATTACGAGTTATGATTTGAGATAATGATTCTTTTTAATAGACACAGAAGGTTAAGGTTCCTTATTAAAATGTGAGAAGGATTGCATCAAAGTTAGTTTCAAATGAACTTGCAAGTAGATAAAATGTAAAACATTTAAATTCTTACAGAATATTGGTTATAAATGTTTTGCATTTGTAATGTTTAAACGATGGCAAGAGGGAACCATCTCCACTCATTTAGTGCTAAATTGCTTTCCACCGCCTCAAATGAGTAATTGACCCTCCTTCTTCACATCTCTTTCAATGGAGGATTAAAAAAAAAAATCTATTGGGCTCAGAAAAAAAGTGGACAAATATTAAAACTTGTTAAGTATTTGGCAACCTTTTAAAAAGTAGAAAAACTCTCCTTAACTTGAATTTGGAGTCCATGATAGAATTTTAAAGCATGTGAAAATAGGAGAAAGACTTTTTAGTTTAATAAAGCTGGTTCCCCTACATTTAAGTCCAAGATTGCTCCACTGTATGCATATCTCTAAGTAGGGATCAAAGAGTCTAAGAAAATACAAATGGATATTGAATAAGAAAGTACAGTACTCAAATTAAGATTATATATGAAGTCAGATTTTTTTTTATTCTATATGGCTAAGGAAATTGCTGGATGGAATCTAATGAGATAACCCAATGCTATTTTCATTCCCACTCCTTAAGTATTTATTATGTTTACAAACTACTCTTTCTTCTAAAAGGATGAACACAGTTTTCATTTGTCTGAATTGATACAGGATTTCTTGTTGAGCTAGATTTGGACTAGAAGACCTCCAAGGTCCTTGCCAGTTCTGTTATTCTGACACAGTTTTCCATTTTCGTAGTATAGATATCACTATAAAATGTTACTTCTTTTAAAGGCCTGAACAAGATCCTTTAAGAAAATATAATTATTTTTGAAAATTAGCCATAGGCTGTCTTCTGAAACTGAATTAATGCTGGTTTATGATTTATATCATACATTTCTGATATGTCAGGCTGGCAGTTTTAACACAGATAAGTACTAATGTTCATGTACTTTCCAAATAATATTATAACAGCATTAGTCTTTTTAAAATCTAAATTACAGTAAATGTACTTAAAGCAAGCATCTTTAAGATAAGTTGATTTAGTGTTACCGAATATTGAATTACTTTTTGGCTCACATGATGGTGTGTCTAGTTATATTCAAGGACACACTGACCTAGATAAGATTTAAGAATTAATATCCTATCCAAAGTTTATTTTTATCTTCTTCCCAGACTGTGAACTTTGCTTAGGAGGGAAGTGATTAGAGAAACAGAGTTAAGTAAAAGAATGTTTAGCCTAGTGTATATTCAGATTTTAACAGAAACTTTACATTTTATGGAGTCTAATAGCTGTGAACATCCAGTCTCTTTTTTTACTTTATTTTAAAACATTTATTTTTCCTGGAAACAATAAAACAAAATGCTGGTAGTACATTCTAAACAATAAACAATTTTATCTGGTGTGTCCCCCTCCTCCAGAAACCATCACTGAACCCCACCATTCTGAATAATTTTTGTCCAGTCTCTCATCTTCCCTTTTTAGGAAAGGTGGTTAAGAAGATGGTGGCCTTGCAACTCCAGAAGATCCTGGATAAATTGGATTACCTGGACTCTTTTCAGTCAGGTTTATGCCAGTGGTGGGTTGCCCCTGGTTCGGACTGGTTTGCAAGAACTGGTAGTAAAACTGGTGGGAGACCCTGCCCACTGCCCCTGATGTCGTCATTGGCGATCTGCGCAGAAGCAAGGCACACGCACAAGCGAAGTGAGCACACCCGCGCGATCCCGTTGCTAACCAGTAGTAAAGGTAAGTAGAACCCACCCCTGGTTTGTGCTCCAGATATGGAACAGAAACAGCATTGATTGCACTTTCAAATGATCACTGGGAAGAGCAGGATGGAAGTCTGCCTCCATCCTTGCTCTTCTTGACCTCTCTCGCCAGCTTTCAATATCATCAACCATGGTATCCTTTTGAGCCAATTTATAGAGCTGGCAGTAGATTGTACAATAGTATGCCACCTCATCCCCTTCTTCAGAGACTGGTCCCAATTGATGTTGATAGGGAGTAAGAGGTCCAGTTCATGGCTCCTGCTTTGCGGGGTGCCACATGGCTTAGATGCTCTCTCTGCTCCTTTTTAGCATCTACATTAAATCATGGCTGAGATCATCCATCAGCATGAGATAAGGTATCATTGGTATGCTGACGATAATCAGCTATATATCTCTGTCCCAGGTTAAGTACCGGTAAGTGATGCTGGGGATGTTCTCTCATGGTGCTTGAAGGCTGTGGGGATCTGGATGGGGGATCAATTCAATTCAGACAAAACTTAATAAGACACAATAGCTGTCCTTCTGCATCTGAGAGTACACCTGGATGGTGTTGCAGTACCCCAGACAGACCCAATTTGGTAGTGTTCCTGGACTGAGGACTCCTGCTAGAAAAACAAGTTGCAGTTTGTCTAAGAGGGCTTTGCTCAACTTTATGTTGTTTGCCGATTATGACCTTTCCTGGATATGGAGATTCTTCACTTAGTCACTCATGCCTTGGTCAACTCCTGTCTGGACTATTGCAATTCACCCTACTGGTACATAAACTGGCTACATGAGCATTCTTGAGTGCCCCAAGAGTAGTGCATATAATACTTCTGCTGTGTGAACCGCACTGAGTGCTAGTTTGGTTCCGAGTCCAATCCAACGTATTGGTTCTAACCTTTAAAGCCCCAAACCGCAAGGGCCCAGGTTCCCTGCAGAACTGTTTTCACTCCATTACATCAGCCCATCCAACCCGGTGAGGCAGGGAAAATACATTGCAGACACCATCAGTTAAAGAATATAAAGAATTTTGACTGACAGGATCAATGACAAGAGCTTTCTCCGCTCTTTGGAACATTCCCTCTATAGTGGTGAGGCAGGGCCCTGCTCGCCTGGCCTTTTGGGAATGTCTGAAGGCATTGACAGAGGAGCACATAGCTTTGTGGTTGATTAGCACATTAAAGGCCTCCCCATCTTTTTAACTTTCATCATTTTAATTATTCTATTTTGTTTTGATTACCTTCTAATGTAATATTTATATGCTTTTTATGATTTAATTGTACACACTTCACATTCTGTGAGTGTGATGGTCAGTTTTTAAGTTTATTATGTAAATAAATAAATAAATAAAATTTCTTTTCCTATATTTCTCTTCACTATAAAAGAGGCAGTTTTCTGAGATCACACCAAAATTCTTCGGAAAACTGGTTAGGTTCTTTTTAATTACAAAGTTCCAAACCCTTTAGCCTGTCATTACTAATTTTTTTAATGACATATTTTATTAAGATATAACAATTTTTTAAAAAATCAAGCAAAATCCTATAAATGTTTGCTTGGAATTACGACCTTTGAATTAAGTGTGACCTATAGCTCTTGCTTAACAATCATTTATTCTGTGGCTGTTTGCAGTTACAATGCTGCTGAGCTAATGGCACAATGGCAGCTGCTTGTGCACCCTCTCACACCAAGCAGCAGCCACCCCCAACCTACATGCACTTGAGCCAGACTACCACAACCACTTATAGGCCTGCCTGCAAATATCCGGGACTTGCAACTTCGTGGCAGCTTCTCCATTGACTTTACTTGTTGAAAGCCGGCCGGAAGTCTCAAGGAGGTCTTACTTAACGACCCACAATCCTCACTTAATGATGGCAATGGAAACTGTTGAGACTGCCATTGCTAAATGAGGCAGTCACATGACATCATATTTTACATGTGCTTCACAATGGGAATTCCCGTTCCAATTACTGTTTTAACCAAGAACCAGCCATGTCTGATGCTTACAAAGCTGTATGCGGTAAAGGGAAAATACCATATTTTTCGGTAAGACACACCATTTTCCCCCCTAAAAGAGGCTGAAAATTTGGGTGCGTCTTATACTCCGAATGTAGCTTTTCGAAGCTTTTTTCCAGCCCTAACGAGGTGCTAACGAGGCACTAGCGAGCGATCTTCCCAGCTTTGCCTGCTCTCTCAACTCTCGGCTGTGCTTTAACAAGGCGCTAGGGAGTGAAGCGATCTCCATGCTTTGCCCCGACTCTCAGCTGTTCTTTAGAAGCTTTTTTTCAGCCCTAACTAGGCGCTAGCCGAGTGAAGCGATCTCTTCCCCCCCCCCCCCGGTGCTTTGCCTGCTTTTCTCATTGCTGCTTCCTCTCAGCTGTGCCTTAGAAGCTGTTTTTTATCTCCAAGCAGGGGATAAAAAACCAGCAAACTAATGTGCTGAAGCTGACCAGACTAAGGATGCAAGCCAGATGAATACCTGGTATGCAGATTTTTTCCCCCTATTTTCCTCCCCAAAAACTAAGCTGCGTCTTATACTCCGAAAAATACGGTAGGTGATTTTTTTTTTTTTAATCTTATAATATTAGTACATGGAAGTCTTCTAATAAAATCAGTGGAAATTAGGTACAGGGTAGAACAAGTGAAAATATTTCTTCACAAAACACATAATTAGCACCACCACAGCTAATCATGATGGCCATTATCAGTGCCTGCCCAAGACACTTTTCTGCCTGAATTCCAGATGAGAATTCCTGCCTCTCAGGGGTCTGCTTATGTTGTAATCTTACCACTTCATTAAGACCGGACTTCCTGCATTCCTTTATCCTGCCCCACTACAGAGCAATGATCACATTGCAATTCCATTCTATCTGAGGACTTGGGCTTTTAAAATTCACCAACAATTACCACATGAGAAAAACTTCTACACAAAAACAGAACCTTAATGTTGTATGCTTCTATGTGGGTTTTATTATTGATGCCACCATAATTTCTAGTATGGCCCTTTCCCCCTAATACAGATAGTGACTTACATGTGTCCGAGAACCAGGAGGTTTATTTGAGTGTTGAATCCAATACAGATAGTCCTCAATTTATGACCACAATTTATGAGCTCAAAATTTATGTTGCTAAGTGAGACATTTGTTAAGTGAGTTTTCCCCCATTTTACAACCTTTCTTGCTACAGTTGTTAAGTGAATCATTGCAGTTGTTAAGTTAGTAACAGGGTTGTTAAGGGAATCTGGCTTCCCCATTGACTTTGCTTGTCAGGAGATCACAAAAGTTGATCACATGACCCTGGGACATTGCAACCGTCATAAATATGAACCAATTTCCAAGCATCTGAATTTTGATCACATGACCATGGAGATGCGGCAGTGGTCGTAAGTGTGAAAAATGGCCATAAGTCATTTTTTTCAGTGCCATTGTAACTTTGAACAGTCACCAAACAAAATGTTGTAAGTTGAGGACTACCTGTATATTAATCACTGCTTCATATTTATTTATATTGATTTTCTTCACTTTTTTTCCCAATATGCTGACTGAGCTGAGACTATGCAAGCCATACAGAACTGATATGCTAATAATTCCTATTTTAGGCATTTTTTTTAAATCGAACAACTCATATGAATGAATGCATTCATTCAGGCGGGCTGTCTATTTAAGTGGTTTTTAAATTGGAGTTTTAACTTGGGGTTTTAAATTTTGGCCAAAACTGTTTAATTGATTTTAATTATTTTTAATGATGATGTCTGTACATTTATGTTTTAAAATTGGCTGTACACCGCCCTGAGTCCTTCGGGAGAAGGGCGGTATATAAATAAAATCAACATAACATAACATAACATAACATAACATAAGATACTTAGGAGTTGAAAAAAAACCTGCATTTGCAAGATTTCAACTTACTGGAGAGAATTTACTTCATCCGTTAATATTTTGGAGCATATAACATTAAATTGTACGTTCTTGTCTGATTTAGCTATTGATCAGATTACATATTCATGGTAATTTTGAAATTATTGTTACATTAAACACTGGTAATGTAGAAGTTTTGAATGTACTTTTCATCAGGCCAGTATGCTGTTTCCTTTATTTACATTAATGTTTTATATTACTCTTAATAGATGTTTTGGTTTAGCTTAGCAGGTAGCTTAGCAGAGTTTTCCTCCTGTGGTTCTTTAGATTTAACCACTATATTTCATATTTTTTAGAATCAGCCTTTGAATAGATATCTGCTTTTATGGTTCACAGGTCTTTTTAATTTATTGCTCTATTTAATGTGGTGAAATCTGTCTTAAATATGTTTCAGTTTTGATTTGACACTTCTGAAATCTTTCACATGTCTCCTACAAGCGTTGCATTTATTGGTTGTAATGTTAAGCTACCATTTAAAGCAGAAAGAGGTAACTCCTTGCGTCTGAGAGGTTTTTCTTTTTAAATGTCTCTTTGGGGCAATAGTGGGTTTCAATTTTTTTTACTAACGGTTCTGTGGGTGTGGCTTGGTGGGCGTGGCATCGCTTGGTGGGCGTGGCTTGGTGGGCGTGGCAGGGGAAGGATACTGTAAAATCTCCATTCCCTCCCCAATCCAGGGAAAGGTTACTGCAAAATCCCCATTTCCTCTCGATCAGCTGGGACTTGGAAGGCGGAGAATAGATGGGGGCGGGGCCAGTCAGAATTTTTACTATCAGTTCTCTGAACTACTCAAAATTTCCACTACCGGTTCTCCAGAACTGGTCAGAACCTGCTGAAAGCCACCTCTGCTTTGGGGGTGTATGATGCTTTATGTTTTTGAAGGAAGAGTGATTGGTCTTTGAAAAGTGCAAAAGAAGTATGTCAAACAGGAAAATCTTAATGCACGGATAACTCCCCTGCTTTATAGAAGCTGTATCTACTGCTTTAAACCTTTTGCATAGAAAAACATATACTGTATTTTTCGGAGTATAAGACGCACCAGAGTGTAAGACGCACCTACTTTTTTTGGTGAGGAAAAGAAGAAAAAGAAATCTCCCTCTGCCTCTGAGCAATTTTGCCTCGTTGCAGCAAACAGCAAATAGCCTGCTTTACTTTCATTTTCGTTTTCAGCATAGCTTGATTAGCACAAGGAAAAAAAAAATCTGCTCCAGCAATTTACCTCTTTGCAGCAAGCAGCAGAGTCCTGCGCAAAACAGCTGAGAGCAAATCAGCTGAGAGTCGGGAGGCCGATCCAATCAACTTGTGCTAATTAGGCTGTGCTGAAGCTGAAAGGAGCTGTTTTTTCTTGCTGGGATGTAACTGCTGCGAGGCAGAGGCCAAAGGGTGCGGGCCAGTGGGTGGGCAGGGCTACATTCGGTGTATTAGACGCGCCTAAATTTTCACCCCCTTTTAGGGGGGGAAAAGGTGCATCTTATACTCCGAAAAATACGGTAATAAAACCAGAAATATTTAGAAAACCCTTATTTTCTTCCTCCCCTTGCACAGCCATAGCACAAAATTGGAAGAATCTGTTTTATTTCAGAATTTTCATATCAACCAAACCTGAAATGTTAACTAAGGTTGGTGAAAACAAGTTAGCTTTATCACTGGCCATCTGAAATGGACTTGTTTCCACTAATTATAATTAAAATTAGCCATAATTTGCTTGAGTTTTAGTGTAGAAACTGTGGACATCTAAGACAGAAATCGAAGCTTCTGGGCTCTTGCTCATAGCCAGGTTGACAGAGGGATGGAAGACACATGTAAACTTGGCAAGAGATTAGGTTCATTATAAAGACTATATTATAGTTTAGCATTATGTTTGAGCCAGGCAGTTATTGCCTCTGAAGATGATTATTATTCAATATAAAGATCTCTTCCATCTGTTCTTCATAATAGCATATTTCTCATTCTTTTAGCATCAAGTATAGATGTATCGATTTAATGTAGTCAAAATCCAGAGTATGTTATATAAACATAACTGACTTTTCCCAAGTAATACCACACATTACTTGCCTCTTTGTTTAGTTAAGGTCTTCAGTGACAAGCACAATTACTCTGTAGACTTTAGAAAAGTCCAGTGTAAATAGAAAATGGATAAAATTTTTGAAAATTGTACTTATATTAAAAGTTCACCAACTGGCCAATCACAGCCTCTTGGTATTTTTATCTTAAAATATCTCTCTCTCTTTCCCTCTCTCTCCCTCTCTCTCTCTCTCTCCCCATCCCTCTTTCCCTCCCTCCCGCTCCCCATCTCCCTTTCTCTCTCTCCATCTTCCTCCCTTTTATATTTTAATATTCGTGATCTATTGGATCCCCCAAGATTAACATTTTTAAGTGTGTGCACATTTTATGGAGTACCACTAATTTTGCCAACAAAAATAGCCCCCCCCCCCAAAAAAAAAACCATGGGTAAATCTCTTCTGCTTTTTTAAAAAAATAATACATTTGGATTCCTTCACCTTTTATTTCTTTAATTTACAGTCAATGTGGTTCCATTCAAAAGCTTTTCTTTTTGACTATAAAGCTAATTGGCTTTTTAAAGTAAAGTTGAATGTTTTTTAAAATTAGATTATGTAACTACAGGATAAGGAGCTATTATAGAAAATACAAAAACAAATAAGCAGTGCACTGAAGGTAAGAATATATTTGTAATGGATTAAGAAGGGATTAGCTAAGGAGAATATCTTTTTAACATTATATTGGGTAGCATGTCTTCAAACACTCAATTGTGTTGTCCTAGATCTCCTATATATTATTTACATATATACACAACTTTGTGTGTGTGTGTGAGAGAGAGAGAGATTGGGTGCCTGTGTCATAAAAAGTAATATTTTCAATCTTAATTATGTTTAAGGATATATTTGCATCTGATAACCAAAATACCTTGCTGTTATCTCAGTGTTCTGTAAGATACTACAATGAAGTAAATGTATGCAGAACACATTAAAAGGTCCATGTAGAAATTACTTGGGCTTGAGTTTTGTATGTGATTAGTTTATCAGCTCTTACAAAGCGCATAACCTCTAATGTAGCTTTTCCTTAAATAACAACTATGGTACATAATGGATAGCACATGTTTGGTAATGAATAAATGAATGAGAATCTGTCCAAAGGGACAATAGATATATTTATCCAACAACACTAGAAAAGATATGAAGTGAATTGTAATATTTTCAGATTAGAGTGCTAGTACTCTTCTGTAAAGTTAACCAGTAACCATAGATTAAGATAAACAATTCTGTGTCTTTTTCTTATTATGCAGGTGACTGATATTCAGATCAATCAGGCAAAGTCTTGCCAATCTGCTAATCCAATCTGCACATATGGAGAAACTCCAATGGTTGATGGTGCCCTCCCTTTCTGAAGTTCATGTGATGTAAACCAAACTTTCCTGCTTGAACCGCCCCGCCCCTCCCCCTTTGGAATACCATCTCTTTGGAGTTCATGATGATCTCAATCCTGCCTACTTTCTATAAAGAAGTTAAAACCATTTTGTTTGAAAATGCTTTTGGTCCACTGCTGTTCTTAGATGCTTTATGCATATGTATTATTTATTGTGCGAGGGGTTGGGCCGAATGCTTTATGTTACTCATCCACAGTATAACAGGATTAGGACAGAATATAGAATATAGAACAGAACAGAATAACAGAGTTATTCTTAACTCTTAACTTAAAGATTTTCTAGTCCAACCCCCTGCTGAACCAGGAGACCCTATACCCGTGATGGCGAACCTATGGCACATGTGCCACAGGTGGCACACGTAGCCATATCAGTGGGCATGCCAGTTCAACTCTGGTGCGCACGTGCACACTGGCCAGCTGATTTTCAGGCCTTCTGGGCCCACCAGAAGTAATGAAACAGGCTGTTTCCTGCCTCCAGGCTGGGGGGGTAGACCCGTTTTTCTTTCTCACCTGGCTCCAGATCCTCTATGTACATCTGGGGAGGGCAAAAACATCCTTTCCCACTCCCCGTGGGACAGGAAGTGACATTCGTTGCTGTCCCCAGCCTCCAGAGACTCCTAGAGAGGCATTGGAGGCTGGGAACAGCAAAAAAGTCACTTCCTGTCCCATCGGGAGTTGGGAAATGGGCCATTTCAGGCCTCTGGAGGGCCTCCGAGGGAGTGGGAAAGGCTGTTTTCGCCCTCCCCAGATGCACAGAGAGGATCTGGAGCCAGGTGAGAAAGAAAAACGGCCTATCGGGCCATCGCGTGTCAGGAGCGGGGGGGTTGAGCACGCATGCGCAGGGTGGGGCGCATAGAATTATGGGTGTGGGCACACACGCACGCAAACCTTCCCCACCCCCACTCTTGGCACGCGATGGCAGAAAGGTTAGCCATCACTGCCCTATACCATTCCACACAAGTGGCTGTCCAGTTGCTATTAAAATTCCTCCAGTAATGGAGCACTCACAACTTATGAAGGCAAACTGTTCCATTGATTTCATTATTCTCACTATTTTGCATCAAAAATTATAGTGATTTCTATCCCTGGTTGAAAAAGGATTAAGTGTAATTAGAATAATTGAAAGATTGTGTGTTTATTAACTCTAATTCCAGTTCAGATACTGAAATGCCTTATTTTGTATTGAATGCAAAAAATGTTATTTCATTTGGTTCAAATAAAGTTGTGTTACTTTCCTTTTCTGTTCCATTTTATTTCCAAGTCCCTTTTGCTTTTTTCCATAAACAATTGCCATAAACTATTATTTAGTTTTGAAATGGGCATATTCCTGATCAGCTGAGTTTAATATGTAGTTTATAGAATTTTCCAGAAGTAATAGAATTTCTTAGTTACTAAGTATCAGGAATAAAATACCAGAACATGTATTACCTGTAGTCCCTATTTGGGGTAGAGTTGGGGCAACTGGATAGAGCTGAGCATTTATTGTCCAGATCCCTTCCTAATGTCCACAAGCAGATATTTGAATGAAATTGAGGCTGCTTTAATGGTTGCTTCAGTGCTACTGGCTTCTGCTATACTGCTGGGCTCTACTGCGATCACATGATCTTCATTTTCAATGTGTTGTGACACTTTCCCAGACAGTCTTGCAATCCCTCACACCCTCCCACATTTGGCGGCAACCACTTACCTGCCTGCTAGAAAGGAAGGGAGGGAAAGAAGGGAGGGAGGAACAGGGAGGAAGGAACATACAGGTATCTTTCTCAACCCATGCCACGTTCCCCATGCATCTTCCTCGATCCATGTGGCATCACTTGGGCACCTCCACACACATCCTTCCTGATTTGCACCACCCTGCATGCATATTGCCTGACTTGCATGGCACCTCTTACATATATTCAGGCACCCTTCTTCAGGCATATGCCTCCCACCCACCATCTCCAACTGGTGCAAAACCTCTTTCACACATACCCCTGCAATCCCCATGCACTCTTGACACATTCCGCCTCATACACAACCCCATGACTGCCCCACACCCTTGATCCATGCTCACCTCCATATGCCCTCTCCCAATCCACACAGCACTTCTCTCACATCTTGTTCTGCCCCAGCTCTGGATTCCCAAGGATATAGACACACACCAACGGTCCTTATCAAATTTATTAAGTAACAAGAATAAACCAAAGTCCGGCAAAGGTTGGCAACCAGCCCAGAAAGCAAGATAAGACTGTTCCAAAAATGCTCTGATGATAATTACAAGTTGTTTCCAGCAAGAAATTTACTAACCGTGTGTGACTTAAATAGGCTAAGAGAGTGGCCAATTATCCTCAAGCCTTACTCTCAAGGAGACCTCCTCCTCCTGAGTAGCCACTCCTGCCTTTTGGCAGCCCTGTGTGCTCGAGCATTGAGAAGAGGCTCCTCTACTTCGCTCTCTCCACTTGAAAGAGCCTCTGGAGGTTCTGAAGGCCCTGGCTGAGTCTCTGCCTCTGGCACCACATCCTCTTCAGCCTCCTCGCTGTCTGACGTGAACGCCGGCTGTGCAGGCTGCTGGCACGACACCACACCAGCCTCCTCGTTGTCGGGATCAGCCATGATCTACGCAGGCCGCTGGTGGGCCACAACACATCTCTGGGCATTCCTCCTTACCTACCTGTAAGCCTTCCCTGACTTCATGCAGCATCGTTGGTGTACTCTCCACCCTTCCCAACTCATACAGCATCTCCTGTATATCCTTACGTACCATTCCTGACCCACACAGCACCTCTACATACTATTTCTGACCCACACTCCCTTAATCCCTTCCCCACTTGGCAGCAGCCACTTATCTGCCTGCTGGCCTTGGATTTGCAACTTCCTGGTGGCTTCTGCATTGACTTTCTCAGTGCAGAAGCCACCAGGAATTCGAGGGAGTGAGGGAGGGAGGGAGGAAGGATGGATTTCTGATGCTCCCACAAGGAGGCCAGCAGGAAGTCAGAAGTTGCTTCTGTTCCTGCTGCTTTTTTGTCCTGCTCTGTTTCTCTATTTAGATAAGGAAACATCTCTGAAATGATAACCCTATGGGTCATGAGATGTCTAATGTAAAATTATAAATGTCCATCTTCATCTTTAGGACTATCAGCCTTACAAGTCTTTTTAAATATAGCTTGTTTCTCCCAAGTCTGCTAATTAGGAAGCTGGAATAGGAGTTAATTTAAATTCAAATTTAATTTAATTTAAAATTACTATCACTCCATGGGTACTTCCACCACTTTTCATACTGCATTGGGGTCAACCTAATATTTGCTTAGAATTACTGGTGGGTTCTCCTTCTCACTAGCTTTCATGTGGATTGCTTCCCACTAGTTTTCTTTGTGGGCATTTTGTGGGCACAAAAGCAGCCATTGCAAGATACTTAGACATTCTGTGTTGTTTTAATGTTGCTGATATACATAGGTGAGTGTACTGACTGGGGAAAGAAAAGCTGGATCATTCAATTTCGATAACAGAAGTTCTTAACCTAGATTTTTGATGGTTTATAAATTATGTTTATGATATTTTTCAAATATATTTCAGGTAGTCTTCAAATTACAACTGGTCACTTAGTGAACATATGAAGCTGCAATGGACCTTCCCAAGGATATTTATGACCCAGATCTGACGTTCCAATGGCTGAGTCCACCCAGCACAGTTACATGATCATATTTTGGGTCCTTGGCATCCAGCCTGAATTTAGGGCAATTTATAGTGTCCCACAGCCATGTGACAGTGATTTTTGACATTTTTTGTTGTAAACCAGTGTTTATTTCTTTTTTCTGGCAAAAAATGCCCTTTGTGGACAATGAATTCACTTAAGAACACCAGCATTTGCTTATCAACCATTGCAAAAATTGGATGTTGTCATGTGGTAGGCTGCTTAATGACTTACGACCATAATTCCAAGCTCAATTATGGTTGTAAGTGGACTACTCCCTATGCTGTATTATATTTTAGTATGAATGGTGTCCTTTGTAATACAATCTATATCTTTGTATTTCTTTATGCATTTAAATGTATGCTTTCTGAGAAGAGTTCTGTAGGTTTCACAAGATCCTCAAAGAGACTCATGGAACAAAAATGTTAAGAACCCCTATGCTAGAATATTATTTTACATTACCAAATGGTCCTGATGTTTGTGGCTATGGGTGATAAGTTCTGCCTTTCTGACAAGTGATCTATGGTATTAGTTGTTTTGAAAAAAGTGCTGTGGATGCTAAATGGATGACTTCATCATGGGACCTGTTGAATGATGCTATCGTATATGGCTTATGTAGGAATGTTATTGGTAGAGATGTCATTAGTGAATGGCAACAGTGTTGCTGCAGAACCTATGAAAGTATATTTTGTTGCCGTCTTTTCTGTTGAATCTGTTTTCCTTTTGATGTTCCTGGAGAAGACTGTTTCCTGTTACACTACCACAAGCTTAAATGCAGCAGTTCATATCTCATCTCAGCATTGCTCTGCCCTTTGGAAATGTCTGTAATCTAATTCTGTAATCTACTTCTGCTCAAAGAAGTGAAGCATGTATTTTTTTTGAAGAAATGCCAAAGAAGTTAAAACAGGCATTTGTTGAGTGTGACTGTCTGAAAAAGAACTGTATGTAATGTAATGCCAAAGATAATTTGAGGCAGATTTAAGGATAGACAGATAGAATGCAGTACTGATTTTTAGTTATATTTTTAAACATACATACACACATGTGTATGTTGTCATTGGGAGAAAAACAAAATTTCAACTCAATCTCCCTTACTTTTTTTAGTTTTTGCTAAATGCATTAGCTGTCAGGTTAGGCAATTAATAATTTATCCAGACATAGAGGACTGAAAAAGAGGTTTAAATAATGTAGCCATATTACTTCCATATGTTAAATTAACTATTCTGACGCATTTTTACAAGGTCAAGAACTCAATGTACTCAATGCTAGGTGAGTTAGCCATCTATTCGGCTGGAAAAATATATGTGTTGAGTTGATGTTGGTAGCCTGCCACGAAATCAGATCTAGCATCTCAGTCATGGTACAGTACAGACACAACAGGAAATAAGATTATTTTGGAACCTTACTTCCAATCAAATGTTTGTAAAATGTAAATTATTTATATTTTGCAATGTTTTTAGTTCCAGAGTTGACTATAACAAAAAGTCATTTGGTCTTTAATATAATAAAAGAAAGTTTGCAGAGGGAGAAAGAAAATTCTTTCTATTTAGAGGAATAACTACATTATCTATTCACTCTTAGAAATAGTGAAACTTTCTCCTCTTGAACCACAAGACTTAAAATGGTCATGCCTACTTATGTTTCATCATTTATCTGTAATATCCATTTCACTTTTCATTTTCAGAATGATCCGAAAGCAAAAGATGCAAAATAAAACAATAAATGTCAATACATTTTTAAAGAACAGTAAAAAAAACAAAAGTTTAAGCAGTGCAGATTCAAACAACAGTGGGAGCACACAAATGTATCTTAAGCTGGCAATGAAGATTTGTAACAACAGAGCAAAATAGAAAAATCCTGGTGCATTTAAAATTCCTAGCCTCTTATTTTTCCTCAGGGTTTTCTGGAATCATCAGGCAAGTTGGACTAATCATATGGTACCATAGTTGCAGGAAATTCTGGATGAAAAAGAAAAACTTTACTGCTGATTTAAGTAGATTAGTCTCTTTCAGCATAGGAGGAGCAGCAGCAGCCCTGGATTAAGGAAAATAAGCATGTGCTTAAGGAACTATGGGAAATAGGGCACCACAGAGTTTTCCCCCAAGCTATCCTGCAGTAACTCTTTCACAGCCACACCCAGCTTTAATTTTCAGCATTTGCTGAATCTTAATGGCTTGTCAGTTACATAATGGCTGAGAGGCACCATTGTTGGGCTGAGTTTAGGGCATCAGTTGGCTTTAATCCTGCCATAAGGGGGAGTGATCTCTCTCTCATCACATGTTGTAACCTAGGCTTCCTGAATTATTAAAACACACGAGTAGTCCCCAAAACCTCTTTTATTGCAACAGCTGCGAATTATGTTCATTCACAGCTGAGTCCCAATTAGTTGCAAAAAGTCCTTGGGGAGAAATCCTTTGGGAAAATCACCAATCTTTATCTCCCTTGACACTCTGCCAAAGACCTACTTGGCAAAGCCACACAGATTCCAGAATCGAAAAGAGATGCCGACTGGGAACAGAATTAACAATGTTGCTTTCCTGCAAAGTGCCCACGTGCCTTTGCTCCTTTTTTAAGCCTTATGGGAGGGGCCAATCATCTCCAGGCCTTACTCCTGAGTCATCCCTTTTGTTTTAACTGTTTCTGCCTTCTGGCAGCTCTGCGCATTTGCGCACTAGAAACAGGCTCCTCCTGTTCCTCTGCCTCTCTGCTGTCCTACTCTGGAGGCTCCGGAGTCTGCGCATCACTCCCAGATGGCCCTGGCTCCATTTCTGCCTCCAATGCAGAGCCCTCGTCCGGGCCTTCCCCAGACTCCAGGACTGGCCCATATTCATTCCCAGCATCCTCAGTGTCTGATTCCGCTGCCAGCTCTGCAGTATGCTGGCGGACCACAACATCACATTTATTGGCTAAAGTAAATTATACCACTTCCACTCTGTCGAATTTGTTTGATTTTTTGAGTCAAAATGGTTATAGTCTGATCTCACCCAGAATCAGATGAAAACATCCAGGTTTCCTCCCATCAAAACTCTAAATAAACTTTGTTTTCGTCTGAGATGCAACAGAACACCTTCTATGTGTCTAACTCCCAAACTTCAGAATCACTTATCAACAGTGCTTCTTGGCTCTGGATTTAGCTTCATCTTATTTGTTCAGATTACAACTGTTCGGCCTTCATACAGTCTCTCTTGATCCAGATGGAATTTATCACCATATGATTATTCTAGATAATTTCAACAATCATTTGTATGGTCTATCCAGATTCATACAACCTTTCCCACTCTACTAAGAAAGCAGAAGCTTCCTATTACACTGAAAGGCTTAACTGGTTTATTCTGTCCTTTAAAAAAAACAAAATGTCAAAGCTTTCTTGACTGTAGAGTAATGGGGTCACTTTTATGGACAGTCATAAGTAACAGCAGATTAAACAACCTGAAGTCAGAAGACCTTCTGCAGTCTTCCAAAACTTTGGCTTCACCCCCAGGATTCCACTAAATGTTGCATCTGAGTTCCAATTTTTCTGTGATATACGGAAAAGTTATTAAATATCTTGGAAGTAATCGTGTATAATATCATGTTGACTTTAGTTGATTTACATGAAAAATTAAATGAAATTTGTTTATTTTGCTGTTCCCCATCCATGATTTGAAGTAAGCTTACCATTCATAGACAAAAATGGGACTTATGACTGTTCTAGAATGCTGCCTTACGTAAATAACACATGAACACATAATACAGTATATACATATACATAATATTTTTATAGACACTGTTGTTAGTTTGTTTGATTATCATCAATAATCATTATATGCACAGTAAGAGTCATGTGTGCTATCAGGTGAAAAAGTCTCATGTGATAGCAGCATTTTAGTGGGTTTTAGATGCTAGACTTTGCATCTTAGTCCAGTTACCAATTGACCTTGGCACTCTCTATTTTCTTCTAAATGCTGTATTAGATGAAGAGACCTTAAAAGATATGAAGATAGAAATGAAATGAAGTTCTTGTTTATCTATCCAGAACAAGGGGATATTTCTACCCTAAGCTATTTATTTAGTATGCTTTGGATTAAACTAATCTAGTCCAATTATGTGTCAGTGGAAATGTGAATCAAGCTACTCTAGGAACTGGCTAGGCTTCTTTACATTTTTAACTGAGCCTTTGCCAGCCCTGGCTTATTGTATGGAGCAAGGCAAAGGCTGATCCAATATATCCAGCCATAAACATTTTTAGATGGCAACCTGCCAATATATTGTAGAACTGTTTCCCACCAATTTTTAGTCAAATCCTTGTTGTTCTTACAGAAATTTATAATAAGGGAACTTTATGTTCAATCTGGGGATAGTACAAATGTCACTGCAGTTTCTTTTCTTTGGCAACTATTAACATTTGAAGGAATCAAAATATTCATGTGAATCCCTTCTTACCCGTATGGGTATTTTCCTCAGTCTCATATCCTTTACCAGAGAGCTAAGAGTTTGATGGTTCTGTGTAGTATCTTAGCTGTTCCCAGCACTTCACTCTTCTGGATAGATAACTCTGGTGTTGTTTCGGAGATATGTTGGAGTCACTCCCCCAGCTTAGGAGTCACAGCCCCAAGTGCTCCTACCACCCAGGAACTACTTTAGCCTTTCCACCAACTTTCTGGTTCCTCCTTTAGACCCTGGTACTTCTCCAGCTTCTCCTACTCATTTGGCTGAGGTTGCTATTGCTATATCTATGACCACGTCTTCTACTCTTCTCTATTACCACAGTGTCTGGTTGATTGGCCCGTATTGCCTGATCATCTATATCGGGATGTCCCATAAAATCTTAGCCTTGTTATCCTCTATGATTTTCTATGGAATATTCCATCTGGATTTGGGAGGATGTAGCCCATACACTGTGCAGATGTTCCTATACACAATTCCAGCTACTTGGTTATGCCATTCAAAGTATGCTGTTCCAACTTTATCTTATACCCTGTCATATGTGTTAGATTGTCTTTGAGATCTAACTACATAGTCTGCACCTCGGGTCCTATCTAATGTGATTTACCCCTGCTTCTGTGGCTCTGGTGCTTAGCGTCTGTTCTTGTGTTGCTATGATCAGTGCCTCAGTGCTGTCTTTTAGTCCAGTCTTTTCCAGCAACTGATAGTATCTGCCTCAACTATTTGTTGATGATATATCCCATGCAGGATTTTGTCTTGCCATGGCACTTCCTCTGCTTGATCTTTCTCTCATCTCTGCTGCCACCTCAGGCATTGTCTCATCAGCTTATCTTTGGGTACCAATTGCTCTCCAGATCTTCATATTCTTGATCCACTGTTGGTTGTCTGCTACTGTGGTGGTGACTGGTTCCTATTCTGGGAGATTGCTGTGGTCTGTTCTCAGGTCCTGCAACCATTTTGCATTGACGTTATGTGTCTTCTCTTTCTTTAATACTTTCTTCCAGTACTATTCAGTTTATGCTGTTGGTGGATCTACTGCTTTTTCTGCTTTGCACTGCAGTTGGTAGTACAGTTGGAGGGGTCATTGGAAAATAGGGCATTTATTTTCTTGGCCTGTAGTGTATCTTTTTAGCTTTGGTAACCAGCACCATGAGTCTTTATTTAGCAGACTTTAGGTCTTCAGACGGTCAGGCTCTTATATTTTTTTTTCAATAACCAAATCTTATCTGTAATCCTCACTTCTGTAATTCTGCCAACTGTCTAACCTCTTTCCAAGTTGCCTTGATCTTAGCCTCTCTCTCTCTCTCTCTCTCTCTCTCTCTCTCTCTCTCTCTCTCTCTCTCTCTCTCTCTCTCTCTCTCTCTCTGTGTGTGTGTGTGTGTGTGTGTGTGTGTGTGTGTTGCTATGTACTTCTGTTCTTCTTGATCATGTAGCCAAGCACCTCCAGGATTACAGTGGTTATAACATATACCAGTTCATTGGTTGGAATTATGGTTGTAGTAGGGATTGTTGCCAAGGTGCTACTGGCATCTTCTAGTATACCAGCTAATGGTACTTTTCCACTGAGACTTGAAAATCCATCTCAACGGTTGACTGCAGCTAGTTTATTTATGATTTTAGTAAAACATTTTATTAGTAATACTTAAATAACACCTCAGCCTGGTATAGATAGACTACATATATTCCAACTTCAAGAGATCATCTACAGTTTGATCAGAAAGTGATTTTCCTGACAATTGGTTATAAAACCTTGAACAAAGCATTGCAGAAAAACATAAAAGCTTTAATTAAAAAGGAGAAATATAAATAAGTATATGGCAAAAACAGATGGCCAATTGTCAGGAAAGAACCTTATATAGATTCCCTAATGGGAACAGTCCCCGGCCTCCCAAACAAATCAATCCCATAAACAAATTACAGGAAGTCCTTGCTTAACAACCATTTGTTCAGCAACCATATAAAGTTATGATGGCACTGAACAAATGGTAGTTAAAACTGGTTCTCAGAATCACAGCTGTTGCAGTGCCCCTGCCAAGGCGTAATCAAAATTTGGGCACTTGGCAGCCCACCCACACTTACAACTGTAGCATGCACTTCAATTTCCCCATCTTCCTGTCTCCTTTGCATGGCCTTCACAAGCCCTTGCCGAGGCTGTGTGGAGGCCTTGTGCGGTATTGTGAAGGCCTTGCAAAGGAACAGCAGCTGCCTCAGCCAAGTTCTGAGTCACAAGGTCTCACAAAGAGCCAGCAGCTGCCTCAGTGGGGTATAAGGATATAGGGAGACCTTGCATGCTGCCATAGAGATCTCACAAGGCCTTAAAGAAGCCTGGCATGGTGTCACAGAGGCCTTGCATGGCCTTAAAAAGGGCCAGCAGATGCTTTAAGCAGGCTCTGCCATGCAAAGACTTTATAAAGGGCCAGCAACTGCCTCAGTGAGCCACTGCCACAGGGAGGCCTTGCATATTGTCATGGAGATCTCATAAGGCCTTAGGGAGGCCTGGCATGATGTCACTGAGCCTTGCACTGCCTCACAAAGGCCCAGCAAATGCTTTAAGCAGGCTCTGCCTCGCAAAGAGTTTATAAAGGGCCAGCAACTGCCTCAGTGAGCCACTGCCACAGGGACACCTTAGGGAGACCTGGCACCAGGGGTGAAATCCAGCAGGTTCTGACAGGTTCTGGAGAACCGGTAGTGGAAATTTTGAGTAGTTCGGAGAATCGGTAGTGGAAATTTTGAGTAGTTTGGAGAACAGGCAAATACCATGTCTGGCTGGCCCCAGAGTGGGGTGGGAATGGAGATTTTACAATATCTTTCTCCTGGAGTGGGAAGGGAATGGGGATTTTGCAGTATCCTTCCCCTGGAGTGGGATGGGAATGGAGATTTTGCAGTATCCTTCCCCTGCCACGCCTACCAAGCCACGCCCACCAAGCCAGGCCACGCCCACAGAACCGATAATAAAAAAAATTGGATTTCACCACTGAAAAAAACCCCTATCATTTGGGTGCTAATCTATTTTTCTAGTAGGAGGCTTAACTTCTAAAAATGAAACCTTTTGAAGCCAAACTGCCAGTCCTGATTGTAGTTGCTAAAAAAAAAGGCTACCTATATTCAAGCAGAAATAGGAAAATAAGATTATTTTCAAGGAGGAAAATGCCCATTCAAGTAAGATTACCAAGAACCTTGGTCGTACAGTGGTCTAAGGCACCCTGTTATTAAGCTGGTTATTAAGACCAGCTGCCTGCAATTACTGCAGGTTCGAATCTCGCCAAGGCTCAAGGTTGACTCAGCCTTCCATCCTTTCTAAGGTAGGTAAATTGAGGACCCAGTTGTGGGGGCAATAAGCTGACTTTGTATAAATATACAAAAGGATGAAGGCTATTGCTGAGCACATTGTAAGCCGCCCTGAGTCTCCGGAGAAGGGCGGCATATAAATCAAATAAAAAAAAAAAAGATTTCTGATGGCTGGGAGGTGGGCTGTTTGTTTCTATTCTGAAAAAAAATGTTCCATTCTGGTAATGGGGCAACCAAGCTGTGTAGATAAATGCAGGTAAGTCCTAAATCTAAGCAACCTGAGTGAAATTTAATCTGAATAAAACTAGCTGGACTTGAAAACAAAGATAAACAGATCTTTGCTATATTATGTGGGTGGTAAAAGAGCGGGATTCATGCAGAGATTTTAAAAATAATTTAGGGCACGCTTCCTAGAATACTAAAAAACCTATAAAAAGAATTTATTGTCCCTGGTACCAAAGGAGCAGTAGTACATAGCACTAAAATTTTAATAAAAAGTGTAGATTTTTGCTGCATTAAAATAACAATTCCATATGAAATACTTTATAGAAGAAAATATTAATGAGGAATAATTCCTCAGATGTTGTAGTCTCCCACTTTTTTTTTTACAAATTTTTGGTGTACCAAAACACAAATAAATAATTCTCTCTCTCTTTTTTAAAAATTTTAAAAGTTTTTGAAAACTTTTAAGTTTCATCAAAAAATAAAATATAAGAAAATAAATAAAATAAATAAATAGAAAACAAAAACCTCAGAAAAGAAACAAATTAGGAATAGAAAAGGGAAAAAAAGGCTTTCTTTGGTACAAATACAAATATAAAATATAGTAATCCTTTATTGTCATATTAACAATAATACACAATATTTCTATAATCACAAACAGTTCTAATCATCAAATGCCAAAATTAAAGTTTCATCCAAAAAAAATCCAAAAGTGGTTTCCAGATAGAAATACAACTTGATAAATTCTTTTTCTTTAATCAAAATAGTCAATTTCGTCATCTTCACCAACTCAGTTAGCTTCATCATCTATTCTTCCATTGTGAGAATTTGTAAATCCTGTGCATACAAAAGTCTTGTTGCTGTTATCATATATAAAAGCAAAGTTCCATTTTTTAAGCTGTGTGTCCTAGTTTCAAATGTATATTTGCTCCAACAATTATCTGAATTAAAGTATGTAAAAATCATGTTTCAAATTATAATTCAATGTAAATTTCAATCCTTTACTCCACACATTCTCCCATTGATCATTAGAGTCTAGTCATACTGTAGCATTAAATTCAGATAAAACATTCAGATATTTTAGCCATCAATTGCATTTATTTCCAATATATTGAATAATGTCAGCAATGTTCCCCCTACTCCTAAACACATTTAATTGGACTGAAGTTAAAATGGCTTTCCCCTGAAATAATTAAGGGAGCCAGAGCAATGTAGTGGTTAAGTTGCTGAACTAGTAACCTCGAGAGCCAGATTCTAGTTTAGGCATGAATAGCATGCCTAAGTTAGCAGGATAACCTTGGATGAATCACTCCCTTTCAGACTTTATCAAGCTGTGGGAGAAGCTGACTGAAAAAGAAATCCCCTTATCATATCATGCACTGATGAGCTTTGCTGAAGAACTAGGGTGAGCATGTGCAAAACAAGTGATCTTGCAACTAAGCAGGACAAGAGCTAAGAAGAACAAGAGCAACTTGCCTGAAAGTGAATGTGTTTGGGGTTCTGTTTAAAATGCTTTGAAGATGACAAGTGCAATAAGAATTCTGGTTATTCTCTGCTCTCTCTCAGAGGTTAATTTGAGCCAGAAAGACCTAAGGCTTAACTCCAGAACCTGTTTTAAATACCATGGGCATGCAAAGTAGAAATAGAATACATATGTGCATATGAACAATGGCATTCTTTGCCACTAAATAACCACAACATCTCCCAGACATCTGGATTTACAGCCATCAAAGAGTGCAGCTTCTTGGCAAACCCATTCTTGAACCCCAGCCCCTTCATTTTAGAATTCAAGCATTACTCCATGCGGTCTTCTCAGCCCCAAATATAATTTTCCATTATTTTTTATCCTATATTTTCTATCTTTGTATATTTCCATTGCATATCTGTTCACTATTTGCCCCTTCCCTTTTAATGAACTGGAACATCAGCATGCTTTTATTGCCAAGATGGGTGAAAAGACTATTTGTGCCACTTAGCAAAACAAAACAATTTCCCCCCCAAAATTCCAATATAGAGAAAAATAAAAAGGCAAAGCATCAACTCTGTTCTTGATCTAAGGCAGATTTCCCCAACCTAATACATTTTTAGGGCTGCAGTTCTTAGAAATATCTAGAATAGCTGTCAACATGACTTCAGTCCTTTATTAAAATAGACAATTTATTTACAGTTAAATAAATTTTCCCTGGACCATTCTTTTCCTATATGTTTTCTAAGATTCTTCTAAAATGCAACTAAAATCCAAGCAGGTTTATAGAAATAGAATTGGCCTAGATTATTAGATAATATTAGCTAGAAAAATAATCAATTACAGGTAGACTTCACTTAAAAACTGCTTTGTTTAGTGACTGTTTGAAGTTATGACAGTGCTGAAAAAGTAACTTTACAATCACTTCTTACATTTACAATTATCACCACATCCCCATTTATCATGTGGTTGATATTCAGGCACTTTGCTAGTTTTATGATTGTCCTGGTATTTTGCGGTCATGTGATTGCATTTGCATTCTTCATAGCCATCTTCCACAGAAGCAGAATCAATGAAGAAGTCCATAGTAAAATCATAAGTTGCATTCACATGATGTCCTGCTTAATGGGCCATCATTGTCATGTGATGTTTCATTTAGCAAGCACATCACTTAGCAATGGATTTGCTGATCTCAGTTGTGGTCACTAAGCAAGGATTGCCTGTACTTTCATTTCCTAGTTTCCAATGAAGCAATAACTTGGAATACTGGTTATTGGTTAATAACCAGTAATATTTAAACTGGTTGGTTTAAATATTGAGTTGCATTGTCCCAAAGGTGCTTTTTCAAGAGGCAACTGGACTTTCTGGTTTTTCTTTGAAGACGTTTCACTTCTGAGAAGCAAAATGTCTTCAAAGAAAACTCAGAAAGTCCAGTTGCCTTTTGAAAAAGCACCTTTAGGACAACCATGACCTGATGACTGAGAATCTCCATAGTTGCATTGTTCCTCTCCAGTTTTACCCCAGGTTAAAAGCTGTGCAGAGGTAAGTATGAATAACCTTGGGAAAGAAGAGAAAGAGCCATGACCTGGACAATGGTCTTATAAAGGAAATTTGAATCTGAAGGAGGAAGTGTGGCAAAAGCATCTCACAAGGGACCCTCCCTAGTTTTCAAGAGAGTAAACATAAGGGATAGGAAGGTGTCTTTCAGTTTTTCAAGGTTATGTTACTATAACCTTATAATAAAGATAGAGCTAGTACCTCAGAACTGATTTTTCTGGCATTTCAGTGCAACTAGCAAGCAATCTTGCAATGAATGAAATAAGATGCAGTGTAACAGAGAGTAAATTTGGATAGCAGCTCATGGAATGGATAGGCAAGACTAACCTAAATGGTTCCTTTTAGGGAACCATATAGTGTATATCGGAGGTGGACACTCTTTGAGAGCTGTAGGCAACAAAATTTCATTTTAATGTATGCCGATTAGTGTACATTCAAAGTGACAATAAAATTATTCTAAGTCTAAGTCTTCTAAGTCCTTGGTCTCATTCTGAAAGACTTGAAGGAAATTCAAAGTTGACCTCCTGCTGCTACTATTCTTGTAATTCAGCTATTTGTTTAGGACAAGACTGTATAAGATGAGATTGCATGGGAAAGTCTGTGGTCTAAATACAGAGACGTGAAGAGCCACATCCTTCAAATGTATTACAGTTAAGCCTTATCTGGGGGAATCTGGAGAGAAAAGGTTGACTGTATTTCCCCAAAGTCCATGAAATCAAACACTGCATTATTACAAATTATACAAAGTGCAAAACAAATAATACAAATCATTCCATTTATATAATTAATGTTATTTGCATAAAAACACAATCATATCAATGAGATAATTTGAGGTCCATGCAAGTGATGTCGCTTGCCCTGAGATGAGGAAAACTGAGCACTGAATTACATTCTTTTGTTGTTGTTGTTGCTCATAATATAGGTGTGTTTATTGTTTAATTCACAAAAGCTTTATGTGATTTTACTACAAAAAAGTAAGATATAGTAATGTTTCTGAATGGCGATATAGATATTATAGAAATTTGACCCAAATGCTTGGGAGCAAAGATGTTAGTTTGCTTAGTACTGAAAATTGTTTTTCGCTTTATTTTTTTGGCAAAATTTAATTTCTTTTAACTGACCAAAATTGCATTTTATGTTCTCTGTTTTCACAACAATGGGAAACACATGAATTCATTGTGTCACGTAGCTCCTAGCACACATTAGATATTTTGCAACAGAATATATGGTAATAAAAAACATAAGCAATTAAGCAAACAGTATTTCCAACTGGTGTAACTAACAAAAGAAGGTGGAGGCCCACTGTTGCGGATGAAATACGAGCAAGACTATCATCTGTTAAATTTTCAATTCTATCTACAAACTAGACTAACTTTAGTCTAGATTTGGTTTTATGCCAAATTCAGTGAGACTAATCAGCTGAAGTTGAGTAGATAATTTAGACCTGATTATCTCGGAGATTCATTTTTTTAATAAAAATTATTCGTATTTCAGAATCTCTGTTTAAAGATTGATATTTTCCCTTTGAAAACTTTTTTAAAAAAATTACCATGAAAAACACATGTGAAAAACACAGCATAGTACAATCATGCAGCATAACCAGAACAGTATAGAAGGGTAGTATTAATGCAAGTTATTTTATGCTCATGTTTGTTTGTTTGTTTGTTTCCTGCCTTTATTATTTTTACAATTAACTCAAGGTAGCAAACATGTTTCCCTTTCTTATTACATTTATAATTTGCTATATTTTGAATAACAATTTAAATGTAAATTTTGACATGTTAGCTTACTGGAATTATACAATATTGTCAATGTCTGATTTAGAAAGTATAATTTTATCTGAACAAGTTAACCTATTTCCTTTCATTTCTAAGTTGCCAACATACTATAATTGCAGACTTGGCATTGTCTTCTGACTTTTTCAAAATGCCAGATGAAATGAATGCTTTTATAAAAGTCAGGAGTTTTACTACTAGAATTTCACCCTATGGAATGCATTGCCTTTCATAATGTAGATCATTTACCCTATACTGTAGTTTGTTATTTCATCCTAATAGGTCAGAACAGTAATTAAAAGTACTGATACAGATCATATTTTTAAAAAGCCACTATATAATTTGCATTATACAGTTGTACAGAGTTGTATAGAAAATACAGTGTTAAGAACAAACTTCATTATTTTGGTAGCAATTACTATTTTGCTATGTTGAGTGATATTTCTATGATTATTTACAAGCTAATTTTTCACAGAAAAAAAAATCTTGTACATCTAGAAAACTGACCTGTATTTTTAATGACTTTTGAATAATATTTAATGACTTTTCATTTTTTGATATAAAATGCCAAAATATTAAAAAATCAAATTCTTTTAACTCCACTGATATGTCTCACCATACATTTCTCACACCTGTGCTCACAGCATTAACACTACATCAGCCAATTATATCCAACTAAGTTGTGAATAATGAAGCCATGCATGACCAACATTTCTGAAGAAGTGCCAACAAAATCTTACTGCTATGCCTAACTCAATTTCTCTTTTAAAGACTATGAATAAACTATAAAAATGTTTAGCAATTGCTTTTTAATCTTGCATTTCATACTCATGAATCCTTCCCAATCTTTGGAAAATCTACCTTCATTAATGCTAATGTGCTTTATCAGAAAGGTTAATGGCAACATTTTTAACAATATAAGGAAACCTTGTTTCATTGATTAATTGGTGACAGAGGTCCTTGTTATTTTGAAAGTCCATTATATCATCATAGCAATTGGTACCATGATGATGCTACTTATGTGATTTACTTTATAATATGTAATTCATGCCATTGGTAAACAAATAATATAAAGAACAGTGGAAATTTGGTTTACTGTATATGAAGTCTGTTAATTGAAGTTTGGCAAAACATGTTTTTAAAGTAACAAAAATTACAAAACCAGAGATATTAAAGAGTGTGGAACATAACAGATTCTTACTTAACCAACGTAAGCAACTATCTGAGAATATTGCATACAAAGGTTTGTATATTATGAGTGGTTTAAAAAGCATACACTATATGGAGCTATGAAAGCATACATAGAGGGAAACCTATGTACAAAACTTATAGTGGGGTGATAATGAATGCTGTGTTTTCAATATTTAAAATGCAAAAAAAAAAAAATCCCAACATTATAGGGCTTGGATTCATCTATCTATCCTTATACTTTATAATTATTTAGTATTGTTTATATTGTGAAAGCATTTCCTATCTTAAATATAAAGCTGCTTTTATAACAACTTGATATGCAGTGGAGGGCTAGCTCTTTATACAACTTCATTTATTATGAAAACAATAAATCAATTTGTATGCCTTTTAGGGAGCAGCTGCTGGACACAAACACACACAAATATTTCTCCAGATTTAGTAACAGTCCCCAGGCAGATGAAAGCTTACTGTGATCACAATGAGTGGTATATATCCTGTCACTTTAATTCTGTATCTTAATTCCAGAATTCTCCAAGTATTTTGAGCCAGGCTACAAACTGGAAGACCATACATTCTAGTCCTGCCTTGGTACAAAGCCAGCTGAATGACTCTGGCCAGTCATACCCTCCTAGCTATAGGAAGAAAGCAATGGTAAACCAATTCTGAAAAACATGTGAAAAAAACTGCAGGTACTTTTCCAGGTAGTTGTCAGGACTCATGAACAGCAACAATAACAACAAAACAACAAAAAAAAAAAAAAAGAGGAAATTTTTGCTGCAGTAAATGTTACATTTTCTATAAAGCATATCTCAGTGATGGCTAACCTTTTCCGGACTGAGTACCCAAAGTGCACATGCATGTGCATGCAAATGCGCACATGGGCGCCCGAACCCCCCAAATGCAATGTGTAAGCGGCCCCCACACATGTGCCCCACCCTCCAAACATGAGTGCGCAGGCCCCTGCATGCACCCCACTCCCTCGCACATGCGTGTGTGGCAGAGATCTGAAGACCAGCTGATCATGAGGTGCATGTGCATGCATGGCAGAGCTGAGCTGGGGCGACGGCTTGTGTACCATAGGTTCACCATCATGGACATATATGATAGAGTAATATGCAAGGGTGCATCTTTGTTTGTTTGTTTGTTTTTTGCCTTTCTAGTGTATATCACTTTAGACAAGTGCCCTCCTGGGATGCATTTTAATCTCAAGCTAGTTCTTATGTATACTTAATAAATAACAGAGCACTGCTGCTGATGCCATTAACTTCTGCTATAGATTTACACTAGAAATGAAATCAAAGCCTCAAACATATATTTAAATATTGCAGTATATTTTCCACCAGCAATATAGTTTCAGACTCTGAATTATTATATACAGTAGCAAGAAGCCTTCCTGTTTCAGTCTGTGTTCAACCAGTCTAACAATTTCCAGTACAAATCCCTAGCATAGATTTCCTCCCCACCCCTTACTGATAAGAAACTGGATGTAATTAACTAGGTCATTTTTTCTACCCTTACTGAAAAATAAGAATCTCTTTATAGATAAAATTGCTACATGTTTAAAATATTTGAATATCTGCTTAAGAAATATTTTATCTATACAAAAATTTAGAAACATTTAATTGGTAGAGGAATTGCTGAAGTCGTTAGGAACAATGAATAATTGAACTACAATCAAGAAGGGAGAGAGACTGAGAGGAATTGGAAGAAGAAAATGATAGATGTAGGAGAGTAAGACTGGATAATTAAGATAAGTGAAGATAGAGATTAGCTATATGTGGAATATTGAGCTGAAATGCATAACTGAGAAATCTGTGAAATAATACTGATGTTTAATTAAAAATATTTGTTTTATCACTTTCTTTCTCTAATGCTAAACAATAAGTTCTTGCTTGCTAGTAAAGAAAAGTTTGACTGGACCATCTGCTGACCCTAAACAGTATTACAATGGCTTACTGTATGCTTATGAACTTCCTATTAAACAGCACTTGGTAATATTAAATTAACATTAAAATAATTTAACATTCTTTTGTTATTTTTCCACTCCAGTAATTTATTTTTCTGTTTTGAAGTTGATTTTTTTCCCAAACAATCACACTGGAAGTCATTGTTGCTTGTATTATACACAAGTGAGTTTTAAAAGTCTATTGCGTGTGGCACATTTTTAAAAATAAGCAAAAATCTTCACTATAGACAATTTCAGCAGCTGTATTCAGTAGTTGGCACCAGTAGGAGAGCTGTGCAACATTAAACATTATGGCTTCCTAAGCATTTCAGGTGCTATTCCATTGTATCAAGCTTTCCATTATTTTTGGCAGGACACCTTAGGAATGTCTGCTTCGTTCAACTGTAGCTTGGATGCCAAGATCATGCTGGGGCAAAAAAGGGCTTACAGTAGAAAGCAAAGCAAAGTAAAGCAAAGCAAAACAAAGCAAAGCAATACAAAGGAAAGGAAAGTAAATTCACTATTTTCAGAACCATGAATTAAAATAATCAGATTGTGATCAGTCTGGCAACTAAGAAGATAAAACCTGTTTGCCAGACTGAATGGCTTCTCAAGGTAGCTGCTTTATTTAGTTGGATGAAATACTCAGAAAACTGTCAATCTATGGAGATAAAAACTAGACTTTACTTATTCCTGTGTTGGTATGAGGAAAGGAGGCAGACTGAGTATAAATTTAAGAAATTGTTTGTCAATAAAACACTTGCCTAGAATACTTCTATATACTGTTGGCTGCTTAATAAACTTAATAACTTATTAAAAGTTACTAAAAATTATAACTAAGACTTGTTTTTAGAGAACAATTAAAATATTGTTGAGAGGAAAACCTGAACCCTATCTCCAGATTTACATAACGGGCACCCTTTGTTTGATATGATGCAAGCATGTTATTTAATCGTAGTTGCAATGTGAACTTTTGCTTAAATGCCCGTGACATGTAGATCTTGTGTAACCTTTGCTTTAACATAGAGAATGTTTTCTGATGGTAGTTAACTAGCCCATGGTAACTTAATTATTTTGTGAGTTATGTGAAATGTTACTTTGTGATTTTTGTTTCATGTTTTCAAGAGAGAGACTACAAATAACCAACCAGTATTGTATGTTTAAAGAAAGCCAGTTTGGTCTAGTAATTAAGGTACCAGTATAACAAGCAAGAGACAGTGAGTTCTAGTCTTATTCTGGAGACTTAGTGTAGTTTAAGGAAAGAAAGCCAACTGGGTGACTTTGGGCCAGTCAGCCTGTCTCCACACACAGCATCAGGCTCAGGCAATAAGCCAGTTGGTCAATTCCTTTGCAATCAAGGATCAACATTGGTTGATCTGGGGGAGAAAAAGAAACAGGTCCTGCACTTGTAGGAAAATGCTAGGAAAAAAATTGAATGAGATCTAATGGTAGAAATTATTAGGTTGGATTCAAATATTTATTTTTTGAGGTTCTCTTTTAAAAGATTGGTTTCATGTCAGCTTCATTTGAAAGAAGCTTCTTTTACTCTGAAAGGGGAAACCATTCAGACCATAGTGGCGACTGAAGACTATAATTTCAGCAGTAAAAGAAGAAAAGAGAAAGCTGTAAGCTTAGCCGATTAGCATTTCATATGCCTTCAGTTGAGGAAGAAAGGCATCGCATTTCCCATGTGTATATATTCAAACCTGGAGTGGAAATAATGAATAAAATACCTATCAGAAATCTTGCCAAACAACTACTATCAAAATGAATCCAATTCTACCGCATCCATCTGCATGACATGGCCCTGCCCTCTTTGCATCATGGCTCTTGCAAATCTTCAATATCAAAAATCCAAAGTGCAGTCTGAGTTACAAAGACATTATACGTGTCCTGATTATATGTGAATTTCCCTATGCTCCCAAAGCTTCTTCCTATTCTTCATTTTATTTGCCAATAACAGAATACTTTTTGTGTCTTCCAATAATTTATTTATTTATTTATTGGTTCGATTTATATGCCTCCCTTCTCCGGAGACTCACGGCAGCTTACAATGCGTTAAGCAATAGCCTTCATACTTTTATATATACCTGCTTAGTAGGGCTTTCGCCCCCCACAAGCGGTGTTCTTTTTTATACAAAGTCAGCTTATTGCCCCCACAATCCGGGTCCTCATTTTACCTACCTCGAAAGGATGGAAGGCTGAGTCAACCTTGAGCCTGGTGAGATTTGAACTTGCAGTAATTACAGGCAGCTGGCGCTATTTAACAGCACTTTAGTCTGCTGCGCCACCAAGGCTCTCACAATTTATTGTGGAAAGAAATTACAGAGTTCAAGAGGACTTTTTTTCACATACATCCCAAGAGTTTTCTAGTTCCTCTAACAGGCGTGTAATAGAACTTCCAAGCATGTTGATGACCCCTTCTGAATTATTAAAAGAGGCACCAATTGGAAAGTTTTTTGTTTTATTTTTTAAATTGGTTCTTCTGATTTGCATGGGGATACATTTGTGCAACTGAATTGTTCAATTGTGTTTGGGCTAATCTTTTATTTCTAAAGTGGTCCCAGTGGTGATAGGAGAACTTGGGGTTGTGACTTCTAAGTTGGGAGAGTGGCTCCAACAGATCCCAGGAACAATATCAAAGTTTTCTGTCCTGAAGAATACAGTGCTAGGAACTGGTTAGATACTGTGCAGAACCCTCAAACTTCCAGGCCTCTGGTAGAGGACCTGAGATTAAAGTAGACTCATACCACTCATAGGGGTGAGTAGGGTTTTATTTTTTTTTTTAAAAAAAAATATGTATTTATATATATTGACCTTATCTTTTATATTCTGGGGTCTTTTTTTAACTAGAAATGCTGAGTGGATAAGTTACATTTGTACAGCTGCACTTTTGTCCTGTCATCTAATCCGCACTGTATATTGCAAGCCTAGGTGTAATGTAGATCACAGATGGTTAATTCTCAAGTCTATCTTTTTTTTTAACTAGAAGCCCAACATCCTATAGGCAGTTACTAGAGTTGAAGAACAAAAGGATACTGAACATATTCTGATTCTGTTTGCTTTACCAAACATTTTTTTACTCTCATTTTTACTCAGAAATACTACTGTTCATATTACCTCAAGCTTTCTTCATTTTGACAGACTAATTTAGGTATAAGCAAGATATATAGTCAGGGGTGAAATCTAAAATTTTTTGCTACCGGTTCTGTGGTGTGGTTTAATTAGTGGGCGGGGCTTGGTGGTAAGGTGAGTGGGAGGGCGTGGCTTATTGGTCAGGTGGGCGTGGCCAAGTCAATGTCACTTCTTTGCCCTTTTTTAACCTACAAAACACAACACAACACAACTGGCTCTCCCACAATATAAAAGCAGCTGTGCTAGACCCAAAATGGCCCCTGCAACAAGCAGGAACCTCACACAGCCACAAAAAGCCCCCCCCCAAAACTCTCACACTTTACACACACAAAATTCCACATACAGCTTTGTGAGATTTTGTGTGTTTGTGTAGTTAGAGTGAAACACTACAGAAACACACTAAATCTCAGAAAGCTGCACAAATATTATTTTATTTTATTTTATTTTTATTTTTATATAAAAGCAGCTAAATTTAAAACTTCCTAAACTTTAAATGGCTAGGTCTAAAAAAAGAACAACTAAAAAAACCCCAATTAACTATTTTTTTTAAAGCTCCCAAAGGGAAAAAAAACTTACCCAATAGAACAGGGGTCTCCAACCTTGGCAACTTTAAGACTTGTGGACTTCAACTCCCAGAATTCCTCAGCCAGCTGGCTGAGGAATTCTGGGAGTTGAAGTCCACAACTCCCTGCCTGCTTGTTTGCAGGCAAGGAGATTCAGTTGCTTGCTGATGCAACGGATTTGCAATGGGATTACAGCAATGCGTTACGACCAGCAGCTAAGGTAAGCAAGCTGAGGCGGGGAGGTGGAGGGATTTTTGCTACGAGCCATTTAAAAGGAAAAAGGTTTTTTTTCTTTTACATGGCTCTGGCGATCCAAGCTGAGTTGCCTGATTAGCAGGCAACTCAGCTGGGATTGTCAGAGCTTGGCTGGTCAGAGCCATTTAAAAGAAAAAAAAGGCTCTGATGATCGTGCGGCTCAGCTGGGCATGGGGGGTGGGGGCAGGGATTTTTGCTACCGGTTCTCCGAACTGCCCGCTGCCATCGCTATCTACTCACCCGAGCCGGTCCAAACCAGGAGCATTTCACCCCTGTATATAGTGCTTGCTTCAGTTAAACATCTGAAAGTCAGAAATGAACTATAATCATCCAGAAATTGCCCCTAAATCCACTTTTTGTCGTTATAATGAATAACAGATTTTCAGAGAACATTTCTGCTCCATTTGTAGCTTTGGTCAGACAAAATATTAAGTGGAATTTAATTGTGAATGAGCTTTTGCATTACTTTTGCAAGCAGGAGCAGTAAATTCTAGTCAGGTAGAACAACAGAATAGAACAGAACAGCAGAGTTGGAAGGGACCTTGGAGGTCTTCTAGCCTATTCCCCTATTCAAGTATGTGGTTTGCTATGTTATGTTTATGTGCAAATGGGAACTCTGAATTATTTCTCAGAATAACCAGAATCAAAAACATGTGTTAGCGATGATGGTTCTGCTAGTCCCATCTGCTAGTGCAGTTGTTACGTGAGTTGTTAGTTGCCATCATTAGTCAAGGAGCTCATGTTTCTCCTGCCCTGACACTGTCACTTCTGTTTCAACTCTCTCCACCCACCTATCTCCCCTCTATCTTTTGGCTTCCCTTTACTTCTCTGCAACCTACCCTTCACCTCCCTCATGGCTCCAGCTGACCATCACTGCCTTCTTTATGTTAATGATGAAGTGTGCTGAGCAAGGCAGCTGCTGGTCCTTCAGGAGGCCACCTTGAGGCCACCCGTGCCAGATCTCAGGAAGGGCCAGCAGCTTCCTTGGCCAGGTGCACCTTGACAGTGGGAAGAAGAATTGATGAGAATCAGCTGGGGCTGACAAGAGGCAGCAGATGTAGATGGTGGCAGAATGCAGGGCAGCCAAATGGACAGAGATGGGAGCAAGATGGGTGAGGCGGTTGAAGCTCATGTTATGGTCATAAATATGTCTGGACTGCCGAGTGCCAGATTTTGTTCACATGACTATAGAGATACCACAATAGCCATAACTTCAGGAATGGCCATAATTACTATTTGTTCTATGCTGTAGTAATTTCAAGTAGGAAAGCAAGGATATAATTGGTTCTTGTCCTATAAAGTATTAATGCTGTGAGCACAGGTGTGCGAAATGTGTGGCAAGACATATCAGTGGAGTTAAAAAGAATTTGATCTTTTAATATTTTGGCATTTCATATCAAAAGGATGAAAAGTTACTAAATATTATCCAAAAGTCATTAAAAATACAGGTCAGTTTTATAGATGTACAATATTTTGTTTGAAAAATAAATATTTGCCAGCTGTAAAATTGTGTTGTTAATATTGGCAGAAAACGTATTTTTCAATGTGTAAACAACAATTCAATCTGTCATAGTAAAATTCCGTTATGTTGAAAAAAATGTATGAAATCATAAATACTTCTGCTCTCATGTCAGATATTCAAGTCTTGAAATAGACAAGGCTGATAAAGGAAAAAATGAGTAAGGAATAACTACATCTCAGCTCTTTTCAGTCTACATGTTACAGCAGTTATGATTTTTTAAATTACAAATATAATTTGTTTTTCTTCTAAGAGTTTATTAATGCATATAAATTAATTCAACTTAATCAGCACATTTGGTGTTCAATAATTACTTATCTCAAACTGCCCTCCATAATTTTACATCTGAATTTTAGTTTTGGGGTGCCAAACACTGTTTGCTTGTTTTGTCTATCATTTAATTGGCTAAGATCAAGTGTGTGTAGGAGTCTTCTGTGTAGATGTAAGAACATATATCTAATTAATTAATTTGTACTAAAATTCGCCTCTTTATTTTTCTTAATCTTATGCTTGTAGCATTTATTTTTCTCTGCTGGAATGATGGATGGTTAAGATGCTGTAGTGCAGAGACTAATGAATTCCATACGCTTGGGAGCGTCTCTAGATTTTTTTCCTTTTTTGTCATTGGAACAAAAGTGTTCTTTGTGGCATGAATAGTTGTTTACAAACTTGCACCAAGTTGTATCAAATGCAACCCTTCTTGGATAGACATAGCCATGCTTCAGTCATCCATGTCATTTCTTGTTTAAATTACTGAAGTGTGTCGCAATGAGGTTGCAAAATTCTTATTAATGCAAAATATGAGACCTAGAATCTGACTGGAACTGGATATTGTGTTAAGTGTGCTACCTCCATTGTCTTCTAGTTTATTTGCATTTTCTTTCTTATAAAACTCTTCATTGGAGTATGTTATCTGAAAATATGCTTCCTCTTTTATAGCCCTAAAATCAATTGCAGAAGCTCTCATATAAGTAGTAAAAAATGTGGCATTTTTTTTATTGAAAAGTTTTATAAGAAATACAAACATTTTCACCCCCCCACCCCAAAATGTGGCATTTTGAAGAACCACTTGACTAGGCCTTTCTCATGATAGCCTTTGTGCTTGGTAGTATCTTACTAGTCTTTCCTTAGGAATGCTGGCTGCATGACTTTGGAGATCAAGATCTCTCTCTCTCTCTCTCTCTCTCTCTCTCTCTCTCTCTCTCTCTCTCTCTCTCTCTCTCTCACACACACACACACACACACACACACACACACACACACACACTCACTCTCTTCCCCCCCTTTCTTTTTCTTTCAATTCTTTGAAACTATTTTTAGCCTATTTTTAGTATCTACTACTGGTAGTATATTTGTATTTTTCCTAATTAAAATATTTTAACTTTCACCCAAAGTAATGTTACTAGCATGAAACATTTAAATTTATGACATACATAACTTTATATATACAGGAATTTGAAGTTTTGTTTCTCAAGATAGCCAAATACCCATATATAGATTAGTTTTACTGAAAAAATTAGTTTACCCTTTCTGGACCTTAGGCTGAAAAGTTAACATATTAAATAAATAAAAATGCTCTAGGTGGGTGTTTTGCCTTTTTCCCACATTAAATTTCAATACTGCTATAATTCATTCTGAATTTGAGAGAACTTCAATTGCCCAATGGCACCAAATATTTCGACACTGTTGATCCCTCACCCATGATGCCACTGGTATTTAATTATTTTAAGACAGGGAATGTGAAAAGCTTCTTTTGGTATTTTATGAGCTATTCCTAAAGAATTATCTCACAAACTTTAGAGAACTGATAATGATGAAATAAATATCTTTTGCACGCATAGATGCATAGAATCAGAATCAATACCAATGATCGCCTACATGCCATGGCAAGATGTATGTCTGATTATTTTTCTATCTAAAACTAGCTTGCTAAAAAGTGGTTTACTTCAGAACATGCAATCAACAATGACAATTGGAAGAAGATCAGACACAAAGCATTTATCACTGTGACTTCATCGTCTATATGCACTTCTCCACATCTTGAACCCAGTGGTATTGAAGCCACTCATATAAAATCACTCAGCAAATACCAAGAGATTAATATAGATATTTACATAATCACCATAGTGACTAATGAACAGAGATAATGGTGGTCCAGATCTAAAGAGACCAACCCCATTTTGAGTCTCTCAACTATTTATGATGGCATTCTGCCTCTTTTTACATGAATGCAATGCAGATGACACATTTTTAAAAAGAGCTGGGACTTCAATTGCCTGGTTACAGTGGTCATTTTGATGCCATTGATCTCACCACCACAAACACAGAGATGCCCATATTCAGTATGAGAATGGAGGAATGGGATTAAGTGAATCAAGCTGTAAAATCCACCTAGGTTTTTAAACCGAAGGTTGTATGAGAAAAAGAACATTAAAGGCTATTGATGGAAAAATAGACCGCTTATAGAAGATTTTGGAAGGCAACAGAAGAAATGAAAATGATACACAGAAAAATGTAATAGTTGGAAATGAAACAAAAGAACTAAGCAACATAATATCATAGTCAAAACTAGCATCTGGATAAAAGCACCTGCTGGAAGAATCCTTCAGCCTTCTTGTCTGTTTAATTTATTGTCAATTTTAGTAAAATACTTCACATTTGATTGATCATTCTCCACATCTACTCCAAGCTGTAAAGAGGAATGCTGTTATTTCACCAAGAATATGTGGCAGTGAATGTGTTGGATAGAGTTTTGGGCAAATTTCCTATACCATTTTTTTTTACTTGATAACAATAAATAGTAAATATTTTGATATACAACCAATGAATCAGTTCTCCAAATAAATCACAAGTATAGGGCTGAGTAAAAATAGATACTATTCTTTTGGCTAATGGCACTGATTGAGCCCTCAGTCATTTAAGCCCTAATCATCATACACTTGGACTGTTGCAACTTGCTCTACATGGGGCCTTGAAGAGTATTCCAAAGCTACAGCTGGCACATAATGCAGCCTCACAGACAGTTCTTGGGGCCCCTAGGGTAGCCTCACCCTCTTTTGCAAGCTGCACTGGTTGCCAGTCACTTCTGGGTCCAGTTCAAGGTATTCATTATCAAGGTATTCATAAGTGTATTCAAGGTATTCATAAGTGCTTTAAAGCACTTCATGTCATAGGTCCACGATATCTAAGGAACCGTCTCACCCCAATGGGATTGGTTAATAAAAATATGCCCAGATCCGGGCAAGAAGTATTCTTCAGCTTATATTAGTGAAGTAATGTTATGTCTAAAATCACTATAGATCAAAATAGTTGGACCACAGGCAGGTTTAGCCCATTGGCTTCCTGCAATTAAAAAAAAAAAATTAAATGTAATTGTTCAGTTTTGTTTATTGTGTATTGCATATGGAACTGGAGGTACTCCTGCAACACTATTTTACCTTTGATATATTTGAATGCTAGCTTCATTCAAAATTTCTTCATCATCCAATTCCATTTTCAGTTTATTCTTGGTGGTCTCTTTGAAAAGAAGCACAGCATACTGACTATTGATGGAATCCTAATTCATCTGAGACCTCTTCAGCCAATCATGAACCCAAGTGCTGGACCACTTGCTTTTGTAATATATAAGTCTAGGAATATACAATACCTTGCTGATTATTATATTATATCAGGGGTCCCCAACCCCTGTGCAGCCTGTTAGGAACCAGGCTGCACAGCTGCAGGTGAGCAAGTAAGCAAAACCAAAATCATCCCTCCCCCCCCCACCAGTCTGTCAAAAAATTGTCTTCTATGAAACTGGCTGAGTGGCAGGTAAGCACCCATTCTTCCTCAAAATAATAATAGTGATACTAAGATGAAATTACTGTTGAATAAAAACACTAAAATATTTTTGTTAATTTTTCAGTCTTATTTACTCCTAAAATCCTTTTTTTACATAGGTAATATACAAGGAGTAGGAATTTTAGTTTATAGGATGATTGCAGTAAATTTTCTATATTATCTTTATTATAGTTTTGTGCTATTAAATAAGTGGATTTTTTTCTGTTGAATCATGTCCAATTCTTGAAGACTGCCTGGACAGATCCCTTTAGGCTTTTGGAGGCAAGATTTTGGACATTTGCCATTGCCTCTTTCCTAGGGCTGAGAGAAAGTAAGCAGCCCACGGTTACCCAGCTGACTTTGTGCCTAACAAGACACCAGAACTCATGATCTTGTTTCTAGCCTCATGCCTTAATCACTGTATCAGACTGGCTCTGTAAACAAGTGTTAAAAAGAAATGCAGAGCCAATTTGGTTTAGTGGTTAAGTGCAAGAGTATATGTTCTAGTCTTGCCTTAGGCATGAAGGCACCTGGATGACCTTGGGTCAATCATTTTCTCTCACATTCCTAAGAAGAAGGCAATGGCAAACCAATCTCAAAAATACTTGGCAAGAAAATTGTAGGTACCATTCCAGGCAGTCACAGGTACAGAGAAAAAGAAGGAGGAGGAGGAGGAAGAGGAGGAGGAGGAGAAAGAGGAAGAAGATTATCATGAATGTGATTTTTACAAGACCTATATATCTATATCTATATCTATCTATCTATCTATCTATCTATCTATCTATCTATCTATCTATCTATCTATCTATCTTCAGACAATAAATTTCTGCATTAAAAAGTGGTTATCTGGCCTAGTCTATTTAAATTTGGAAATACTGTTATTTGCTTTTTAAAATATATTGAAAGGCGACTCATCTGCACAGACCCCACTTGTAACAGCAGTTTACTGTGTATGTAAAGGAATTCAGAATATTTCTTTTTGCTTGAATTATGATCCGCTTCAAACACAGATGTAGAATTTAAAGAATTTTAATATAAAAAGTATGGGAACAAAACTCAATATCAAGCATATTATGGAAAACTGGGACATGAACTAAAAGTTTAGTTCTGCCAAGTTTTATTTTATCTGGAAAAAATAATAATGGGCACATAATCAAATACCTAATATATAACCATTATAATGATTTATAAATAATGAGAAAAAAGATGAAGGAATACATAGTGCTCTTTATGCCTGTTATATGTGTGCTAATAGCTTAAATTTTAAGGACATATAAAGTTCTTTTTTCTGTACAAAATAGTATTGTAATACATTAATCTTACTGCAATGAAGCTAAACAAATACTTACCCTATCATCATCTGATTCTAAACCTCTTTTCATTTCCCCCCTCAGCCCTCCCACTGTTATACTCCAAGTCTTCTTTCACGGTCATTTTTCAAGAATATATGTTGCTGCTGCTCTTTCAGTCTTAATTTAAAGGTAATGAATTTGAAATAAATTCTCACTTGAAGTATGGAATATTTGCAGGGAAGATCATAAAAGTCAAGATTGCAATCAAGTCATAGAACCAAAGTTCCATGCCTCCATCCCTTTTTATGTATTCTGTATATATTTCTTTTATTTTTTAATCCTCAATGGTCTAAATTACCTAAACATTAGAGTGTTAGTAATCTTTAATCAACACTGCACAAGTACCACTGTATCAAAACAATATAATGTATTAAGTTTAGCAGCTATAATAAAAATATTACTATTTAAAAAATATTCTGCTGTGATAAATCTTTCAGCTAGAAAGATATCATTCATTGTAAGCTCAGCATCAAAAAGAGAAAGAGTTTCAAGCTATAAGGCAATTGGTTGCTGATCCATTTTAACAGCTTTCTTAATTAAACTTGAAAAAAAATCTTGCTCATTTATTTTGGAGTGATCTTGCTGGGGGGCACTTGTTAGCTCTCTTGAAACAAAATTATTAAGGAAATGAGTTTGTTATGAAGCCAGCCTGCCTTCACAGTATTCCAGAGTGTGCTGGGTAAACTGCAGACATTTTGAATCCACCATTTTTTGAGTCTGAATGTAAATAACTTCCCTGTGAAATCGGTTGAGCTGGCAGGGATAGATTAACCCAAAATCATCCAGTTAGCTTCTGTGAATATATGTGAACTAGAAATTGGTCTCTCTAGTCAAAACAGAAACAACTGTATGGTGACTCTGGGTGGTTTACAAGATTATAATATTCAGACATTTTTGTCTTTCTTATTGACAGTTGTTAAGTCTGGGGTGTTATGTGGCAGGTGTGTGTCTATTTGAATTCTGAAGTCCCAGAGCAATATAGCTTCTTCATTTTCTATTTCTTTCTCTATTTTTTAATCCCACTGCTTTTGCCTGCAGGGAAATGGTATTCTTACAGATCTTCCAATGAACCATTCCTATTTTGTCATGCCATTATTTGTAGTCAGGCTGTGAGAACCTTTTGCAGCAGATGGTCCACTGTTTCTTCAGCTACAACACAGAGTTGGCATTTGATGTCTGTTGTTTTCTCAATTCTGGCTTTGTATACATTTGCTCTTAAGGTTTGGTCCTGTGCAGCCAGAATTAGCCCCTTTCTTTCTTTCTTGCTCTTAGCTATTGCCAGGTCTTCTTGTTATATTTGCTTTGCTATTTTTTTATGGAGGTGTGTAATACTTTGTATTGCCATGTCCCTTTTTGTTGTTCATTTGTTCATTCTTGTAGGCCAGTTTGGTCTCTCCATACTCAAGTAAGCCTTTTGCTTGATCTTTCATTATCAGGTAAGTTTTGGCAGATGTCAACCAATCTTCAATTTCACCTTCTTGCAGTATATTGTTAAACTGCTTAGGAATGGAGTGGGTATAGGCCAGTTAGATGCATACAGTTCATCTTCACCTGGTGCTGACTAATTCTTGATCTTCCTTGCCCTTTTCACCACTATTTCTGCTGTTATATTATTATTGTTATTATTATATGTTAATATATTAATATAATTGACAGATTCACAGTCTAAGACTGGTAGAAACGTAATAATTCAAGTCTTAACCAACAACCTAAAATGATTAAGTAGTGTCTAACAATATAGAAAGCTCCAAATAGAATAGGTTTTTTTTGTAAAATTATGGAATTCTGGTATTCAGGAATTCTGATAAATTCAACATTTCCAGATATCGAAGGAATCCTTCAGGTATCACTCCAAGAGCTTTAGTTGGGATTGATATAACAGATTTCTTTTTCCATAAGTGTTCAACTTCAATCTGCCATTCCCAATATTTTCTATTTTTTCTCTAATTAATTTCCTCAATCCTAGCATCAACCATAATAGCAACATCAGTGAACCAGACTTTCTTCTTTCTGAGCAACATTAAAATTTTGTTGGCATTCCATAGAAAGAATCTCAAAGCAACTAACATAAACAAATCCACTACACATGTGTTTTTAAAAAATGCTTAAAATATTATGTTGTTATCCCTGGAGTGTGATATGTATACAGGAATGTAATCAGAATCGTAGAGTGGAAGGGACCTTATAGGTTATCTAGTTGAAACCTACCCAGGGAGGCATATGGTAAAACATTTCACCAAATGGCTACTCAGTCTCAGAAGTCTTATTTCACTTATTAATATTCCTTATTAGAGGGCAATTCCTCCTAATATATAACCTGAATCTGATTCTCCACAGTTTCAGCCTGTTGGTTCTGGACTGCCCTGCTGACAACCAATTACATCTTTACTTCCTCTCTATATGACTGCTCCTTAATTATTTGAAGGTTGCTATCATAACTCATCAGACTCTTCTGTTTCAGCTGTTCTTCATTTGCAGTCCTCTTGGTTCTTCACTTCTCAATACCAGTTTTAGATTGCAGAGCTGGACCCAGGATTCCAAACTTGGCTTGGCTAAGACAAAGCAGAGTGGGACATCACTACTTTTGAGGTGAACTCAATGCTCCTGCTAATACATCCCAAAATGGCACTTGCATGATTTATGGTAGTGGTGGGGAAGAAATAACTGACCCATTGATCCTTTGTTGTTTTCCTTTATTTCTAAGGTCTACATAGATTTGCTGTAAAATGAAATATGGCAATTCAAAATTTTACCTGCCATTAAAAAGTCTTAATTCAGTATACTGTGATTCCTTTTGTAGAATCTGTAGTGGTTTTAGTGTCATATCAGAGTGCAAGTATTTGTAGCATCTTTTAGAACTAGGATTTTTTTAATGTGACAGGCTTTAGAATATGCTATATTTTGGGTTTTTAATTTTCTATTCTGTAGCAGTAAAATGGTATTCTCTTTTGAGCAACACCCATAAAAGTTTAATCTACAAAGACAAACAGGTCTATCACACTAGAATGCTCATAGGGCAGCTAAAATTATGTATTTAGATGATGTAAAGAATTTTTACAGACATTTAAAAAACACCTAAACAGATCAGAGTTTTTTTTTCTAGTAGCAATTTTTACTAGCTTTCTATTTCAACATATTCTAAACATAGCCAATTACTTCTAAAAATTAAAACCTGTATAGTTGGTAAATGTCTATGGAGATTCTCAGATATCCAGGTCATGGTTGTCCCAAAGGTGCTTCTTTCCAAGAGGCAATTGGACTTTCTGGTTTTTCTTTGAAGACATTTTCCTTCTTATCCAAGAAGTTTCTTCAGCTCTATAGCTGGTATTTCTATATAGACAATAAACATAAAAATTCCTTAGCTATTGAGTTTAATTCTACTGACTTCAGTTTTAATTGGACTGTTTTAACACTATATTTTGTATATTTATTATAGAATTTTATGAAACATTTTCCTTAATTTAAATTATTTGGAGAGTTACATTTACTTCAATATATATATAGGTCTTTCTCTTTGGTAGGCCATGCAGTATTGACAATTGGCTGTGCATGGTTTTAATCCTTCCCAAACCAAACTATGTATGGTGTTTACTTTGCTTTCTTTTGTATGACTTTCATAGTATGCCTTCCACAGGATGGGTATTTGAGACATTATCTACCTCTTGATCACTTCCTATCTACTTTTGCCATTAAAGTTGGTGCTTTGTTGTATGCTGGCATTTTTCTAGAATGTTCCTGGCATTCCCATATTTTTCCTTATTAGTATATTTTCTTATTTCTGATTATTTTTTCATATTTGCAAGTGCTCTGTTAGAACTTTTGCTTTGCTCTCTTGTTCCTTGCTTATATGAATTTGTCATTCTGTTTTGGTTTCATTTCATCTGTCTCTTGACATTGCTTTTAACATATCCACCGGGTAATAGATTCAGTGTGCTTTGCTTGGCACATAGACACTTTTTTCATTTAAGACAGCTGTAGATTAAATGGAGAAGCCTTCCTCCAATGGCTATACTCAATATTGTGTAATATAACATTTTAGTCTTTTCTTCCCCGATTTTGGCCCCTTCTTCCATAAGTGGTATTGGTGACTTTAAAGAAAAAGGATGGCAGGAAAGAAAACAGACTATTCAAACATATTCATACTCAAAATGTATAACATATATATGGGAACTTTAATCATGGCATGGTAACCATATATATCTTTCTTGTCATATATATGGAAACTTTAATCATGTAACCAGATATATCTTTCTTGTTTCCATTCCAAAGATCAGCTAAGGTTGTTATGTCATACTATTAAAAATAATTTTAGTATAATCTACAAATTCCAGTAGGCATTGTTGGACTTCTTCAGAAGTGACATCTATATTTGTAGCATTATTTTTTATAAATCAACCAACTTATGGAATCCTCTCAATAAGAATATATTTTAAGATGCAGTAATTCCATATTAGGAGTCCATCAGTGAGGGAAATGGGAAATTCCAAAATGTGATAAATAAACCCCTAAGACGTCCAGGAGACTAATAATTGCTTCCTTCCCATCCAGTCTTTAAGCATATCACTGATAATGCTGGAGGAACTAAGTCATTCTGGGAGGTGTGATAGGAGAGCAGGCAGCAACCATAGAGGAACTGCAGTAGCAGTGGGAGCAGGAAGAACTTCTTGTGGAGTTGCCTGGGTGAACCTGTCCTTGCAGCTACTATTCAACATTTTGAATTTAGTTGGCAACCATCTTGTTTTCATTGTGCAGGACCTGACTCTGGAAAGGATGGAAAAACTGCCATGGGTATTTGGAACTTCTGTATTTCCCTTCTGGACTTTAGATCTTTCCCTCATGGACCTTTAATCAATGAGTTACATTTGAATTTGGAATATGATTTTCATAAATGGGTGCTGTTTGAGCTTCACACAGAAGAGGCAGGAAGACAGTAGCTTTCAATTCACCTTTGGATTGATAGAAAAGTGTAAGGTTCTCTAGTACTCTGGTGTTGCTTAGTATTCTGGGAGGAATTCGATCCTGTTAGTGGTAATGGAATGGGCAGGGGTTTTGGAATAGAAAGCTTGGCTTCCCATATATGGGATCTATGTCCCTCCTGATTAGCTCAGATTTCCTTGGAGATGAAGTATAGTTGGGCCAGGACACAGTGAATTCATCCTTGACAGATAAGGTAGTTCTAGTGGTTTACCTTCTCATCAAAAAGCCATCACTGTCCCCTCACAATCTTTCTCTTTCTAGGGAAGGCTGTTGAGAAGGTATCGACGCTACACCATCAAAGATTTCTGGAAGTTGATTATCTGGCCCCTTCAATTTGGGTTTGGGATGTGTACCAGATGGGAATGGCATTGATTGATTGGGATGAGCCCTGGCAACAGAGCAATAAGGATGGTTGATCTTGCATTTTTTTAATGACATCCTTATGGACCAGCTTGGAAGTAGGGAAAGTTCTCCTTCCCCTGGAGCAAGTTTTAGTATTAATGGGGGAAAATATCTAGATTTGCAAGATGTCTTAGGACTCAACAGTAGTTTTTTTTAACATCTATGATGTTAACTCATGATAACTTATCTTGTGTCATTGGATGACCATTAGATGAGGTCATCCAATGGTAGAAGATGAGGCATGAGTGTAATAATGGTATCCATGTTTCTATTTGCACCCCTGGCCAACCAGGTGATACTGTGGAAATTGTTTTTGGTATCAGAAGATTGTGACAGGCTTCAGCTCAACCCTTGCTAAACTGAGGGGTTTGAGGTTTTAGGCCCCTCTAGATCCAAGGATTTTCCTTCTTATTTTAGATAGGGTTGCACCATCCCATACTGAACCGCTGTTCAATCTGGGGCTCATCCTGGAATTGAACTGGTAGCCAGAAAGGTTTTTGTCAACTTTGTTTTGTGCACTTTTTCCTAGACTGGAGCCTCTGCTCAAGGTAACTCATGATTTGGTCACCTCCTGACTGGATTATTGCAATGCACTCCACATTCAACTGGCCTGAGGAGCATCTGGAAGGTGAACTGAAAGCCAGCTATGGAAGTCCTTGCTTTTAAATAGCTCAGATGCAGGTTGGCTCTTTTATGGGTGTTTATATGTCTTTGCTTCTTGAGGAAAGTGCTTCTGTCTGATTTTCTGAAACTTCCAATGTATCCTAAAACAGAATAATCTGCTAGGATTGGATTCCTCATAATCTAACTCCTCCCATGTCTGCAGGTGTTGGTTGCTTCCTAAATTAATCTCAGATAGCTGATTGCTGAGCCTCACCATTTGCTGCATCAGTCCCACTCTTTAATTCTAGCAAATTAGAAGTCATAATATATGAGGCCAGTCCCAGCCTAGATAATTTAATCATCTGGATGAGAAGAGTTGAGCAAGCAGATGTTGCTCTTCTCCACATGCTTTGTCCACCTTCTCAAGAAAACAAGATGAAAATAGCCTGTATTTATTTATTTCTTCTTCCAGAAGAAATAAAAGCTTTGTTTTTTTCAGAAGGCTTCTGATGATTGTAGAGTTCTAAGAACCTATTTGTGTTTGTATTATTTTATCCCCTTATTACTAGAATTTTAAAATATACTATTATCACTGTTTTAATATCTCTAAACTATCTAGAATTCAAGAGGATGGAAGCACTAAATTGTATAAATGGCACAAGAAATAAATTCTATTCAGAATGGAAAAATGTTGCTGGCAATGGTGCAAAGAGAACTCTTCATTGCATCCATTGCCACGAGACTTCAGAGAAATCTTACAAAAGACCTCATTCTGATTTGACCCATCCTGAAAGTTCCTAATTTTTGTTCAAACCTCTATTTTCTGCTTCATTGTCCTCTGTTTCCCGTTAAAACAATTTTGCTGTGTTAAAGAGAAGGGGATGCTTAGGAGTAATAGCTTAAACTGACCCAGATATCTCATATTCCAGAGATTGGCCAGGGCTTGAGCAGGATTGCTGAGAAAAGATTCCTCAAAAGCATTCTGGAAACTATCTCTGCTGGAAGAGGAAAACATCCATTTTGGGGGGAATAACACCCTCCTCCTAAAATGCTTTCTTAAACTTTAAGCTGGACCAAAGGGAATGGCCAAATATTTTCATACCCTCCTTTTTCAAGGAATTATTGTTCCATTTCCAAGATCATTTTGCCAACAATGGAGTTCAGGACATGGATATTTCTGAAACATTGCAATATATATATATATGTTTCTGTGTCTGCAGCTGCCAGCTTCACTGATCAAAGCTGACCCAGTGCTCTCACTGACATCAGTGGCAAGGGATATCTTGAGCCTGTCAGGTTACTGAAGAATTGTTACAAAATCCCTTTGTGCGTGTCAGAAAGAGACACACAGACGCTGACAAACTACCATAAGCCACTTGTGTAGCCTAAACATATTTCTTTCAAACTCAGGAAGGGAAGGGCAACACCAAGTTTTACTGGCAATCAATCCTATCCGTCTTTTTTGTTTTTATGGCAGTTGCTCTCCGAGGGTCTAAAAGAATTGCGATAGGAAGCGGTGGCAGCGGACGAAAGCCTCCTTTTAGCTCCTTCGTTGCGTACAAAAAGAGGGTGCCAAGGGCCGTCGGAGAAGGTACCACGACGCGGTACTCCTGGGACAGAGGGACTGAATGACTGGCGCCCACCTCCTCCTCCTCCTCCGTCAGTCTTCTCCAGCGCCCCCTTCCAACTTCCCGGCCTCAGCTCCTGCTCTCGCATCCCGGTTTCCAAAACTTTCCCCCTCCTTTCAGCCAATTACCAGCGCCGCGCGGGCTTTTCTTTTCCATCCTCCGCCCCAACCCGACTCTCGGCGCCCCTTTGGCGCAGCCTCCCTCCCGCCTCCAGTGGGCTCCTTTCCCACGTGTTTGGCGCGCCGCTGCTGCTCCCCACTGACAGGCAGGCAATCGCCTCCCCCTTGCCCTTTCTTTCCTCCCTCGCCGAGCCGCGCTTTCCTCCTCCCCTCATTCTTCTTTCCGTACACCGGATCGCCGCCTTTCCTCGCTCCTCGGGCGGCAGCAGCGTAGCAAGGAGTTCCTGAATTATTATTACTAATTTTTTGTCCCTGGGTTCGCCGTCCGGGTGAAGTTGGCTCGTGTCCGCTGTGGTTATTAGTAACTTTAATGTTTTATTTTTGAGGCGGACAATTCTCTTTATTTTTTCTTTCTTTCTTTGCAAAGAGTAGTTTTGGCTCACTGAGGATTCTTTTCAGTTAGTGTAAAACGACTGGTTCAGAAAACGTTTCCCGCCCTCCTGCCTTTTCCTTTTTTTCGCCCCCCTCCCCCGGTTCCCCCAAAAGAAACTGGAAGCCTCACTTGTTGCTCTAACCAATTATTATTATTTTTGGTGGGGGGTTGAAATTTGCGCGCTTTCCAGTTGTTCAGGAGGAAAAAGGGGGAAGGGGGGAGTGAGAAAGATGCACCGTGGAAGGCGAGCAGCAGTCCCCTTGACCGCCACGACCCGCAAGGCGTCTCGCTGAGGGGGCGGAGGGCCAGCAGCAGGAGCGACGCTCGCTTCGCCGAGGAGGGCAGCGGGCGAGAGAGGAGCAGCAGCGGGCGCTCCCTTAGGAACAAGTCGGACTCGGTGCCGACACCTCAGGAATTCCTGCCGTCCGCGATGGGGAGACGGCGGGCGCTTTGCCTGCAGCCTTATTTCCTTTGGCTGGGGTGTGTGGCGTTCTGGGCGCATGGATCCGCTGGGCAGCAGCGGCAGGGTCGTCCGGCGGAGGGTGCGGATACTAGCCGCTACTCTATCATGGGGAGCCTGGAAGGAGGCACAGCGTCCGCCGCCGCCGCCAACCGCGTCCGCAGGAGAGGCCAACAGGACATGCTCAGGGGGTAGGAAAGCAACCTTTGCTCGCACCCACGTCCGGCACAGGTAGGCCTGTTTCCTGCAGACAGCAGCGGAAGGTAGTATAAACCTGCGCTTGGATGGGATCACTACAGACGGCAGGTAGGGGGTGGCATGCTGAAATGTGCCTTCCCAGGGATTAAATCGACTAATCCCTGATCAAAGATAAGGAGGGGACTAGGACTGTAGTCTACCTACCCTTCTTGGCTCTGCTGCTATGCGCAGGAATGTCTTGGCTCTGCTCTCCCCCTTCCACTTAATGTGACCCTCCATCTCTGAAAGGGTTGTCTGAAGTGGTACAATTCAGCCACAGGTTTTCTTCCTCAGCTGCTGTTTGGGGAAAAATAGGCCACATGTATATAATTACACAACAGCAATTATGTAGTTGACCACATCTTTTAAGCTTAGATATGAACTGTACAAGCCTTAATATTAATATCTGAAGGTAACTCAGAGATGAAATGATGCTGTCATTTTTCTGCTTCTGTAATACCTGTAACTAGCCATCTTCCACCTTTAAGCCTTATTCCACAATATCAAGATAGTACAGGTACTAATTTTATTCCTTCTTTTAAAAAGGAGGTTGTAGTATAGACAGTATAGACAGACACTTTGTCCTTAATCCCTTATGGCCCTCATCTATTTCCACTTTTCTAAAACTTTTCTTCAACTTTCCATAGCTTTAGGCAGGTAATTCACCTGCTTGAAATACAATGACCATATTCATTCTTTAGCCATGTAAGCCTGTTGGCCATTGATCAAGTCTGTGTTTCAGGTATATCCTCATTGGCTAAAATTCAAGATTGTAGTCTTTAAAGACACAGCATACTATTTTATTCTGTGTCCTTAAAGACTAAAGCAGTCTTGAAATCTACCAGTAGTTACACACTTACAGTCCATAAGCCTGTTTTGATGTCACATTTCTGCCAAATTATGTTTTTACTTCTAAACCCATTGTCTTTCTTTGATTTGATTATTAACCTTCTCAAGATCATGGCTAGGCCTACATGATACAGGAATGTCTATGTACCTAACTACCTCAGCAACCTGTGTCCAAACAACTCATTTACCCACAGGTGGCATCAATTCTGGGGCAAAACCACATTGTTTAAAACACACTTCCACCTTGCTTCTCTAACAAATCTGTATGTCAAAAATTGGATTGTACTTAGGTTTTAAATAAGTATTGCCATAACATTTGCCATACTTCACTCAGTATTTGAGTGATTTCATGACAGAATCCTACAGGATTAAAAATAATTATTTTCTCTTTCTTATTTCACTGTCCCATAGAATTACATACAATAAGCACAATTCCTTGTTTTAAAAGTACTTAAGTAGAAAGCTTGCTCACAAGTTTAAATTGGAAGTTCCATATATAATTTCCTTTCCTTTATTCCTATTTGCTTATTGTGTTCATATTAATTGTGTTACAACATCCACTTCTTTATTTTACTTGTTTTCTCAGGTAAAATGCATCATATCTTAATATATTCCCTTTAAAACTTTTAGTCTACAACCGAGGGGTCCTTGGTGCTTTCTGAGTTTAGTTGTTTTCTTGCAGATGTTTCATTAACCAAACTAGGTAACATCATCAGTTACTTTTCTAAAAGCTAGTTGAAAAAACAACTGGCTTTTTAAAAACTAAACATATATAATGTGGTACCAACAGGAGTACCAAATGTAGCAGACATTATCAAGTTTTAAAGGGTTTTATAGTAAAGTTGAAGAATCATTTCAGTTAAAAGCTGATAAAGATACATGCTTTTTCAAATTTAAGAGGAGAAATTTAAAAGTGCCAATATATAAAATATGTCACAAATCCTTTCCATTTTAAGTCTTTGCTTACTTGCATACCAGTTTGATAGACATTTCTCTTAAAATAGAAATGTTTTGTCAGATGTCTTTGATGTTTCACTCTTAATAAGTATGCATGAATTTGATCCATTCACAGAATGGTTTAAAATGGAAAGCATATTGCTTGTCTCCCCCTTTTTTTTCTAAGAAGCAGGTTATTAATTTTTAAAAGAATTTGTAGGAAACTTTTTTTAGAAATATAAAACCTGTCTGAATTTGTCTGTCATTGCTGTAGCCAATATTTTTTTTTATTCTGTGGAGCAAATATTTGAATGGCTGTTCCAAATGACCTGTGTTTTTCTGTATGTATTTGTTTGCATGCAACAGACCAAATGTGTGTGGCTCCAGATTCCACTCCTACTGTTGCCCTGGATGGAAAACACTCCCTGGGGGAAATCAGTGTATTGTTCGTAAGTGTTTTGGCTTCAGAGTTTGTAATATTGATTTTTAGTAGATACTTACATTTAAACAAAAATATGAATTTACACTATGGTAGATTAATTGCTAAATTTAGGCTTCAACTTTGAATTTAAGAAATAGCAATTGCTTAACAGTTTTTAAAACAAAAGTACTGGCAATATATACTAAAGTTCAAAAATAATTTGATAAAAAACTCACATGAAATTCATAAATAATATAGTACATAAATGATAAGAATTGTTTCAGATATTTATTTTTTTATTGTACTTTAGTTATAATAGATTTACATTAGATGTGATAAGCATATTTTCATAGCTTAACAGTCTTGTTTGGCCAATATTATGTGACTAATGATTTGTCTTGGCAAAATGGAATTTAATTGTACTATGCCTGGGATTCACCAAGCTAGACCTCTACAATCTGTGGTTGAGATCAGCTTTCAACTGTAGAACATTTGAAAAATGATAAAAAGTATTGAGCAGAATATTTTTGATCTCTTCTGGTTTTTCTGTTTATCTACTAACTGTAGATTATATATAAATTATATCTATTTTGGGATAAATTGAATTTTATTAGTGAAATCCTATGTATGTTTATTTACAAGTAATTCTTATTAAATACAATAGGGCTTATGCCTGAGGGACAAACAATGGAGTATATTAAATTATGAATATGTGGTTGCTCTCCTTTTTTTTAAAAAAAAAAAATACACACAATGGATTGACTTAAATCAAGGCCACTGCATGAGTGGGGGAAGTTTTTCCCACAGCCTTTACCTCAAATACATGAAGATTAAAATCAAAGATTCCTTTGGTTCCAGTGAAACATCTTACCTCCATGTGTTCATACATACACAAAGGTGAATTTTCAGAAATGTAGAATTTGAGAGGATTAATCTTCTTTATATGATGCTGGTTTCTAGTTGACAAATAAAAATCCCAAAGGCATTTGTATGCTACCCAATTAACACATTGTATAATTAGCTTGCTTTTATGGTTCATTGTTGTGGTTATCAGAGAGGCCTACCAGTTATTCCACCCAATATAATAACAATTCATGAAGTAAATTGCTTAACGCATTGTAAGCCACCCTGAGTCTCCGGAGAAGGGTGGCATATAAATCGAACCAATAAATAATAAATAAATACATACATACATACATACATACATACATACATACATACATACTAAGCTCCTCAGCCGTCGGCCAGGCAGTGCCGGCTGGCGACCCCCAGGGGGAGAGCCTTCTCTGTGGCAGCGCCTGCCCTCTGGAATGACCTGCCCCCTGAGATACGCACGATATCAGACCTCCGGACTTTTCGTCGGGCCCTGAAGACACACTTGTTCCATCTAGCTGGGCTGGCTTGATCCCATCCTCTTAGTTTTTAATCGAATTTCGGTTTTAATTGGGTTGTTTTAAATTCGGGCCAAAATTATTTAATTGTTTTTTAAAATGTTTTTAAATTTTATATGCTATGTTTTATCCTGGCTGTACACCGCCCTGAGTCCCGCAGGAGAAGGGCAGTATAGAAATATAAAATAAATAAATAAATAAATAAATAAATAAGCTCATATACTACCACAATTGTTAAGTTGGGAGAATGAGGAGACTGGAGACAGGCTTCAGACAACAGCTCTTTATTCAGTAACTATGTACAATCCAACAACCAGCCTCTCTGACAGTTCACCCTTATATAGGGAGCTGCTAGAGGGCTCAGCCAATCATGTTTGAGTATTCTTCCCGCTCAAACAACGGACCAGATAGAAAGCTATGCAACTGTCAATATCTAACATCCCTCTTTTCTTAGTTGGAACAATCCAATCTACATACGTAGTCACGCAAGTAGGTGGGGCATTTACAGGTTCTTTTGGACTTGCGCAGCTCAGTAAGTGTGGTGGCAGCGGCCTGAGAGGTAGTGCCTGATGCTGCCTCTTAGTCTGCCTGTGGAAACTCCTGGAAGTTTTCAGGCAGGGCCTTGGTTTCGACTGGAACCGGTTCGCTGCGCTGGATTCCCGGTTCTTTAGGTGCGTACTCTGTTTCCATCGGGCTTGAGTCTGCTAAGGAGGGAGTATATTTTAGTTCGGCGTTCTCAAGATCATTAGTGGTAGGACAGAGGCAGCTGCGGATTTGATCTACGTGCCACCTCCATAGCCGCCCATCGTCTAACCTCACGACATAAGATTTAGGGCCCATTATTTGTTCTATTTTCCCTGGTAGCCATAGGGAACCCTCAGCAAAGTTTTTTGTGAACACCAGGTCCCCAATGCTAGAGGACCTGGTGTGGATGGTTGGCTCTTTTGTTGTGTCAGGGGCATAGTGTGGGTGAAGCTGGTCCAGTACTGATCAGAGCTGGTGGCCCTGTTGGTACAGAAGGAATTTGTCCACCCTGCCTTGCCAATCACCTGGCCCTAGTCTCCCTAATGCCTCCTTGGCAGATGTTTCCATCCTTTCAGTCATACCATTACTGGCAAGATGAAAGGGTGCCGAGAGGGCATGTCGTATGCCCTGGTCTGCCAAGAACCCCTTGAACTGGGTGGCAGTGAATTGCATGCTGTTATCCGAAACAACTACGTCAGTGAGGCCATGGGTGGCAAATAGTTTCCAGAGCATTTAATCACGGCCTCTGTAGTGGTTGTGCCCATTAAAATAATTTCTAGCCATTTACAATAGGCATCTACAATGACGAGAACTGTTTGGCCGTGAAATGGCCCTGTGAAGTCGATGTGAATTTTAGACCAAGGGGATCGGGGTCATTCCCACTCCAGGGCAGGTGCCTTTGGGGGTGCCGTCTGTGACTCTTGGCATGGTTAGCATGTAGCTACCCACTCCTGTCTCTCCTGGTCCATTTTGGGCCACCATACAAAGCTTCATGCTAGGGCTTTCATCTGGACAATCCCTGGATGGCCCTCATGTAATTCCCTCAGGATAGAATTCCGTAAACTGGGGGGTATGATTACATGATCACCCCACAGCAAACACCCCTCTTGAGCAGATAGTTCATGCTGCTTAACAGTAAATGGTGCAAATTCTGCACCTACCAGGCCTTTAGGCCATCCCCTAAATCGGAATCCAGTTTCCTTGGTAGTCGCTCAGTTTTAAATTTTGCTGGGTCAGCTGCTGTTTCTGGAACCTAGGTACCGCCTTTTTCAATGCCTGTCATGATATGATGGTCAATGAGGACCCTGTGTCTATCTCCATCTTGCATGGTGACCCTTCAATTTATATTGATATGTTTAGCTTCTTTTGAGATGGTGCGCTGGCTTGGCCGATTCTTGTTTGGTTGGTGTCTGGAGCTCTTGTCTTGTTATTTGCCCACTTAGGCTTCCACGAGTCCCATTTTTACGGTTTCAGCACCTCTAGCAGGGCAGTCTCTGGGGTGCCCCAGTGGCTGCTGGGCAGGGGTGCCTGGCAGACTCTAGCCAAGTTCCCTTTCCGTTCACACCTTCTGCAGATGGCATCTTATTATGTATCTTATAATTATTATTATTATTATTATCTTGGTATCAGCAGGAGGATCGTGGGTGCTGACCCCCGCAGCTGGTACAAAATGGCTTTTTGCTGTCTTGCTCCGGGACCCTTCTTCTGTCAGTCTGGTAGACCTTGTCCTTGCTTTCATTGTCTTGGTAGTCCCCCTTATGCACGGTGACTGTGGGTTTCACCGCCGCAGGGGCTGTGGCAAGTTTCTGGAGCAATTCGGCCATTCTGTTAGAGGATTTGGAGGCCCTTGCCTTGTCCAAGGCGTCCTGTAATGTCAAATTCGTCTTGGCCAGCAGTCTCCATTGTAAACGGAGGTCTTGTACCCCACAGATGAGCTGGTCCAGCAATATATCATTCAAGTTTCTGAATTCACAGTGGGCAGCGACCTTTCGCAGCGCTGCCATGTATTGGTTGATAGACTCGCCGTTTTTCTGCATTCGATGCCGAAATTCGTAGCGACGTACTATTTTTGATGGGGCCAGAGTGTAGTGTGTCTTCAGCGCGTTCTGAAGAACTTGCCATGGTACGGATTGTACCGGGGTTGGATCTGACAGGGACTCTGCCATGTCGAATATCTCATGGCCACAATGGCTGAGAAATAGTGCTCTTTTTCCGGTTGTCTGACAACCCCAGAAGATCATTTGTTTCCATGAAACACTCGAATCGGGTCATGTAAGTATCCCAATTTTCTTTTGCTGGATCAAAGGGCGTAGGCAGGTGGAATGCAGACATCATTGCCACTCTTTTTCCGTTCGAATTTCATGCACAAAATGGCCGCTGTTCCACAACATCCGCCTGGCTGAATGTTCATTATCAGCTCTTTTTGCTTCAGTTCTCCTCTCCGAATCCCATCCTCGTGTTAAGTTGGGAGAATGAGGAGACTGGAGACAGGCTTCAGACAACAGCTCTTTATTGAGTAACTATGTACAATCCAGCAGCCAGCCTCTCTGACAGTTCGCCCTTATATAGGGAGCTGCCAGAGGGCTCAGCCAATCATGTCTGAGTATTCTTCCCGCTCAAACAACCGACCAGATAGAAAACTATGCAACTGTCAATATCTAACAACAATCCTAATACTACCCTAAATCAAATAGCTAACAATCACACATGTACACTGATGCATAAACCTCAAAGAGCCTTACAATGTCAATAAAAAAGATCCATCACCAGGAAAGAAAAAACATACAGCTCAGTGCAATGCCATATAACAGCCTCTAATCTACTAAAAATACTCTCCCCTTCAAGCATCTGGGTATACTTTTAAAAAAAGTGTCCTAAAGGTGCTTTTTCAAGAGGCAACTGGACTTTTTTTGTTTTTTCTTTGAAGACATTTCACTTCTCATCCACGAACCTCCTTGGATGAGAAGCGAAATGCTAACCTTTGGGTCAACCATGACCTGGATGACTGAGAATCTCTGTAGACATTCAGAAGAAAGTGTTGAACACCAATTATCCAGAGTTTATTTTCTAACAATACTTATGCCACCCAAAGTTGAGATAAAGGATGCATTGGAGCCTTCCGGTTAATAAAATAAAAATAGAAAAATGAGGGAGATGGAACCTGATGGTTTTCAAGAAAACTATCTATGAGCATATGTACATATGTGAACATTATATTCCAGGTACAGAAACAGATTCAAATCATTCATTCATTATTCCCCAGAATCCCTCTGACACTGCCCATAGGAAATAAATAAAATCTATAAGCTCGCCTTTTTTCCAGAAGCCCATTGCATTTAGTTCTCTAATTTTATCTTTGAAAGAGCAATCTTGTGGGATTAGTTCAGGGGTGTCAAACTCGTGGCCCATGAACCAGATGCGTCACACACTGGCCATGCCCACCCCGGTGAAGGGGGAAAAGTCACGATATGTCAGTGATGATAACATGACGCCATGAGTTCGACACCCCTGGATTAGTTGGCAGAGAGATAAGACATGGCTTCAAATAAATCAATGAGGGTGGATTATAACTTTGATCTTCCTAGACACTTATTTCTTTTACCAAGATGCAATAATGATCCTCAGTGTAAATATTTCCAACAACTCTTGAGAAACCCTAGGATTATATCTTTTGTAGGCATAATCATGCAAATTTATTATATCTCACATTTTGATATTCCATGCAATTAGGCAACTGTTACGGAAAGAAATGGATATCATTCTGGCCTACCTCATATGTTTCACTTTTTTTGTTTATCATAATACTTTTCTGATGTTAAATATTAATCAGATTTTAAGGTTATAGATCACACTTACCGATTACACTTATAATTGTTCATTTAAAAATGGTTCAAAATTATGATGGACTAGAAAAATGACTTTTGTAATAAAGTTTTTAAAGTTACAACTGTTGTATCTCGCTTGCGGTTACATTATCACAATTAGAGCACTTGGCAACCAACTCACATTTATGGCTGTTGCATCATCTTGTGGTAATGTGATCACGATTTGTGACTTTCTCTGTCAGCTTATGACAATCAAAGTCAATTGGGGAAGCCAAACCGTGTGGATCACTTCACAAGCATGTTATTCATTTAATAACTGTGGTAAAAGTCATAAAGTTGGGCCTGATCACATGGTACTCTTTTAATGACTTTTAATGACTAAAATTTTTGTCCCAATTGTGCTCATAAATCAGAGAATACCTATAATGATATTAAATAATATTCAAAATATCTGGGATGATAAATTGAGATTTATCTCAAGCTTTCACAGCAGTTATATAACTGCACGTATCAAAATATCAAAACGTGATAACAATTTACAAACAACAAGGAAGCACAGCATATTTTGTAATCCATGGTGAACAATTCATCTGTAGACTATCCTTGGAATATAGATAAATCATTGTTAAATCTTTTTTTTTTTTATGTGGCTTGCCATTGCCTTCTTCCTAAGGCTGAGAGAGAGTGACTGGCCCAAGGTCACCCAGCTGGCTTTGTCTAGAAGCAGGGATTAGAACTCATGGTCTGCTGGTTTCTAACCTGGCATTTTAACTGCTACATCAGCCTGGCTCTCAAAATAAATTTGAAGCACAACCTTTTCACAAATGTCCATAATTTCTTTCCACCAAAATACCAGCTTTGGCAACTTGCTGGATGTCATTACTCTGCTTAATGTGGCTCTCATTGTCTATAGCATTTAATTAAAATATTCCTGTCATAGGGGTATTTTGAAATAAACCTCTTTGAACTAATAAATTTCTTTTGAAGAAATAAAGAAAGAAATCAGCTGTAAAAGAAAGGATGTATCTGTAGTATGTGTTCATTTATATATCACCTTAGCTCTGGTAGTTTATAATTTGCAAAGGGGCAGTTAAAGCAGAATTAAAATCTCATTTTGGTATTTTTGTAAGTACAGCCTGTTAACTAAGAAAAATATATTGTTCTTTGAAGTGAAGCTAGAAATGCATTTGCAATTAGTGCATTTAAGCAATGTCTAAACCTAGCATATCTCAAAAACACATGCTTTAGTTAGGAAAATAACATTACTGAAGATTGTTTTTTTAAAAGATATCATCTGGAAAGCAATAGTTTAGTCCTGCAAGGCTAATACAGATGTGATGCTAAATGCAAGGATCTATCAATAAATATGTCAAATTAGCAATTATGAGCTTGTGTGGAGAAAGAGAACTTGAATTCAGATAAATGGGAACTGATTTCAGTTGACTTCCACCTTTCATATCCCACTTCTGTTAGAAATCTTTTTCTCCTGAAGGTGTTCAATGGGAAACTTCCATTGCCTCTCATTTTTTTTTTTAAATTTGATTTATATGCCGCCCTTCTCCGGAGACTCAGGGTGGCTTACAATGCGTTAAGCAATAGCCTTCATACTTTTGTATATTTATACAAAGTCAGCTTATTGCCCCCACAAACTGGGTCCTCATTTCACCTACCTTAGAAAGGATGGAAGGCTGAGTCAACCTTGAGCCTTGGCGAGATTCGAACCCTGCAGTAATTGCAGGCAGCTGGTCTTAAGCAGCTTAATAACAGGGTGCCTTAAACCCTAGTACTACCAAGGCTCTTTGATTACAGTAGCAGCTTAGGGTAGGCTTATTTGTAGACATTCCTGCCCTACATTCCTCCCCATATCTCTCACTCATAAATTGTCTTGACAGTAAAAACTTGATACCCTTTTTTTATCCGTATAGATGATCTGGATGATTCTGATTTCTATACCGACTTTGTATTACCTATATATAATTTGCATGAAGTAGAATTTTGTGTGCTTTGTCCCACATTGAACATTGTAAAGATATTGAATGAAGACTATTATTTTCATTCTGTTTGTAGGAGCAATAAAGAAATTATAAATGAAAGCAAAATAATAAAAAATCCTACTATAATTAAGGAAAATGCCTATGTTCTGTAGTTTTGAAACTTAAAAATATGATTTATTATTTGTTTAACAATGTAATATTGCAAGTCATCTAATATATTGTTTTTTCCACAGCAATTTGTAGAAATAGTTGTGGTGATGGATTTTGTTCTCGTCCTAATATGTGCACTTGCTCCAATGGACAGATATTGCCAAGCTGTGGACCAAAATCTAGTAAGGCTTAAATAGCATCCTTTCATTTTATTATACATAATAAAGGCATTTGCTGTTTAAGGTTAGAGAGATTGCATTTATTCTGGGATTCGGTTTAAAAATAGATAAATAGTAAATCCAGTTACCATCTTTTGAAACGTCTGGTATGTGTCCACAGTTTTCCTACCCTTCAGTTGTGTCTCTTCTGTTGGCAATCCTATTGGAAGCAAGGGCTAAACTTGCACATTGATTATCCGTACCTAAAAGCACAAAAAGCTTAACACATTATCTGGATTTGTTTACAGATCATGTTGGGTCAGGATATAATGTTAGTTTATTGAAAATTTTAAATAGCTATGTTTGTACTACACAGTAATTACTAAATCATGATTGAGAAACAACTGTGGATACACTTAGTCAGAAGCAAACAATCTGCTTTACAGTATGTAAATATGGATGAACATGGTCTGATTCTAATTCTAATTTCACTGATTACCTAGTTTCTTCCTAGATCTGTATGTTTGATCGCAAAGAACCATTGCAAGCAAGATGATGTTGACTTTTTGCTATGTTTAACTACCTAAATAGTAGGGCTGTGCAAAGTTTCAAACACATGTTTTGTTTGTATGAAAGACCCCTTTGAAGTTATCTCATGGACTATATCCTCTTCCACCTTCTTAAAGCAAAGTGAAGTAAAGCATCCACATAGTTTTCCTTCCTGTTGTTTTGACCCCATTCATTTTTGCTTGTGATCATTAAAAATATCCCATTGTTTTACTGCATTTTTATATTGGTTTATCATTTTTATGAGCCACATTGTTTTTTTGATTGAAAAATAAGATATCAACTGTGTTATGTGGTAAACAACTAAAATACGTAACTTGTATACTTAAAATAGCAATAACATGAGTTTAGATGTATGTTGGAGTGAAGTTAATTAAACAAAGTGGAAATTAATTGAAATCAGAATGATAAGAGTTTGAAAATAAAATGAATGTAATAAAGATAAAGCTTCAAAGCACTAATGGGGAACAAATTGGAGAATATTAGAGATCAAGATAATGTAGTCAAAGGAATTAGTGGAGGAAACCATATTCTAAATATAGAAGAAAAATTATAGTTGGGTTGAGTTTATTAATGCAGAATTCAGATACTCTAGTATTTTGGCAAAGAAATGAAACATTGAAACAGCATTTGAGAAACAAAGAAATAAAGGAAGTATGTGTTAAGGACAAATGTATGTGTGCTGAGGAAGAATAAGAAAGAGACATTAATAGGAAAAATGCACAAAAAAGCTGAATAGATAGTCCTCAAAATTATATGTACAGTAGCATTTATAAAGAAGCATTTATTTATTTACATCCTGCCTCTATTGTTTTTATAAATAACTCAAGGCAGAGAACATAGACAATACTCCTTCTTCCTCCTATTTCCCCCACAACATCAACTCTCTGAGGTGACTGGCCCAAAGTCACCCAGCAGGTTTTCATGATTAAAGTAGGACTGGAACTCACAGTCTCCTGATTTTTAGCCTGCTGTTTTAATGACTAACTATGAGTCACTTATAATAGAACCTCAAATCAGTTTAAAGTGAAATCTTAGGGCACAAAATGCTAATATATGTTATATATTTTATGTGATGTATTTTAATGATTTATTATGTCTATATTATTGCATTATTTCTCAATATTTGTGTCTTTGCTACCTAAAATAAAATGACAATTTAATGCATAACTAATTGTCTGCATTTTTCTGTAGTACAACAGTGTAACATCAGATGTCTGAATGGTGGTACCTGTCTAGATGACCAATGCCAGTGTCAAAAAGGATATATTGGCAATTATTGTGGGCAACGTAAGTAGACATTTGGCAGCTGTGATTTATTTGAATAATTCCTGTCATGGATGTAGCATAGGTATTGCATAGTCTTCTGATATTTTTGAATGGCTGCTATTTTATCAGGATATGGGAATTGTGAATTGAGTGCATTTTTCACCTATTAGGTTCAATGGATAGTCATGAACAAAACATGTATTATATAGATAGGGTAGCTACAGGGAAGACATATTTCTCTCAGATGTAATTATTATAAAAATACAGATATGTATTTATAAGAAGCAGTAATAGTATTAGTTTGTTCAAGCACCGTTAGAATTGTGAAGTAAAGTGCTGGCAGTAAGCAGGAACATTTTGAATGAATTTTTACATTTTAAGGAGTTCTTAATTAAGCAGACTCTTTACTTTATATGTAAAAACAATAACGTTATATATTTTGTGTTTTATGTATATAAATATTTCATCTGAATTTCTGCTATTCACTTCAAATATTACAGCCATGCTTCACATTCTGGTGTTTTTCAGAAAAATGATCTTAGAAATAAGCCCTGATGGTTTGGTTTTGTCAGTATGGCACTGTAAAGTCTATGTAACAGGCTTTTCCTTCAGAGAAGATTTGGCATGTGGATTGCATTAAAATGCCCCAAATGTTAAACTTATGGCACTCATACTGTACATGTAATCTTCATTTAATGTCTACCTACCTGTATAGTGAAATGGGAATGACTACAATAGCTACATGTACTGCTGATGAATCTAATAATTGAAGTGTGATTGTTTTCATTTCTTTGGAACATATAAAGCTATGTATAAATAAGTATCATGGAAGTTTGAAAACTCTACATTTCATATATTACTGCCTGCTGCAAATGACAAACTGTGACTTAAGGAAGCACAAGGAAATTGGAGTGTTTCTTCATTTACTGAATTAGAAACAGTTAGTGATTAATAACTAATGAAATAATAAAAGACATTTTTTTCTCAAAAAGGATATAAAATTTAAAAGTTTCCAAAAACTAATATAGGAGGTACTAATCTGGTAGCAATTAATTTTATAGAATGTACAATGTTTTCTGAAGTATTTGCTTAGCTGATTGTGTAGAGCAAAGCAACGAAATCTACTCTAGAACATTTCTTTCCAATGAAATTTGGTAAGCAGGACTTATAAAGTATATTCTAAGATAATGCCAAGCCATGATTAGATATTACCTCAATGAATAGAACATGGTTTCAAAGTCCTATACTCCCTCTTTATATTATAAATTCAATGTTTCCTTTCAGATTCTTGATCAGTCATTAATTGCCGTTAGGCCAGATTTCCAGCCCACATTTTAAGAGCAAGTTAAAGTTATAAAGCAATAATTTGCAGGTTCTGATAATAGTGGCAAATAATCTGTGTACAAAAATTGAAAAGCATTGTAGAAATGATGGAGCAAAAGAGGAAGACTGGGAGATGGAGATGGTTTTTTAAATCAAAGTCTTGATTTTGTTTCTGAAAAAAATACCAATTAATGGTTTATTGTTGGTAATTTGTTCCTTAGTTATAAGAATAGAAATATATGATGCAAGCAAAATACCATTATCTATTTCTTTTCTCAGAAGATCCTGTTTTTATATCTGTTGCTTTTTCTTCAGCCTTCTTTCTTTTCCTAGGCATAATATTTGCATTCCCACTTTTTTTATTTTGGCTGTTTCATGCTATGTTTCTCAACTAGTTCCTTGGTTCTGATTAAACTGTGCATCATTTCATTACATTCCGTTTCCTACTGTTATATCCTATTTTTGCTCTTTTGAGTTGGAGCACCATTTTTTAAATGAAAAAATGTACCAAAATTGCACAGATATGGCCTTAACAAGTTTGTGAATTGTCATTAATTTAATTTAATTTACCAAATTGATTATGACCTTCTAAACCAGTGATGGCTAACCTTTTTGTCATCGCGTGCCAAAAACGGGGGGAGCATGGGGGGGTCACGCGTGCGCGTGTCGACACCCATAATTCTATGCGCCCTGTCCCCTACACACATGTGCACGCGACCCCCCATGCTCCCCCCGTTTTTGGCACATGATGGCACAGTGGGTCCGGTAGACCCGTTTTTCACTCTCCCCAGACTCCAGAGCCTTTCTAGGAGCTTGGGGAGGGCAAAAACGACCTTCCCCACTCCCCTGGAGGCCCTCCGGAGGCTGGAAATGGCCTGTTTGCCGACTGGTGGACCCAGAAGGCCTGAAAATCAGCGGGCCGGAGCTGAGCTCGTGTGCCCACCGATATGGCTCCGTGTGCCATAGGTTCGCCATCACGGTTCTATACCATTAGACAGGACAGCTAACAGAATTCTCAAAAAACACAACATTAAAAACATGCATAAAAGACAGCCTCAGACTAAATCAAGCAGAACAATAAACCATACAATGCAAGAAGGGCCCCATATATGCATTAAAAAACACATTAACCCAGGCCTGGGAGCAGAGCCAGCTCTTAGAGGCTTTGTGAAGTTCAAGGAGATTATTTAAGGGAAGAGAACTCAGTGAGGAATGAACATGGTTTATCTTTAAAATTTTGGTATAGTAGTGTTACAGAAGAATGGAATATCCTGAAGAAGGGCATGTCTGATTAAAATGAAGTCAGGCTAAAATTACATTGTAACATTTTGTGGCAATTTCCATTTGGAATCATTGAATTTTAGTTCACAAGTATTTAGAGAGATAATTTTTAGATTATGACAATATAGTTATTTGTTACATAAATTGTTCAGTTGCTGCCATAGTTCACTATCCTACTGTATATAAAAAAATAATTGTATTGTAATTACCAAACAGCAATCATTCATTTAATGAGATCATATTTATTGACTCTTTTTTTCCATGCTTAAATGATCCCCCCCCCTTTCTACTTATCTGTTCTTTTGGCACAAGAAAATGAATGCTTTCAATAGCTGACCATATGCTGTTTGAGCCTTTAATTGGGAAAATTGCCTTAAAATACTCAAACCAAATAACCGTTAGCTTTTTCTTAAGGAAGTTATAAACATGTTATAAATGTATCTGTTTTGTAACAGTGAAATACAACTATTATGTATGCATCATTTTTTCATACTTTGTAGACTATTGGAGCAATTGTGCATACTGCAATGAAGGATTAATTTTGAATTTATAGGCAAGTATTGCCTTTTTTCAAAATCTCTTAGAATGCAACATATGTCTGCTATAGAAGTAATACAAATTTGTCAAGTTCTGTTATTCAAGTTTAAATAAGCTAACATATACATACTATGAAAAAAACTGATGCCTGTTCAAAACTTGTATTTTTTTAAATTCACAATCAACCAGACCATCTGTGAATGAATATGTGTTGACCATTTTAACACTGGTTTCTACATATACTTAACACTGTTTGTAAATCTATGTTTTTAGACTTCCGTATATTCATTAATTTTACTCACCCTTGCTTTGGAAGATTTTATCTTAGTTATTTTTTTTAATAAACACTTTATTAAACTTTTATTACATTAAAAACATAAAAAATTATTTCACTCAACAACAGCTAATTGTGGTGTTTTTCTTGTGACAATAATTCGTGCACTATTTACAAAAATTAAATTCTGCGTATTTACATTCTTATTTTATCTATTACGTGTACTTAATAACTATCTATCTTCAATCTATCTCTGTTCTATCCAGTTATACCACTGTTCCCACACATTGTAAAATTAACGCTGAGTTTAAAAGATAAAGAGACATCAATATTTTATCTTAGTTATTAATGACTTCATTGTGCCAGTAAGAGAAGAAATGTATTTATTATATTTTTATCTATTCAATACAGGAGTTTTTCAGCCTGATTAGTGTATTATAGAACTAAAAATATAAAATATAAAAATACTAACAAAATAATACAGTAAGCAATGAAATATATTTATTTTACTAATAGATAACCAATTAAATAAAAGAAACATTAAAATAATGCAATTACCCTGATACAAAAACATATGAAATAAAATACATAAACACAACTATCCAAGTATAATATGGACAGTGTAATTTTTCACTCTCTTTTTATAAGCACTTTTTTACAGATGACATACATAATCTCAAGGTTTTGTAGCCTCAAAACATATGATAGAAAAGTCTTTAAGCTGTTGCCATTATTTTTTCAACACTGTAGATGAATTACGTTGCTTTTTTTCGCATTTTGATCTTTTCAACACAATCTTTTCCTTAGTTCCCTCACTTTGAGTATTACTTGTCTCCTCTAACTATCTGGATGTATGCTTTTTTCCCTTCTTTTCCCAGACACTGTGGCACTGCAAACAAATGTCATGTCCCCTGAGATGTCTAGATCTGCAAGAGAAGGGAGTGGGTTCTGCTGAATATAAATGCTTGTTTTCTTAGAGGCCAGGTCAAAAATCTTAGGGAATATAGAAAGCATAACAAATGGTGCTTTAATCGTTGTATGGTAGAAATTCTTACTTCAGACAGATGTGTGAAATCCATTATTACAGAAAATCCTTTCAGACTGTATTTGGCAGATGTAATTTTTATATGTTATATTTAAAAAGTGATATATTTGAATATGATTTTCAATGAAACTGTATTTTGATATTTTAGTATTGAAAGCAGAATATTTTAATGTAGAATAACATTCATTTCTTTCTTTTTTGCTACAATTAATGTTTGGTTTAAAACTGTCTTCTTCTGCTTTTCTTTGATTATATAGCTCACTTCTGAATAAGTAGTGCCATTTACCTAAATGTTTTAAAGACATTGTGGTCATGTTTTGGAATAGGTTTTCAATATCTATTTAACATTTAAATATCTTCTGATTTCTCCAACCGTCATGCATGACCTTTGTTCTCCCAAAGCTTTAGGCACAATTTATATAACTAAACTTGTCATTAAAACAACTGACTTCCACCTACCCATCCTTCAGGTTCATGAGAGCAGTTGGTGATTATTTTTCCCTTCAGGAAGTTATGCTTAGTATGAGTGGAGAGAAAGCCGGGGCAATCTACCAGTTGCTTTTTTTTCCCATTTATGCCTCATTAAAGTTATAGGGACAACATCTGCCAGTCATTTTAATGTGGTCATGAGGAAGAATCTTAATTTAGGTGTTCCTCAAAAATCCATTTACATTTTCAATTAAGTCTTATCAACACCTACTGCAAATGACATTTGTATTGGTTGAGGGCAAGTACAAAGTATCGTAGCATATTTTGGACTCATCGATGAAGCTGTGTCATCTAGTGGGATCCAGGAATCATGCCTTTTCTGTTGTGGCACTTTTCCTCTGGAATGACAACTGGCCAGAGACCTAGATGGCTCTCAATCTGAGAATGTTCAAGAATTAAAGACTTGGTAAAGAATTTAAGCCTTGTCCCAGGCTTAAAATTGTATGAATTCACTAACTAATTAATTAATACAGGTACATTTCCTAATTCATTTTCTTCTAAGCCTTCTCAATTAGGAATAATGATTATTGTGAATATCCAGTTTTTTAATAGTCCTCAAGTGACTATTTTCACTTTATTATATACATATAATATTTTTATTCAAAACGCAGCTGTCTGTGAACATGGATGCCAGAATGGAGGTCGCTGCATCGGGCCCAATCGTTGTGCATGTGTATATGGATTCACAGGCCCTCAATGTGAAAGAGGTAAGAACTACAAAATAAAAATGAAATTTACCCAAAATCTGAATGTTTCCCATTAAGTGCTGAAGTGCTAAATAAGAGGCATGTGGGATATCACTTCTGTTTGCAAGCAATTAGAATAGCAGTTTGTAATATGTTGATATTATTCTAGTTGGGAATTTAAGATTTTTTCAAAGAATGGGCAGATAGCAGTTCTCTGTATTTCTGCTAAGCAAGATAAAATAGTTGTACAATAATCTGAGCATTGGAATGGGTCAGTATATGAGTTGCGGTGTCGCAGTGGTTAGAGTGCAGTACTGCAGGCTACTTCTGCTGACTGCTGGCTACCTGCAATTTGGCAGTTGAAATCTCACCAAACTTGAGGTTGACTCAGCCTTCCATCCTTCCGAGGTGGGTAAAATGAGGATCCAAATTGTTGGGGGCAATATGCTGACTCTGTAAATCACGTAGAGAGGGTTGTAAAGCAGTGTAAAGTGATATATAAGGCTAAGTGCTAAGTGCTATACAGGCAATCCTCTACTTATAATGGTTCATTTAGTGACTGAAGTTAAAATGCCATTGAAAAAAGTAACTTAGGATCATTTTTCACACTAATGACTATTGCAGCATCTTCATGGTCATGTGATCAAAATTTGGGCACTTAGTAACGGGTATGTATTTATGACAGTTGTAGTGTCCTAAGGTCATTTGATCACTTTTTGCAAACTTCTGATAAGCAAAGTCAATAGGGAAGCCAATTCATTTAATAAACATGTTGCTAACTTAACAACTGCAGTGATTCACTTAAGTGTAGCAAGTAAGGTGGTAAAATGGGGCAAAATTCACTTAATGTTTTGCTTAGCAACAGAAATTGTGGGCTCAATTGTGGCCCTAAGTTGAGGACTGCTTGTATTAGTAAAGATATAACTGAATTAGAACTCTTCATGCTTGGTTAGTTTATGGTTCAGTGTATTGTGCCCCATGCGGCAATCCAAACTAAAAAATTCCTGAGAAACGACTACTTACGCTTGAATATATCTTTCAGTGGAGCAAAATTCAGGTTTTGTATAATTAATTCCAGTGCTGAATTTCTCTTGCTACCGGAAAATCTTTCATTCTGTTCAAATGTAGTAAGTTAAGTCTGTTATTTGACATATTATACTCCAGGATAATAAAGAAGAGGTCTTAGCTTTTAGTGACATTCCTTGAATAGTGTATCATGCACCATAACATTCCTAGTCCATCCATTTCTCTTAATAGAATTTAATATATAGTCTCCTGATGGTTTTTATTCCCATTCTCTGAAATAGTTTCAGTTGATGTGAATCCTCCTTAATAATATGGAGTTCAAACTGATTTTTTTTAATGTAGAGTCTTATCAATGCAGAATAAAGTAGATGCAAATTAGAATTCTTTGAATATAACCAAAAGCAGCATTTGTCTTTTTTTTTGTGCACTGTTGATTTATATTCTTTTATAATCAATTATTGTTCTGAGATCTTTTTCAAAATAACTTTTGTAAAGCTAGCCGTTACCTGTTCTGTACTTATTATTTGATTTTGGTTACTTACATGGATAATTTTGTAGTGTTGACTGTCAAATTTCATTCTACTGTTTTCAGTCTATTTCTATTCAAAATCTGTTATGAATTCTACTTTCTTCTACCACCTAAATTATCCCTCCCAATATTGTGTTGTCTGCAAATTTTGTAACTGTTTTTATCTCATCTAAATATAGGTAGTCCTCAACTTACAACCACAATTGAGCCCAAAATTTATGTTGCTAAGTGAGACATTTGTTAAGTGAATTTTGCCTCATTTTACCATCTTTCTTGCCATAGATCCTAAGTGAATCACTACAACTGTTAAGTTAGTAACATGGTTGGTAAGTGAATCTGGCTTCCCCATTGACTTTGCTTGTCAGAAAGTTGCAAAAAGTGATCACATGAACCTGGGACACTGCAGCCATCATAAGTATGATTCAATTCACAAATGTCTGAATTTTGATCACACAACTGTAGGGATCCTGCAATCCTGCAAGTGTGAAAAACGGTCATAAGTCACTTTTTTCAGTAACTTTGAACAGTTACTAAACAAACTGTTGTAAGTCGAGGACTACCTGTAATTAATAAAAATGTTGACTGTTAAAGGCCAAACACTAGATTTGGTGGCATTTTTCTTGATCACCTTTCCCCAGTTTATTTATCTATATATGCATTCCACCAATTCCTTTTGGTTCAGTGTTATAACAAACAATTATGATATACTTCTGAACTTATTTTTTAGTGAATTATACAGTCACTTTTTTGTTGTACTTAATAAGCTTTTCCTTCTCTTCATTGCCTTGTTCTACCCTGCCCTGGAGCTTATTAAGCCAACAGGAAGCTAAATAAATCTTTATTGTACTCTAAGCAAAGTTACTTCAGGGAAGGCATAGTTCAAATAGAAAAAAGGGAGGCTGCATCATATTCTAGAGGGTTGAGAGGTTTCTTAAAGTCAATCATGGCAATGGTTTCCCTTACAGTTGGTCCTTGTCCCATACTCAGTGTTAAAAATCCTACACCATACCAAAGAAAACCCCAGCTACCTTCTTTCCAGTCGTGTTACTGTAGCATCAACAGAAGATTGGGAGGCTCATATCTATGCTAGCAGAACCTTTCATTGATATATCTCTGGGGTTAAACAAAGGAAACTTGTTTTACATGATGGCAGAAGGGGATTTTGTCCTCGCCTTAATTCCTTACAACCAGCATACCTTTGACTTAGGCTTGCAGTCTTACTAAGTTGCAAAGAAGAATGGTATGTCTGGTAACAAAGTTCAACAATAATTTGTGCATTTTCCTAAAGGAAGATGTATGTTTTATATCAGGGCTCTCCTACCCCTGGGCCCTGGACCAGCACCAGTCTGCGCTGCCCCAGGAACCAGGCTGTACAAGCGAGTGAAGCCCTATTCACACATGTGCAGGATCCAGGCACTTCACAAAACCACGCGCCCTAGTCTGTGGAAAAACTGCCCTCCACGAAACTGGTCCCTGATGCCCAAAAGGCTGGAGGCCATTGTGTTAGATTACACAAAACAGTGAAACTAAGTGCTAAATAGACAGTAAATCTATGCTGGTAACTTAAGTATATTATTACTCAGTAATGTACATTACAATGTGTATAAGTATAATTTTGTATATTTTATAAGATGCTCTGCTTACTTCTTAATATCTGTATTCGGAATTGTAAATTTAAATAATTTATCATATCAACATTTATATGTTATATGTAAATATAAAACCTAAGTATTTTATAAGGTAATTGGAATAAACTATTTTACTTAATACATAACATACGTAGTTTTCCTTCATAATAGCATCTTAGAATGATAAAGCATGACTGCTTATTCAGCTATCTTGGTTTCCTGCTGAAGGCAGAAGCCAGCTGAAGGCATAAGGGTGAAAAGTAACTAACCATTGAAATTATTACAATATATTTAATTGTCAAGTTACAAGAAAGTAGTTTTGGGGAACTTTCCTAGGTACATTTTTCTATATAAATATTTATATTCATTATTGTACAGTTGCCTGTGGTTAGCTCTATTCCTGGTGTAAAAGACATACATTCTGGTTTTTTTTAGAATAAAACGTAGAACAAAATGGAAACATTCTTTTTAAACGAAATGTATTTTATAAATATAAATTTGTAAGATGTAAATTTCATTTAAATCATGAGAAAATAACAAAAGGTAATGGCATTTTTTTCCCATTTTAATTTGCTTGGGAAAGTGAAGGTTTTAAATTGGTGCCAGAAAGATTGTAATAGAGATGCCAGATACATTTCTTTAGGGAAGACATTCCATAACTGGGATGTCACCCTCAAAAGCTTTTTCTTTAGTTGTTTCTTAGCTTGTTTTCAGTAAGCCTTTTCTGGCATTTACTTATATTGGCTGCTTGTGACTCAATATAATTCAGCCCAGTTATGTATCTTACTATAAAGAATCCACCATCTACACATCAATAGCAGTCATTAAAGGTTGTGAAATATTTCTTTATCATTTTGTTTTTCCAATGCTTGAGATCCCAATGCATGTGAGCTTATATACTCTATATGTGTGTTTCTGTGTATCATTTTTAAGTAAATAATTGGAATTTCTGAATTTAAAATACTACAGATATTCAGTACCCTTTATTGACTTTTCTGTTCATAAGATATATTTTAACAAAATTAAGGAAACTGTATTTCATAATAAATATTTAAGAATTTTATATGAACATAGTTTAATGAGTAAAATAATTATCCTTACATGACAATGATACAACCTAGAATTTCTAGAAAACTAATGTTTGCAACTTGAAACATTTTTGTTCCTCAAGTTCTATATCTATATTCATAATTATTATTTATAATCCTCTAATTTTCCTTATTTACCTTCTGTAAAGCCATCCAACTCCTTATGATAAAGCTGAAGACAGTGGTTAGTCTGCACAAGTTGAGTAGAGTGAAATGTCCTATTATTTTGAAACGCGTGTGTGTGTGTGTATGTGTGTCTTGCTGATTCATAATATATATGTAGGTGCTTTTATTTTATTTATTTATTTATTTATTTTATTTGGCATATATTGACTTGGAATTTATTAGTATGATGAGGAGCCTTTTTTCAGCTCTTCTGGCTTTTTGTCCTTTGTAGTTTGTTTATTTTGACAGATGGACACAAACAATTCCAGAACCCGTCCTTTCCTTTAATCAATTTTGCATATGGACAAAATACATATTCCTTAAATTCAAAGATTCCAGGGATAATCAGCAGAGTAAGTTTTGTGACAAACAGAAGAGTGCTACCAGGAGCTGCTACATTAAATAAAGCCCTGTCTAGTTAAAAATATACTAACAGTAATTGTTAGTATACCTGGAATAGACTCTAACTAGTTCCCAGCTATAATTTGCATTGCTGTCCTTACTCATGTATTAGAGGACAAAGTACCTGAAGAAGGAAAGAAAGCCTAAAGGTGTTTCATGTGATTGACAATCCTCATTCAGTCCATAAAGTTCTAATTGGTCTATCCATATTGCCTGGAGAAGGCTTTAGGCTACATGTTCAATTTTGGTATAATTTTATGATGCATTCACATTTACAAAACTTTAATATCTATTAATTTTTTAAAATGTATATTTTAATATAATATTAAAAGTGTTTTTCAAATGAAAAGCTAAAGAGAATAATGTTAGGAAATCACATCCACACCCTCAGTTTACTAGGACTTTCTATGGAACTTTACAAGTCTTGACGCTTAGCTAGTCATTCAAAAAGAAATGAAGATTATTCAAATGGTATAATTCAGTAAAATGAATAACCACCGAAAAGGGGAATTGAGACTGAATAATCCAATCTGATAATGTGACTTTCAGCTTATTATAAGCCTAATCATGGGAGATATCACCCAGGGAAATATTTCCATGTTGGTTTGAATACAGACATCATCTAATTATGGAGGAGAATGTATTTCAATTAAGTTATTAATTGAATTTAACTCCTTTTTAATATCAGGAACAGGATAGAAGGTTAAAATAATCTGATTACAATTGTAAAACAAATGTTTACAGAAGTAAATATATAATCGTTTATTTGTTAAATTTCTGGTCTTGCAAATATTTGAATAACATGGCTATACTATGTTCCCCCTCCACCTTAAGTGATAACTTTTTGCATATGATCATTTTCTCAAATACCTTCTTTACCTGGATTATCTTTAATCTGTTTACATTTGTGTGTGTTTTCTGTAAATTGAAATAATAAAAAAGCAGCATTCTGAAATTTGGCATACTGTCAGTTGTATAATGTCTCTCATAATAGGATATTGTATAGTAGAGATTTTTATTACATCCTTCTATTATTTGAAAAGATAAACAAGATACTCTAAGACTAGAGTTTCAGTTTTAATATTTTTGGTGGTTATAAAAAATATTTTAAAAATCATGCCCTTGGACCTTAGAGATCAGTGGTTTATTGGGACAAGAGCATTAATGGGGAACAGATTATTGCATCGGATAACAGAACTAGATTGGAAAATTCCTGTGTGTTTAAACAGATGGGATGGAGGAACACTGCCTGTGCATTAAACTGTTTCCTTTTAATTTCCAGATTATAGAACAGGGCCTTGTTTTATTCAAGTCAACAACCAGATGTGTCAAGGTCAGCTAGCCGGTATTGTTTGCACGAAGACACTTTGTTGTGCAACTATTGGACGTGCATGGGGCCATCCTTGTGAAATGTGCCCTGCTCAACCTCAACCATGTCGTCGTGGTTTCATTCCAAACATCCGCACTGGAGCATGTCAAGGTGAGCAAAGTACTTTGCTAATGTTAAAAGTTTCCCTGCTATATCTTAGAATAAATTATCCAACCCAGATGATATTTATTCCTTTTTGTATACTGTTTACTATATGTTCAAAATAGCAAATATTTGTGCAAGTATCAATACTTACTAGGTTGCATTATGTTACAATAAAATTAATGTCTTTGGGAAAGAATGACATGCTACAAAGAAAACACGAAGCAAAAAGTACTGTATTGTACATTTGTTAATTAAGACACGGGTTTAATTTCTACATTAAAAAGTTGTACAGTTTTCTTGGATATTAATTATTAGGAACTTTCAAAATGTTTCAAATGCAAATGATCCATTTCAGGTTTTACCTATGATCTTCAGTTTGAAACAACTTTTTGTATTTGAAATTATCTCAATCATTTTGGATATGCTTAAACCAGGGGTGAAATGCTCCCGGTTTGGACCGGATTGCCCGATTCAGTAGCGATGGCGGCAGGTGGTTCAGAGAACCAGTAACAAAAATCCCTGCCCCCCCACCATGCCTAGCTGAGCCGCATGATCATCAGAGGCTTTTTTTTTTTTTTTACTTTTAAAAGCATTTTTTTCTTCGGCTGAAAAAATGCTTTTAAAAGTAAAAAAAAAAGCCATTGATGATCACACGGCTCAGCTGGGATCGTCAGAGCCTTTTAAAAGCATTTAAAATTCTTTTAGAAGGCTCTGATGATCCCAGCTGAGTTGCCTGATCCAGGGGTGGTTCTACTTACCTTTTCTACTGGTTCGCAACGGGATCGCTTGTTTTGCTCGCGCGTGCGCCTTCTGCACATGTGCAGATCACTTCTGATGACGTCAGGGTCAGTGGGCGGAGTCTCCCACCAGTTTTACTACTAGTTCTATAGAACTGGTCCGAACCAGGGGCAACCCACCACTGGCCTGATCGTCAGAGCCTTCGGTAGAAAAAATGCTTTTAAAAGGCTCTGACAATCCCAGCTGAGTTGCCTGATCATCAGAGCCTTTTAAAAGCATTTTTTTACAACCTCTTTAGCCGAAGAGGTTGTAGAAAAAATGCTTTTAAAAGGCTCTGACGATCCCAACTGAGTTGCCTAATCGTCAGAGACTTTTTTTCTTTTAAAAGCAAAAAAAAAAAAAAAAGAAAAAAGAAAAAAAAAGCTTTTTTTTTCATTTAGAAAAACATTTAGAAAAAAAATTTTTTTTTTTATAATTGGTCATAGATTGAGAATCATTAACATTTCTTCAATGGAAAAAATATTTTTATTTCAAGGAGAAAGGGAAACTTAGCATATTTTTGTTTACTGTGAGTACAAGGGGTGCTTGCAGATTTTACTCTGCTAATCGTTGCCAACTATAGGGGGCAATGCTTATTTCTGTTTCAAGGCCATAAGTAGGAGAATTCCTTTTAATTGCTTAATTACTTCATTTCATTCAACTGTGAAGCAGCTTCTTGTGAGGGAGTCAGACAGGGACTTCTTTGTAAAGTAATTGTCACTAGAGAGTTCATATATTGCTGTTTGCACATTAATTTGCTACTTAAAAACATCTGTAAATTGTTAGTACTAGCTAGTGCTTTCCTGACACACTTGGCTAAATTGAACAATAACAGTGGCAGATAAAGAATGTACTTATACTCATTAACTAAATGTATTAAGTGCCCATTGAAGCATGAGTCCAAAATAGAACATAATTTAAGAAATGAAAATGTTATTAGAATTAATTAATAAATTAGAAATATTGAAATGATTACAAATACTATGCTTCAGTTAGTATCAAGTTGGGCTGGATTGTATTTTATAGTATTTTAAATGCACAAACATCACCTTTTACCATTTTGTTGTTTAATGCTGTTTCACCATTGATTGTTTCACCTGTATTTCAGTGATTTTCCATCCATTAAAACATTCAGGTGACAGGAAAATTCTGTTTGTGCATTTACTATTTGGTGTTTATTGATATATATAAATTGTTAGTTTTTGAATGATAAACGAGCATGCATGTTTGGAATCATAGAAATTTGCTCATGATTTTATCTTGTTTCCAGTTTGTTGCTACATAGAACAACTGAAAGCAATCCAAGGAAATAATGGTCCAAATGGTATTGATACTACCCCACTGCATTATTATATTAGCATATAAATCGAACCAATAAATAAATAAATAAATATCAACTTTGACAAGATGCAGAATATATGAAACTGCACTCATTTTTCAGACACAATAGAAAAAAATGGGGCTGTTCATAGGTGCTCAATGACTGTTAATTATTAAATTACCAATATTGCTCATATTTCTGAAGACCTTGGTAGCAATATTTCCAGATATTTTATGGTAAAGGGAATGTTTATTGAATCATTACTGTTGCAACTACTAACTCATTAATTGAAGAGCTATTAAGCTTTTTCAGATAATTCTGTTGTAGACTACTTCCATGTGTAAAATCCTCTTCTTAGAAAGTATATTAATTTTATTAATCTACTCTGAAGCATATTAAACAGCCTAGACTGTGCACCAAAATGGAAATACATTAAAATGGTAAGCCTTAAGAAAACAGGATATGAATATGGCTTTATCTCAGTTTTAATCTAAATGATACATTATAGAAGTTAAAGTGTTTTAAATAAATTCAGTAAAACATAAATACTTCTTGCAATTCAATGGTGGGTTGCCCTCAGTTCGCACTGATTCTATAGAGCCGGTAGTAAAACCGGCGGGAGGCTCCACCCACTGACCCTGATGTCATGAAAACACTTCTGCGCATGCGCAGAAGAACGAGCGAAGCACGCGCACGGCCCCATTGCCAACCGGTAGTAAAGGTAAGTAGAACCCACTTCTGCTGCAATTATACCAGCTGGCCTGGCCTAAATCATCTCCTCTTTTAAATTTAAATTTTAAACATAAATTTTTAATCTGTTTAATTATGGGGTATTTTAAAATTCAGCATAAATTATTTAATTTGTTTTAATTTATTTTAGATTTTGTATTTCCTGTGTTTTATCTTCTGGCTGTTCACCGCCCTGAGTCCTTCGGGAGAAGGGCGGTATAGAAATTTAATAAAATAAAATAAATAAATAAAAATATACTAAAAACTTGATATTCATTGCTATGCTAGATGTTCCAAATCTTTTTTTCCACAGTATATATTCTTTCAGATTGTTGGATCTCTGAAAATATTTCTATATTATTATTTTACATAAGTTTGTTTACTTTAATATTAAAGTATAGTAACTGAGGGAAAGTGAGTTGGATCCATCCAAATGTACATTTCAGGATACATGTGCACAGAAATTTAAAACAAATAGCATTTTCTAAAACTAAAAAAAAAAAAAGCTTGCAAGGGTATTTTTTCTAAGATTTATAGTAATAGCAATAGGAATAGCACTTAGACACTGCTTCACAGTGCTTTACAGCCCCTCTCTAAGCGGTTTACAGAGTCAGCATATTGCCCCCAACAATCTGGGTACTCATTTTACCGACCTCGGAAGGATGGAAGGCTGAGTCAACCTTGAGCCGGTGAGACCTAAACTGTCAAACTGCTGGCAGCCAGTGATCAGCAGAAGTAGCCCGCAATACTGCACTCTAACCACTGTACCAACACAGCTCTTAGAACTTGGGCAGCATGGTGGCCTAATGGTGAAGATGCTCGCCTCCTACTTGGAAGATTGAGAGTTGAATCCTAGGTAGCAGCAGATGTTTCTTTTTTAGGACAGAAGGAAAAAATACCTGCTGCAAACTGCATGGTGTCAGGAAAGGCATCTGGCCAGTAAATATTTAGCTCCATCCAGTTGCCCAGACTGAAATTACAGGATCATAAAAAGGGAGAAATTTTCCATTGACCTTTCAAGAAATTTCTGTATGAGTTCTGTATTCCAGTTGTTACCAGCAGAAAAATCCTTTATTTAGAATGTCTTGCAGTCAAATAAGACTTATTTTGAAGAACAATGGAAGATAAATTTTTAGAGTTTATTTTACTTAATTTACAGATATAGATGAATGTCAGGCTATCCCTGGAATCTGTCAGGGGGGAACTTGCATCAATACAGTCGGATCATATGAATGCAAATGCCCTGCTGGTCATAAACAGAATGAAGCAACTCAAAAATGTGAAGGTAAGTGAAATAACTTTAAAAAATAATTTATAGTAGTTGGCACTATACTGCCTTTTGAAAGCATAGACAATGGAAACCCTACAATTTTCATGTTATTTGACCCAAAATAGCAATTGTGGGATTCCTAATGTTAAATAAAAACAATAAAGAATTTTTAAAATCTTTTTAATGCATATTATACTCTTCAAACAAAAATATCATTTGCTTTAAAATACAAATCTGAAAATATAACATTGACATAATTGGAGACTGAGGTTAAAAAAAGTCATTTTTTAAATGGATCTCCCATTTTCAGGGATTGAGAGAAGAGTGAGAGAAGTATTTAGTCAATAGATGAATATTTATTTTTTCCTTAATGTAACTGACTCACTGGCAAGAATCCTGTCTACTCCCTTCCTTTCCTGATACGTGCACAAAGCCAGTTCAAACATTGCAAAGGGGCAAAAGTCTTATAGACCATATCTAGGCAACATGCCAGGTTTAACATATTAATGATCCATGTTTCTTAAGTGGGAGGCTTGCAGTTTCAGTTATGTTTTAGTTACGTTTTCTAGGGGCAACCAAATTCAGAATGTTGGGTGGCTCCTTTTCTGGTTTTATTAATGCATAGAACTATAAGAATAGGCTTTTTAGAAGCTTCTGAACATGAGATCATACAGTTTTAAGTGCTTTATTAATAATAATACCAATTCTACTATTAACAAAAAAAAAAAGAACATTTATTCATTTGCATGCATCTGCAAAAATTTTCTGGTATATTGGTGGAATTATTTATTAGATACTTATTAGATACTTATTTGATGAAAGTATTTTAGCAAATAGATGCATTCTTCCTTATATTCCTTTATTTTCTCCTTACTTTACAAGGAGGAAAACTGTTTTTCCTGGCAGGCTGGCTTTTTATTAATTTATTCCATAGCTGGGAATTGGCAATCAGTTTTATAGCTATGTCTACTCCTGTTTTTGATGCCTGGTCTTTAAATATCAGTTCTTACTTCCCTGGCCTTGTTAGGACTTAAAACAATGACACAACTATGTTTTCTCCAGTTAAAAAGTTTCTGTATCCTTGTTAATCTTTAATAAATAGTTCCATATACATTTACTTTGGAGGTACTGTAGAGATGAATAAAAAAATCATACCATCTGCTAGGGGCCACTTCTAGTGTAGCTAATGGATTTATTACTTCTACATCACACATTTTAAATGAACACTGCAACCTTTGAAAGAGAAGGATAAAATTTAAAAAGTGCATCTAGTAAGATATGTTTGTCTGAAGTTACTTTAAACATGCCTTCTACATATTTATAAATCAACTTATTTTCATGCAATAATGGACTATAAAATTAACTATAGAAACAATCTTCCATATGAATCTGCCTTGAATAAGATATGTATTGCTCATTCTTCTATATATTCCATTCTATATATTCTAGCCATTAAGAAGGCTAGCTTTATGAGAATATGGGGCAAGGTTCTTTTCTGGTTTTACATCCTTTGCATAATCCATTTTATAATGAGTTTAATATTTTATTAAATGATGTTAACTGTATAAACACTATTTTAAAGAATTTTTCCTTATTAATTTTGATATATAGATGTTTGTTATTTAATTTATTATTTTTATTGTATTTTTATTACAGATTACAATTTCTAATTCTTTTTGGTTTTCTAATTTATTGTTTAAAATTCTTAAGTGCATTTAGTACTACGTGGTGGTTCAAAAATACTGTTAAGTAAAAAAAATATCCCTTCTGAACTTTATCACATGTTAAATTACTGGCTAACTATATATGATTTTTCTCATTTTTAAAGGAACAAAATAATAGAAAGATAATAAAAGAATAAGGTCGGATGGAGAACAAGACTATACTTTTACTCTAATGGAATCACTTCATTGATTCAATTGTGATTGTACATACTTCTTGAAGAAGGAAATAGAAGCAGTTTGTACTGCAGAAACTTAAATATTTTTTCCCAGCTTTGTTTCCAAATCCTACAGCAGCTTAGCATTTCCTTCCATCATCTAGGTACAGAAGCAACAATGCATGTATGCACTACTTTGTTTAAATCAATAAGGATGGCTGCAATTTTCAAAACACAAGGAAATGTAATTTGGATAGTGGGGTCAAAATTTGGAGTGGGACATCACTATTTTATTAAGAAATCTTTGCTTCTGAGATGAACTTCTCATTCATGGCTATTTTTTACAACTTATATAGCATGTACTAATTCCTTATCTACTATAATAGAGATGTAATTATATTTAATAAATTTATGCATGATTTACAATTGAAGTATTCTTTAGTATTATTGCTTTAGAAATGATACTATTACTGTAGTAATACTACTGAAGATTAGAATTCTGAGTATTAATATACATATTGAAGTATGGTAGTCCTCTACCTTCCTATAGATTGTGTTTTGGGGTGGAATGGAAATAGAAGAAATGTTATTCTACTTGGCCTCAAATAATCGTGAAATACTTTTTCAAATACATGCTTTCATTATACTCCATTACCATTTTTGTGCTCAAAGTGAACATAACAAGTCAAAGAAATATGGATTTCCTTGATGAGGGTGTGACATTGTCCAGATGAGGGTTGTATCAGTCGGATTTGATGCTGGCTGAATCATAATTTTTGACCACTCCCCTTGCTCCGCCCCTTTCATGCCCAGTTTAGACTCAGTCGGCCTGAGAGAAACATCTCCTACAGATCTGGCTATACAGCCCAGGTCTGTTCAATATCACAGAATTGTAAGTCTTTTTGACCACCTTTTTATTTCTCTAGTTTAAAATTGTTACTTCCCCTTTAAATTTTCCTAAGGTACCGGTCTACCAGGCTATATATATATATATATATATTTTTCCCCCTTCTATTGTAGCCTGCCGGTTTTGCCTTGCTAGAGCGTCCTAAGCTGCCAGGCTTTGCTTCGCTCCTGGTGGCGGCCATTTTGAAAGCCCCATTTTAAAAGGGAACTTTTTTCCTTTTTCTTTTTCCTGTCTTTTTTGGGGGGGATTTTTTTGATCTATCCCACCAACGATTGTTTAAGGGGCCCTAGACCACAATACCACCAACAATAATAGCGATTCCCTAATTTTAAGGGAAATCGCCAAATCGGGCCGCCGCCCACGCTACAGTGATCCCAAAACCGCTGATCAGCTATAGAGCGGTTAATTGAAGCGCCGCGGCAATTTTAAAAGGAGTTTTTTGCCGCTTTGCCACCAACGAGTCTGCAAGTTTGGGGGGGGGCAGCAAGCTTCTTCTTGCCTCTCCCTGTGGCATTTCCAGCCAGTATTTTTTATTTTTTCTCTTCGTGGCTGTGGGGGCGCTGAGGAGGTCCGTTTCTAGGCTTGACTAGACAGATACCTCCAGAGCAGAGTTTCCTCCTGCTCAAGTGTGACCTGGCAGCCATCGTGCTTAACGCCAGAGTCGTTGCCATCTCAAATTTCAACCACGTGGCGAAACTGAAACCAAAAGCTATTTCTCCAGTCGACATCGTGGTCGCAGTGAGTATACTAAAGATGGCAGATCGCTCTTCCCATGGGGAGGAAAATACTATGTACACTGGGAAGAAATCAACTTCCAAACGTAAGCACCTTTCTAAGCCTGAGGAGAAGGATTTAACAAAGAGGCATAAATCTCTAGAAAAGCAAGCTAGTGAAGTGCCTGCAACTGAGCCTGGTAAGGGGACCCCCCCCATCTACCCCCCCTCCTCCCATTTCAACTGTTAGCCAGGCCTGGTCTTCGGAGGGAGAGGGTAATGTTCTTCAACAAGACCAAAGCAATTTGCAAAACCCCTTTGCAAGTCAATTAATGACCCCTGCAACTCCTGTATTTGGTGGGCATGCAGCTGCAGCTGCTTCAACAGGTGAATCCTCTATGCCTGTGCTAACCCCCGAAGATCCTTTAAAAAATGTGCAAGAAGGATTGAGAATTCTGATTGAACAGGCCATTGCTTCTAGAATGGCAGCCAATATTCATGGTCACCACTCTGGCTCTGCTATTTCAGAGCGATCTGCCCGTATTAGAATTTCTCCTGCAGTCAGTCTTACTGGCTCTCATTCTCCTGCAGCCTCCAGAGTTAGTGAAGCCTTTGTGTTTGAGGAAGAGAGACATTCTGACCTATCAGATGATGAGGGGATAATCCAAGATCAACCTGCCTTTACAGGATTATTTCCCCCCAATAAATTCAAGTCTTTATTGCATAAGGCTCGCTTAACAGCCGCCTTAAAGGAAGATGAATATTTTCAAGAGATGCAGGAGGCTCAAAAGGGTGGACTACAGGGACCTTTTTCTGAACCCCCCCCTGAACTTTGTTATGTACCAACTCCACAACTGTTCATAGACGTGGTAAAGAAACAGTGGGCTGGGCCTGCAACCATGGCATCTGCACATGGTTCAGATAAGAAATATTATGCTGTTGCTCCAAAGTTTGCTCAACTCTTGCAAGTTCCACCTGTAGACAGCCCTGTAGCGGCCCTTTCCTCTTCTTCTTCATACGTAACTGGGGATACTTCTGAAGGTCTAAGGCCAGAAGACAAAAAGTTAGAATTTCTGTTTAAAAAGAACCATCAGGCCTCGGCATGGGCAATTCAATCAGCTTCATCAGCCTCATTTTTTAATAGAACTACCATCCTTTGGCTTCAACAGTTACAGGCAAGGGTACCCCCCAGTGAGGTTCGCCTTCATCAGGATATTAATAAAATCATTGCTGCCACTCAATTTTCGGCTGATGCAACCTTGAATTCAGCCAAATTTGCATCCAGAGCCTTAGCCTCTACAGTTTCAGCCCGCAGGATGCTCTGGCTTCGCCAATGGCCTGCTGACCTTAAGGCCAAATGGCGCTTGGCTGCAGCTCCATATTCTGCAAACAAACTATTTGGGGAATCACTTGAACCCCTTCTTGTAGAGACACGGGATAAGCGAAAAATTTTGCCCTCAACATACAAACGGGCTGAAGGAAGACCCTCTCCATATTACAGAAGGCCTTACTTTCGTTCCTACCCCCAGGGAGGCCCCTCCAGGCAGGAATATCTTCAGGGATCCTATCGATCCTCGGACTGTCAATATTTTCGGGACAGGAGCAGACAATTCCAGCCCAAACGGTCCTTTCGGGGTTCTGGTTTCCGCCAGTCCCGCAGTCGTAAGTGACTCACTACCAAATCCTCCAGTAGGGAGTCGCCTGTCCCTCTTTGCGGACAGGTGGGAAAGGTCATCTTCAGACCTTTGGGTTCTTTCAGTTGTGAAATTCGGCCTCCCCCTGGAATTTCTCTCCAGGCCTCCAACCCACTTTCTTCAATGTCCAACTTCCAAAAGCGAATCCAGACGTCAGTTAATGAACCAAGCAGTTCAGCACCTACTACAGATTCACGCCATAGAGGAGGTCCCCCACGATCAATGGAAACGGGTATTATTCCATCCTGTTCGTAGTTCCAAAGCGGTCAGGGGGGTGGAGAGCCATTCTGGACTTAAAAAATCTCAACTCATACATAGTGTATCGCAGATTCAAAATGTGTTCACTAACCTCTATTCTTCAAGGGATTCGTCCCAACGATTTTCTAGTTTCCATAGACCTCATGGAGGCTTATCTTCACATTCCCATCCTGCCAAAGCATCGACAGTATCTCCGATTCAGCTATGCAGGAAAGCATTTTCAATACTGGGCTCTTCCCTTCGGACTGGCATCTGCACCAAGGGTCTTCACAAAGGTCCTGGCGGTGGTGGCGGCTCACCTGAGACAACAACCGGTAAGGATCCAGGCTTACCTGGACAATATTCTGATTCAGGCTCACTCTCAAGAGCAAGCCTTACACGACCTACACCTCACGATTCAAACCCTGAACGACCATGGGTTCTTGGTCAACTACAAAAAAAGTCAGTTAGTGCCAGTCACCAGGATCACCCATCTTGGCGCCATCATAGACGCAGCCCAGGGGACCGTCTACCTAACCTTGGAACGACGGTCAGACATCAGGGACCTAGTAGCTCTCATTCGCAGAACTCCATCAGTTCCATTGGCCACTCTATCCAAGCTCTTAGGCAAGATGGTCTCCTGCGTCCAGATCGTCCCATGGGCACACCTTCACGCTCGCCACTTGCAGTGGTTCCTGCTTCCTTTTCAAAAGAAACGCCAAGCTCACACCATGTCAACAGTCAAAGTTCCACTCTCAGTCAGGCGATCGCTAGGTTGGTGGACATCGCCTTCTCTCGACAAGGGGTGTCTCTTCATGAATCACGACCGACTTGTACTCACTACAGATGCCAGCCTTCACGGATGGGGGGCTCATCTTGCATCACACGTGGCTCAGGGCCGTTGGTCTGCATCAGACCTCGCCAACCCTATCAACTGGCTGGAGCTGAAGGCCATTCGTCTCGCTCTCACGCACTTTCACCGGTTTGTGCAACACCGTCATGTTCTGGTGTTGACAGACAATATGGCGGCGAAGGCACATGTCAACCATCAAGGGGGCACCCACTCAAAGCGCCTCATGGAGGAATCATTTCGCCTGGGCAAGTGGGCAGAACAACACCTCCTCTCCATCAGAGCGGACCACATTGCGGGGTCGGAAAACACACAGGCGGATTTACTGAGCAGGACAGAGGTGGACAACAGCGAGTGGCAGATTCATCCCGACATATTTCATCAGATTTGCAACAGGTTCGGCATCCCAGCCATAGATCTCTTCGCCACACACCTGAACAATCAGCTTCCTCGCTTCTTCTCGAGGTTCCTGACGCCAGGGGCGGAAGGGGTCAACGCTCTCCGTCTCACCTGGCCGCCAGGTCTTCACTACGCCTTTCCGCCGCTGCCTCTGATTCCGGCCCTGATTCGGAAGGTCATCGCCGACAGAGCAGAAATTATCCTCGTGGCTCCCCACTGGCCACGCCGTCCGTGGTTTGCAGACCTGGTCAGTCTCTCCACATTTCACCCTTGGAGGATTCCACCAGACGAGATTGTACTGCGTCAGGGGAACCTTCTTCATCCGGACCCTCAGTGGCTCCAACTGACTGCATGGCGCTTGAAGGGGCCCGTCTAAGGCAGGACAATTATTCAGATAGGGTGATTCACATTGTTCAAGCCTGCAGACGTAAATCCACAGTCAGACTTTACAATATCTCCTGGCTCGCCTTTTATAGGTGGTGCCGTTCCCGGCAGATAGATCCTGTTTCAGCCTCACCTGCCCAGATCTTGGAGTTCCTCAGAGATGGGTTTGACCGTGGTCTGGCCCATAGTACCCTTCAGAGACATGTGGCGACTCTGTCTACGGCCTTGTCCAGTCCATCCGGCCGACCACTCACTCAGCACCCTGTGATAAAAAAGTTCCTGCGAGGAGCCAGGCTCTTGCGGCCCTCCTCGATTCATAGATACTCTACTTGGGATTTGCCCAAGGTCCTTAACGCTTTAACTGAGACTCCCTTTGAACCCCTCCGCACGGTTCACCTTCGCTTTCTCACCCTTAAGGTGGTTTTCCTTATAGCCATAACTTCAGCCCGTCGCATTTCGGAGCTGGCAGCCCTCTCAGTTAGGGAGGATCTCTGTGTTTTCCGGCCGGACACAGTTATTTTGAGATTGGACCCTTCCTTTATTCCCAAGGTTAATTCCCCCTTTCACAGGGCCCAAGAGGTTATTTTGCCCAATTTCTGTCCCCGGCCCTCTCATGCCTTGGAACGAAGGTAGCATACCTTAGATGTACGGAGGGCCCTAAAGATTTATATCAAAAGGACTGCTCCCTTCAGGAAGTCAGAGGCTTTGTTTGTTTCCTTTTTGCCAGGCTCCCTAGGGCTCAAAGTCTCTTCTGCCACAATTGGTAGATGGATCAGGGCTTGCATCGCCTCGGCATATCAGGCCCAGGCGATTCCTGTTCCCAATAGCATTACTGCCCACTCCACTAGGAGTGCTGCTACCTCAGCAGCTTGGGCGACTCAGGCCTCCCTTGAGAAGGTATGTAGAGCAGCCACCTGGTCTACCCCCTCGCCATTTATTCGTCATTACAAGATAGATACCTTTGCTTCTGCTGAAGCGTCATTTGGCAGGAAGGTTTTGCAGCAGGTGCATCGTGCGAGGGTCTCTCCAGGCCCTTCGACATCCCGCCCTTGAGACAGCCAAATCTTTGGTATGTCCCTCATCTGGACAATGTCACACCCTCATCAAGGAAATTGGGCATTGGTCTTACCTTAAATGCCAGATTTCTTGAGTGGGGTGACATTGTCCAGCCCCTCCCTCTGTCTCAGTGCCTGTACAGTTTATTGTTCTTGTTCAGTAGTTTTTTTCCAGTTGTCCCGTTGGACCGATTTACTTTCCTCCTGATAACGGTGGTTCCTGTTGGAGATACTTCTGGTGGCCTTCCTTCGTCAAAACTGAGTATGAAAGGGGCGGAGCAAGGGGAGTGGTCAAAAATTATGACTCAGCCAGCATCAGATCCGACTGATACAACCCTCATCTGGACAATGTCACCCCACTCAAGAAATCTGGCATTTAAGGTAAGACCAATGCCCATTATCTGCTCTACTACCTGAAGTGATATTGAATATAAGTTCTGGATCTTACAAAAAAGTATGGACATACTTTCAATCTGATACAATAAGAAATATGTACTGTCCTATCAATTTGGGCATAGGGATGAGGTGCTGTGTACATTGTACTGCTGAGTGCAACATGTGCATATTGTATAATCCAGTGTGTAAAAGAATAGTAATTAGAGAGATCTGAAGTATTTACTTGATTAGCTTGATTACAAAGAAGAAGTCTTACTTATCAGAAAAATAATATGTATGAAACTTACATATGCATATTTCTAGTATCCAGCAGGACTGTCCCCCCCCTCCCCAAAAGAAGAATCTAGATTTCCAGAAAATTCTGCACAGGTGTCATTTTCTGTATATAGGTAATGGTATTAAAAATGACTGTCCAACAGAACATTTGACAGCTACAGAAAGAAATAACAGTGATGTTCTTACCTCATCTTAAACAAAAGCATCCTTTCTAACATTGGTCCCTTCTGACCTACATTTTCCAAAATGTGTGTGCTTTATTAAAGTGATATAGCCAACAGAGTGTGACATGAATCTAACAGCTGCCCTGACATACTTTCTTCAGAAAATTTCAGTTTAAAATGCTGTTAGAAATTTGGTATGTATCTCTGTTCTGAGATTCATAGATAAGTCTTCTTTCTTGACAGATCTTCACTACATTGTTTTGTCTTCCATTAATCTTTTTGATATGTACATGTGGGATTTCTGTAGTCTAAACATCTTTTAAAACATAGAGGAACAGAAATATAAATAAAATGAAGGCATTATTTTCAAGAAAGCTATAGTGTTTTGACCCTCTTACAGGGGTGAAATCCAGCAGGTTCTGACAGATTCTGGGTAGTGGAAATTTTGAGGAGTTCGGAGAACCGGCAAATACCACCTCTGGCTGGCCCCAGAGTAGGGTGGGAATGGAGATTTTGCAGTATCCTTCCCCTGGAGTGGGGTGGAAATGGAGATTTTGCAGTATCCTTCTCCAGCAACGCCCACCAAGCCACACCATGCCCACCAAGCCATGCCCAGAGAACCGGTAGTAAAAATAAATAGATTTCACACTGCCCTCTTACCTGAATTATTAAAAGCCTTCTTGTCTTTTGAAAATTGCAGCCACATTGTTGTTTTTACACCTGGCTAATGAAACAAAGCACTGTGTTTTAATTTTTTCTAACAAAAGAGACTTTCCCCCATGCTTATCATCTTTCATAATTAGATATTTTGTATCAGTGTAGGATTTTTACATAGATGAGATGCTTTTTTGTTGATGAGATTTAATATCCATTTTATGTTAAAGAAGTGTCTTATCTCCCCCCCCCACAGTTTAGCTTTATCCTATATACATTTTCTATAGTATAATGACATTTTGTTACAGTTGCAGATCACAAATTACATAGGATTTCCTATACTCTATTGAGTATGCCCCATTACTTGATATCTTTTTAAATATGCTAATATTAGTTCTGGAAATCAGATATAAAAGTGCAGGAGAATTCAATATTTGTAGATATATATCAAATCAGAATTCCAGCTTGCATATAGAGCCCAAGATAGTGCACTCATGGATATCATATTTAATAACATAAATATATTTAAATATAAATATAATTCTAATTAAATATAATTCTTTGTGGAGAATCATTCTTCATTTGTTTAAATCTATAGATATTAATGAATGCAGCCTCATCCCAGGAATCTGTGATGCTGGTGAATGTTCCAATACAGTTGGAAGTTATATTTGTTTATGTCCACGTGGCTTTGCGACATCCACAGATGGCTCTCATTGCATTGGTAAATTACCATACCCCAAAGTAGCAATTTTTAAGATCCTTTCTATGGATTTTTCTTTTTTATTTTCATTTCATTTGTTACTAGTCTCTCAAGTAACTTTCTAATCTTTACCCTATTCTGCAGTGGAAGTTACTTGATTCTGAAGATCTTGTTCAGAGAACATTGTATCAGATGGTATGCAGTATTGTGTTCTCAATTATTTTGGGAAGAGAAAACGTTATGGTCTTATGTATTTTTGCCTTTTTTCTACACTTTTTTTTGTAAGAGATCATTTTGTACTCTTTATCCTATATCAGAAAATCAACTCAGCCGGGAATATGCTAGGTATCAAGTTAATAGCTCAAAGACTTCAGAATAACTTGATGAGATTTTCTGCACTAAAAAGAAAAATTCATGAATGTAAACAAGCATCCATCCTAAACAGACAGTGGGGAGGCCAAGAGAAGAAATCCAAAGCTTTTCTTCTGAAAGGGGGGTAGTTCTTCAAGAGGGCACAGAAACTCAGAGTAAATTCTGAGGCACTATTCTATGGTACTGTTCCTCAGAAACTGCCATCTATCTTACTGTATATGGTTATATATACATTTCTGCTGAACAATAAAGATACACTTTCTGGCCACATTTGTCATGGTTTCCCTGGGAGCTTAGAAGGCACAATTAAATTATTTATTACAAGGAAATTTCTTTGTACATAAGCCTTATAGAAAGGTGCTACAGACTTTCTCTTATAAATGCCTGCTAATCCATCCAAGTGATCTCCTAGATCCGTGATGGCAAACCTATTGCACGTAACCTATGGCACCAACCTGGTGTGAGACACCCCCCCGCGCCCTGTTTTGGCTTCCAGGTTGGTGCAGGAGGCTTTCCAGGGCCAAAACGGGGCACGGGGCCTCACGCAGTCCCACGTGGCCCGTTTTGGCTTTCAGGTTGGTGCAGGAGACTTTCCAGGCCCAAAATGGGGTGTGAGGCCCCCTGTGCCCCGTTTTGGGCCTGGAAAGCCTCCTGTACCAACCTGGAAGCCAGAACAGAGTGCAGGGGGCAGAAGCACATGTGTAGGGGGGCCAGGGCGTATATGCGGGGGACACACACATGTGGGGACGTGTATGAGGCGCATGTGTGTGGGGCACTCAAATTGCATTTTGGGTGTTCAGGCACGCGCACATGCATTCATGCGCATGCATGCTTTGGGCACTTGGCACCAAAAAGGTTAACTATCACTGTCCTAGATACAAATACTAAGTAGCAAATTCACAACCCCAAGTTAATTTCTAGCCACAAGATTCCTGAAAATATCCACCTGACAAACTTGATAATCTAAGTCAACAAAAGATGTACAAAATAAAAGTAGATTAGCATGCCAATTATAAAAAGATAATTAAATGTAATTAATATTAAAAATATTATGGAGATGCATTCAAATGTCTCTTTAAAGATTGATCTGAATATGTTATTCTGTAAATAGTTTTCTTGATTGAAAATAAATCTATAGCACCTGCCTCATCCATCGATTTTCATTTAGAAAATTAAAATTAAATTGTGATCTAAATTTAAATAAGGCAGAAGAGGATAAATGTATTGGGTGAAGAATCAATTTATTAAAAGCGAGGGGTAAAAAGTGATGACTTTTTTAATCCAAGCATACACATATTCTATTCTGACCAGACTCATTTTTCCCTCAAGACTTGCCAATTTAAACCTATGACACTTTTCACAAATCAGTAATTTATAAAATGTGGTTAATTTGCTAATTGCTATTCTAATATTTCTCACCTTGACAACTTTAAAATCCCTGACTTCAACTTCCAGAATTTCCCAGATAACATTGGGTTATTTTGACAGCTCACAGTAATTTCCTCATGGCTTTGAATCCAGATGGTTGAAGTCCCAATAGTTAAGTTTCAGCATATTTTGGTCTAGTCACCATTTCACTTAGTGATCATTAGTTTTTAATATTTTTAATAATAATAATTATTATTATTTGTGAAGAATTGTTTTTTAACTTTATTGTCCCCTGCCCAAAGTTGCTTGTTTTGGGAGATGGATAGCTATATAAATTTGAAAAATAAATAAATACATTTTATGGTTCTAGTTAGTTTTTAAAGTACTGTGTGGGGGTTTTTGAGGAAAAGGGGGAGGATTTGTATTTATAATAGAAGACTTTTCTATATCACTCAGGGTTACTTTGTTAAAAATGGATGTCTATATACCGGTAAGTGCTGTAACTAAATAAACAAATCATTTCTTCTTCCCACTGTGAGTTTCAGTGAAAAAGGAAAAGTCTGAAGTAGTGCCTAAGTATGGAGTCACTTGACTGATTTGTGATATAGATATAAATTTATTTGCATACTTTTTTCTTTTTTTCTCTGTGGCCTTCCCAAATGTTCTTAGCTATATTCACAACAATGGTGGGTCACAAATTGCAGAGGGTAGTGTTGCCTGTTTCACTGATTATATTTATAATAGTTAAGAAAATGTTTTTACTAAATGCTCCATTAATAATTTTTCAAAATTAATATCCAGATCAAAGAGCAGGTACTTGTTTCTCCAGTCTGCTGAATGGTCGCTGTGCACAAGACCTTCCAGGCAGGTTTACCAAGATGCAGTGCTGTTGTGAGTCTGGACGGTGTTGGGCTCTTGGATCCATTCCAGAAATGTGTCCTGTTAGAAGCTCTGGTAAATATCTTAGTTGTTAAAATTACTAGAAAAACTCATTTTAATATCAATCCTGAAATCATGAAAAGGCTTACTTTAAAGTATTTATCAAATTAAGCCCCACTGCTTCTGATTTGTTATTGATCGAGCCAGTTTTTCCTATTGTTATTTGAAGTAATTCTTTAAAACAAAATTTATTTGAGGGAATTATTAATCATTTTGATTTAATGAAGCAACTTTCATTTCATTACATTGTTAAATTAAAATGATAACAATTTTTTATATCTTTATTCTGTTGGATCCTCGAAGAGTGAGGTTACATACAGAAAGCTTCAACCAACAGAATGTTTCTGAAATAAAAAAGCATCAAGAAAATTTACTTATATGAGCTGCTTGTCTGCATAGAGAAATGATAATTTCCTATATTGCACTAAAGAGTTGTTCTATATAGAAGTCCTTTTATCCTTTAAGCTAATTGAAATACAACATCTTCAGTTAGTAGCTCATTGACTTGCTGAGTAGGACAACAACATTTGTAGTGGCTGATGGAGAATATTGATGTGGGAAATAATTCAGAGATATTCTTCATTTTAATGTTGCCTCTATTATCTGCATCTATGTAGATTTGAACTAGCTTTTATTTTTTCTTTTGGTTATTTCATTTACTTTGATTAGAATAATCTTTTTCTTATTAAAAGCCTACATCATTTCCTGAGAAATGTTGACTTAGAGTGTGATTGTATTGGAAGTGACTTAAATTTTATCTAAATGTTCACCGTTATCATCAATATTTATCATATAGTAAATTAAATCTAAATTGTTAACTAAATAAAATGTATACTAGATCTAATAAAATGTTATACTCAAGTACTTGAGTACTATCTACTCAATAGTTACTCATTTTTGTATGTGAAGAATAGTAAATCTTACGTGAAATCCTGTTTTTCAAATAAGTACATTGATGTCTGTATGCTTTTTTTGAAAGATGTGTGATCTTATAATTTGCATTTTTTGGAAAACATGATTATAAATGTTTTTAATTTTTGTAGATGAATATCGTGGGCTTTGCATAGATGGCATTCCTGTTATAGGGGGTTCCAGGCCTGGTGGCACAGGAGGAAATGGCTTTGGCCCAGGAACAGGATTCATCCCTATTCCTGGTGGAAATGGGTTTTCCCCAGGTGTGCATGGAACAGGAATAGGAACTGGTGGCCAAGGTCCCACAGGAAATGGCCCCATCATTACAGGACTGAGTAAGTTGCTTGATTGCATAATTATAAAACTGAAAGCTCTTACAGTAAACCTTTTCTGGTTCATGCTTAAAACTAATAGGATTTTTTATGTCTACTTTATAAAATATGGCTAACAATGTAAACTTTTTTTTTTCAGTAAAAAGTAAATGTGATTTCTTTCCATTGCTTCTCAAGTTGCTTTACATTCCCAGCATACTCCAATTGCACTTATGAACCATTCAATATGTGCAGTATTATGCATCCTCAATTTTTTTAAAAAATCTTCTTATATTTTAAGCCTATATCCACAACCAATGACTAATTTAATCTTACGTAAAATTTCAAATTTATTATATATTCTAACCAGTGGTGGGTTTCAAAATTTTTTTACTACCGGTTCTGTGGGTGTGGCTTGGTGGGCATGGTATGGCTTGGTGGGCGTGGCAGAGGAAGGTTACTGCAAAATCACCATTTCCTTCCAATCAGCTGGGACCTGGGAGGCAGAGAATAGATGGGGGTTAGTCAGGATTTTTAGTACCAGTTCTCCGAACTACTCACAATTTCTGCTACCGATTCTCTAGAACTGGTCAAAACTTGCTGAAACCCACCTGATTCTAACTAATTTTTGATAAAAAACATTAATTGATCTACTTTTGGTCTTTTCATGTTTTCATGCATTATGGGTTCTCTTTCCAATTTCTTCTTGATAGGGAACAGAAACTGGCAGTGACACCCACACACTCTAGCTGCTTTCTTTAGATTAATGAAAGAAGTATCCCAATGAAAGGTGTACCTCTTTTGGGCATCTGGGAAAACACAGACAACTCTTGTATTGCAATGTTGTGATACTGCTTTCATCAGTCCCCACTGGTGGATGCCAGTGGAACCTGATTTCTAGTTCCAAAATTGCGGTACAACCAAGTTATGTAAGGAATGAAAAATGATGAATCTCAATGTTATGTGAGAGAAATCTGCAATTCTGCTTAAATTAAGAAGAAACCAAACAAAAACTAATAGGAAAATACATATGTGCAACTAGTCACTTAGTGACCAAAGTTAGGATAGTTGCCCCAACCTACTTGCAACCTGGTTTCAAAGTTATGCCCACTGTAGTGCTCCTGTTGTCATTCACCCTTATGATTGAATGCAGGTATGTTGCAGAGCTGTCTCCATAGATCCCTCTCACCAATCCTGGCCCACTGGATCTCTGCAGGCCTTTTCCCTGCTCCCAAGCTAGCCACTCAGGGAGCCTCAATCCGGTTGCAGAGGTTACAATGTGTGCGAAGCTGTTGAAGCTTCCAGGCCTTGGGCTTGTTTCCTAATCAGCCACTCAGCCACCTAGGGCTTTGCAGGACTTGGCCTGTTCTTCAGCCAGTTTCAGGACCCAGCAGTACTCAACTCATCTTTCTCCTTTTGCAACTTCTGAGAGAGGCACCCAGCAGATGTGAAGCTCAGCTTTCCTACAGAAGAAGCCTTGTAGTAGCCTCCTGTTATTCTGCAAGCATGTGCTTTTCTTGAAATCCTTAGGAAATCTCAATTTTTAAGGAAAAGGGAGCCTCCGTAACATGAAGCCTCCTTTGAAATAGAATTCTCTATAGGATTGTGACAATACCACTTTCTTTCACAAGGAAACCCTATATCCATCAAAAAGAACTCCTGAAATAAACAACAAGCCCTTACCTTGGCTGAGCTGTTTGAAACCCTTATTGTCTGGTCAAGTTTAATTTGAAATGTTTCCAGCATCTTCCTCCATTCCATTCTAAAACAGATTCCACCAATGCAATTGACTTCAGAGAACATTGAGTTCACCTAATAACACAATATTTTTTTATTTAATGTTAAAAAACAGTACTGTTTTTTTTTTAAAAAAATAAGAACTTTAGAGGTAATAATCCAAAATTCACGTTGTTTTATAGCAGTACTCAATCAGACAATAGATATCTGTAAACATCATCCAAATTTATGCTTAAATGGGCGTTGCATCCCAACAATTTCCAGTTACCGGTGTGAATGCAATATGGGATATAAGCAGGATGCCAATGGAGACTGTACTGGTGAGTGCAACTTCCAATTTCATATTTTTTCTTATTATATATCTTATTATATCCTTCTTTAAAAATCAGACTTTTAGAAATATCATGTTTCTGATTCTGGTGCATTTTTGTAAGCTCTGATCTATCTGAAATGTAGATTGATATGTTTTAGATGAACTGATAACAATAAAATGATTTTTATTTGTATTCATCTCACCAACATAAAGCCTTTAAAAGACATATCAATCAAAGGAAATGTTTCCTGTTGGAGAGGTGGTGTTTGTTTGTTTGTTTTTTTACAAAATGTATATAAATTAGTAATGTAATTGCTAGGTAAGTATAATTAGAGTATAGCCCTTTGCTTCTCAAGACTTTTTAGAGAAAAACGATAGGAAAGCCTTTGCAATATCTAGGTAATCAAACGCTTGACAAATTCATATAAGCAGCATATACTGAACTATTAGAATATCCTCAGAAACAACTCCTAATACATATTTCAGTTACCAGCTCCAAATTTCCAACTACAAATTTATGAATTCATTTATAAATTCTCCGTAGAAGTATTGGTTCTGAAATAACTGCCTTCTGTGGACAAAACAAAATAACCTAGTTTGTAATAAATTCCCATGTAAGTTAAAATATTAAAGAGAGTACTTGGGAGGAAAGTGTTAAGAAAACACTGAACAATCATAGGGTAGTTTGAGTAGTATGGTTGAGAAATTACAAAAATGTCAAACACAGTGTGATTTCATACAATTTTTTTCTGGGTAAAGGTTTTTTTTTTTTTTTTTACTTAAAGACAATGTTTGATTTTATTCTGTATGCATTGATCTGAATAGAAAGAAAATATTCTTTCTGTTAAATTCAGAGATAAAGTACTATGCATATAGTGTGCCCCTTTTTGGACTTAACACACATACTATTTTTTTCTAAGCATACTTCAGAAATTTAGAAATGGGCACACTGCCAAACAAAGCATTGGGCTAGTCACATGTAATCTTTACTTCCAAAGAATATCTAAGGGGCCATTATTTTTTGTTCCATAGTGCTTCTTGGCAAAAGTACTGTTGGGAAAAAAAATGTTGGATTCTCTAATAACTGCAGTTTGCTCTGCAGAATGCTAGTTGCTTCATTTACTTTTTTAAAAAATAAAACAGCTTAATTTTTTTAAAGTCAAGTGGAGCAGGAAACATGACAGTAACATAAGGAAGTGTCTGCAAGCACAGTGCAGCTCACAATTACTTGAGCAATAGTTTCCCTATAGAATAAGAACCTATGACTAGGGAATACTTTAATGTTATTGTACTTGACTTCTGTGATACTGTATTTTGGTTCGTTTATTAATCATATTTAAAAAATTCAGTATATTTAAATCTCTATAACAAGATCACTAGAGTCAAAACAAAAAAATGGGAATGTAATAATGTTACTAATTAGTTGTATGTAAAAGTCTATATTTAATTATTTCCTTTTTGAAGATTTTATTTGCATGGAATTAAATATTTTCTATTTTTAAAAAAGCAGATTTATACTTTATATTACGTTTATTTTAGTTAGAGAATTGTGATTCTTATATTTTTAAAATGGGGAATTGAATTAGTTTGTGATTGATGTAAGCTAATTGTATTTGTTTATGAAATGCTGTATTTTATAAAAAAAACTATGTATAAATTATGAAATCTGATTGCATTCTTTTCTGATGCCAACAGATGTTGATGAGTGTATATCAAATCCATGCTCTAATGGAGACTGTGTGAACACACCTGGCTCTTATTATTGCAAATGCCATACAGGTTTCCAAAGAACACCTACTAAGCAGGCTTGCATTGGTATGGAAATGTTATTTGCAATCTATCAATTCAATGTATGCTTATATTTGATTTGAGTCTGATACTTATTCAACTCTGAAAACAAGATTATTTTGTCTCTTCAATAAACCATGACAATGGTTTAATGTTTACAGGTATTTAATTAAATTTATGGTATAGTGAAGCAAAATTTGACAAACTGTATCATGTTAACTCCGGTGAGCCTACACACATGTATCTCATTTTGAGAATGAACCATGAAAGGGTAAACCAACATTGCACATGTACAGTTCTAATAAAACAGTTACTGGTTTTGTTAACAAGATTTCAATGAGCTTTTTTTCCAAACACAGTTTTCATTTTTTTCAAATTAACGTTTGCCAGAAAAGCACTAAAAAAAATCTGAAGAAGCTTCTAGACCCATTTTGATCCTAATGATAGCATTAAAATTATAGTCCATAGGCCTATTGATTCCTAACATATATTGGATTCTATTGAACTCAGGTGATAAAGAGTATTCTGCTGATTAGGAAAGCTCAGATTTCAGTATATGATCTCAGACATATCCAGGATATTCTGAGGCTTAAACATGAAAAGCTGTAACCCTCTTGATGCTTGAATGCTGTGGTTAGATAATGAAAAATAATGAATAAATTGTATGTTTACATATCCAGCTTCTTTTTTCATCAGTCACGATTAATTCTGGAAGTTTGCAATTAATATAATTTCTCATTGGTGTGTATACAATACAAGCATATGGTTACTAGAACAAAAACTGTTCTAAACCTGGCTCTCTATTTTACTCCAGAAATTATAGCCAGAGGAGAATTCATACTTGCCAAAGTTCAGCAGAAGTTCCTGTTCAAGACAAGAATACTTGTTCAAAATAGCCCCTAGCCTACTATTTCCACTGGGAGTTGAATGATTTTGGGGGAAATGTAGCAATCCAAGTTAGGGCCTCAATTTGGGTATGAATTAAAGAATCCTAATTTAATGATATCCCATGCAACTATACATTATTTTTAAGGCAAAGAAGGCAACTGATATGTGGAGAACAGAGTCTTGATTGTCTTAATCTTTGGTTGGGGTCATAGCTTAGTTTTGTAGTTAATGCCAGTAACTTTTGGTCATTGGTTTTAAAATTTGTGGTTTTAAAGATAGTGACAAAGTGGAAGACATAAGAAATAAATTTATTTGAAAAATTTAAGGGTTTTAAAACATGTGTTTTTTATATTAAATACCCATTTTATACTTAGCCAAATTCATTTTCTTTCTTGCTGTTCCACCTCTCACCTCTGTCCACATCTGGCTCTTGAGTCACAAAATAATTAGGTTCCCATGATTTATAGACGAAGGTCGTCTTAAAACTCTTGCAGATAAAATAATAGCTGGTTATTGAAAAGTTTATTTTTATTTGTTTTTCTCAGACATTGATGAGTGTATTCAGAATGGTGTCCTTTGTAAGAATGGTCGTTGTGTGAACACTGATGGTAGTTTCCAGTGCATTTGTAATGCTGGCTTTGAACTAACAACTGATGGGAAAAACTGTGTTGGTATGCATTTCTTATTTTATTTTACTTTTTTGGTGAGCTCTGAATTAATGGTTTGTTTTAGTTATAATTCCTCAAATTAACTGCTAATGGAAAATCAAATTTTCTGAGAAAAGCTTGCAAATTCTCCTGATAAAGATGTACTCCATGGATTAAAAAAAATATATTGAATACTGTCAAGTTTTGAGGTGTGGGGTAATGGAATTGGCACAAGGAGGAAAATTAGTTTAAAAAAACCAAAACCCTACCTTTTTGTCCTGCATCAGGAGTTTCCATTAGATCAGAATTCTATTTCTGAGTAGAAAACAAATCTTTTGGTATTTAGAATTTTAAATATTATTTCAGTTGTAATCTCTAATGCTTTATTTTCCAGACCATGATGAATGTACAACTACCAACATGTGTTTGAATGGAATGTGTATTAATGAGGATGGCAGTTTCAAGTGCATCTGTAAACCTGGGTTTGTCCTGGCTCCTAATGGACGTTACTGTACTGGTATATATATATTATACCTATCTTGATGAGACCAGTATTTGTATAAAAAGTTCTATACTTAGAATTTATACTAAATTTAACTTTCAATGCCGCCTGACTCCTAGCGACTCTAGTTTGTGATGTGTTTTCTGCATTTGAAAGTGTAATGGAAATCTTTATTATTTATAGCATGCATATGCTGTCTTTTTGTTGTTAAAATCTTTAATGTAATTGCAGAATTAAAACCAGACATATCACTGTAGTTACACATATTGCCAGATTGTTCTCAATAATAGTTGTTGAACAGTCATGGAGAATTAGTTACACATAATACTCATTTATAAAATAAGTAAGAATATTTCACAGAGACAACCTTTTTGTGGACTATCTGGGATTCCATCAATTTTATCTCACTAATAAAATTCAGTAGAAAATCAGTTTTTTCTTTTGGGTAGTGAACAAAATACATGAAGATGTTGGATACAGATAAACATCAAACAAATGAAAGAAAGAAAAATGGCTCCATTGGTTTCTAATTCCTTCATGATAATATGAACTTGCTCTTGGCTGCAGAAAATATTTTTTTATAAAAGTGGTCCCCAAGCGCTCAACTGCATTAGAATGTAGGTTATATCAGGAGTCTCCAGCTCTGGGGTGTGGATTGGGGCCAGTCGGTGGCCTGCTGGGAACTGGGCCATGGAAGCATCAAGTTTCATTTGTGCATGCACAGAATCTAGGTTGCACACATGAAACCATCACTTCCCCCCTGCTGTTGCCACTGCCGGTCCATGAAGCCAGAAAGGTTGTGGACCACTGGGTTATATGACTGTGAATGTAGCATAGCAAATATTTTTTAAAAAGGAAGGAAATATTCATTGGCTAATAAAGCCATAGTAATTGTTTATCAAGCAATCTACTTAATAGGATTCTTGATTAAGCAATACGATCTATTGCCTTTCACATAGGGAGTACTAAATTATATGTACAATTTACTTTTTCTAACAGATATTGATGAATGCAAGACTCCAGGTATTTGCATGAATGGCCATTGCATTAATACAGAAGGATCATTTCGTTGTGATTGTCCACCTGGACTAGCTGTTGGAGTTGATGGTCGAGTTTGTGTAGGTTAGTATTTTTTTTCCACTTTAAGAAAACATTTTAGGTCTAACCTATAGTCTTGAGATTTACTAGTGGTTTGCCATCCAAGTGCTAATTGCATCCAACCCTGCTTATCCTGTTTTTTAATTAATCAGGCTCAGTTCAATATTATCACCTGTTGCAGCAAATATGTCTTAGATTAAAAAAAAGTAATGTTACTTTTTTAGTAGAACATGGATTCATTCATATCTGAAATAGCATGTTTTTCTCCAAGAAATTAATTGATAAACTTTAATATGCTACTTAAGAAATAACTTGTAACATAGATAGAATACCCACTTAAAAACAGTAATAATATAAACCACAACTGGATGTTAATATTTGCCTGGTATAGAATTTTACGGAAATTCTTGGATACCATATGAATCCATAAATTTTAGGTGTAAAAATTGGATTCATTTTTTAATTGAGAATGCTTATTTACTGTATATCATTATAGAGTAAGAATTTATATATTGTTTTCACATCTTTTCTTAGATACTCATATGCGAAGCACATGCTATGGTGGAATCAAAAAGGGGGCATGTGTACGCCCTTTTCCTGGAGCAGTGACAAAATCTGAATGTTGCTGTGCTAATTTAGACTATGGCTTTGGTGAACCATGCCACCCATGTCCTGCCAAGAATTCAGGTAATGGGATATACGGTAATTTTGGACTACATAACTGGTATAAATAATAAATTGTAAACAAATGATGGATTATAAATCTTGTCCATTGTCTTTTAAAAGCAGGGGTTTTTTATTATGAAAAACCTACACCATTTTTGGTAGCACTGCAAACAAAGAAAGGGAAAGCCGCCTTTTTCTGTTTCCCAAAATACTATATTATATGTTTAGGACATTTGTTTCTGCTGGGCTTTTAATGGTATTTCAAATCAGTTTCAGATGAAAGTCTTTGTTTTTCAGTGGGAGTTTTAATACTTATGTATGTTTTCTTAGGAAACATTATTTGTCTTTAAACCACAGATGATAATATAGATCCCTGTTCCCCTTTAAGGTTTATATTACTGAGAGCATTACACTCCTCTTATATACCCCCCCAAAAAAAGCTTTGCATAAAAAAATCTCAATGGATTGAATTCAATTTCATTAAATAAAAAAAAATTATACTGTATAGCACAAAATAAGAATGTGGAAAGCAAAGTGTATATACAGAGGACATTCATAATAAATCAGTCCAAACATTCAATTTAATTGGATTTAAATGCTGAGCTGGATTCTGTTCCAAAAAGCTTATTTGCTCATATTCTGTAACATGCAAATAAATATAAAAATACAGGATATTGAATATAAAACCAATACTTTGCAACTTGTTTTTATTCCAGAAAAGCATATTTTACCAACATTGCCAATGGTAAATTGTTAGTTGAGATACTGCCCTATTACAATGTAGTGTAATTGTTCAGGAATTTTGGAATCTGTGAAGGTGGGTGGTATATAGCACACAATAATATTGTGAAGATGAACAAGATAGTATTCTGTACTGTAAATGAAGATATAATTTAATGATTGTAATAGAAGGTTTGTTTCCATCTAAGTAATGTGTGTAAATTTGATTACATTTATCTTATTTAGAAACAGTAAATATAGTATAGTCACTATAGTAACATTAAACCAAATTATGTTGCTGTTGTTTTAGGAAGTGTTTCTGAAGTTATTTTATTTATAAGAGAATGAAATTAATTATGTTGAAGTGTGTATGAACAAGAGCAGAATTTTCAAGAATTTTAACTACATTCATAAAATATTTTAAAATATTAAAACTTAATATTGTTGTTCTAATTATATTGTGTTTCACTATTTCGTTTTTTCTCATGGGAAGCTGAGTTCCATGGCCTTTGTAGTGGAGGAGTAGGAATTACTGTGGATGGAAGAGGTAAAATATGCATATACAGAAAATAACATTAAGTAAATCTAGTCTTTGACTTACAACTATAATTGAGCTCCAAATTATAGTCATAAATTATGCTGGCCATTAAGTGGATCATGACATGCCTGCACCTGATTTTTTTTACTTTTTTGTGGTAAATGCCATGGTCATTACACAAACCCATTATGAGCAATGGACATTTTTGTTGGAAACTGAAAATAAATGCTGGTTTCCAGCAAAATATATTGTAAACCACTACAATAAGCTGTAAATGTGATCCAGTGGCTGAGTGCCCAAAATGTGGTCACATGACCACAGGTAGGTGTGGCTGTCAGCACTTTGAATCCGGGTCATAAGTACCTTTTTGGGATCCATCGTAATTTTGAATGGTCACTAAGCGACTGGTGATAAGTCAAGAACTATCTGTATTTTAGTGCTTGTAAACTGTTCTAATGACTACAGACTTTTCTTTAGAACCACATAGTATTGGGTTCATTCTGTTTTAATACATTGTAATATGTTGGATATTTTGATAATGCCATTTTTAAATAACAATGTATATATGTCTCTAGATTTCTAAACAAGATTTTTATTTTATCTATTAATGTTCATATTGAACATAAGCCTGTGCTGACCTTCATGAATAATATATCCTTACTATTTAATAAAAGGCACTGCAGAATATATTCTAACAGATTATATTATTATTGCAGATATAAATGAATGTGCTTTAGATCCCGATATTTGCTCTAACGGGGTTTGTGAAAACTTACGTGGCAGCTATCGTTGTAACTGCAACAGTGGATATGAATCGGATGTTTCAGGACAAAATTGTGTTGGTATGTTATATGAACAATATTCATTCTGAAACTGTTCCAATACCTTAAGATTTTGATACACAGAAAGAATAGTGCCCTCTAATATGTCCTCACTTACTATCAATTAGTTATTGACTATGTATCATATAACAGTTATGACCAATTTTTAATTACATATAATATATTTAACCATATAATATCTACTTTCCAATATTATAAGGAAACATTTTCTTGTGCAACTCATTTTATTTATTCTATTAAACATTGCCATTTTGTGAGAATTATGAAATATGTTGCTACTTTAGCTATTTATTGGACTTTTGCATTATAAATACATTTCCTATACATAAAATATGAGATCGTTTTCTAAAATCATAGTTAACATCTTGTCAATCCATTATTAGCATTTTAGAGGCTAATAAAAAATAAGAAAATCATTGTTATTTTTGATTATGTGCCATCAAAATGGTATCACCACTTAAACCCCTATATAGATAGTTTTTCTCCATCACAATCTGTTATTATCTTCATGACGATCTGTCCCTAGCCTGGTCCTAGTCTTTCATTTCTAATCCATTGCCACAGTAACTGTGGTTATCTTTCTCCCTGATGTTTTCAGAGGGGGATGTCCTCACACAATGTGTCTGAAATGTAATAGGTATTTTGAAACTGATCATTTGTGCCTTAAATGAGAATTCTGGGTTGATTTTTTGGGATGATCAACTTGTATTCTCAGAAATCTTTTCCAACACTAAAACTAAAAACTAAAAAGTTTTAGAACTCTTCCTATCCTGTTTCTTTACAGTCCAACTTTCCTCTATACAAAATGTTATAGGAGATACCATTGTTTGCATTATTCTGAATTCTGTAAAAATAGATGCAGCACAATATGTGAATTTATTTTCCAAGGCCTTCGTGGCTCCTCTACTAAGTGCTAGTCTGCAGCATATTTCTTGACTATTTGTTACTTTATTGTGGATAGTTGATCCTAAAACACAGAAGCTATCATCCACTTTGGTATCTACCTTGTCTGCTCTACAGCACATTGTTGTATCCATTGTCTTCTTTATGTTTAATTTTACTTCCATCTTTTCACTGTGTTCCTTTCTTTTATTAGTAGAGATACTGATTCTTTGCATTTTGGCTATCAAGTTAGTGTCATCAGCATAACACTGATTATTGATGTTTCTTTCTCCAAATGTTAAAATCACATTCATCTTCTTTCATGCCTGTTGTATGACAATTAGATACCTTGAAGACTTTAATTTAGCCAGATCTTTAGTTCTCTGAAAAATCTTCAGCTCTCCTTCAGTAGCATATTGAGTACCATCCAACCTGAGGAGGTGATCATCCGACAATATATTGTCATTCATTTTATGTTTTATGTTTTCTATCTATGAGGTTTTCTTTGTAAAAATTAGAAATAGTTTTCTACACAGTATGATGCTTCATTATTGTCCCTAATGTGACTCCTGTGACTCCTGCATCTTCCTATATTGCTATCCTATCTCACTGCTACTCAGTATAGGTACCTACATTCTTTAGCTGTACAGTGGAAATGACCATCATGCCTTATATAATCTTTTGTTATCTAATTTTTTTGTTTATGTTTATACTAATTATATTTGTCTTTAATTTTTTTCAGCTACATAGCTAGGTAGAAGTCTCACTTATAATTGTTGAGGGCAATGCTGTTGGGAAATAATTAATTGACTCCAGATATTCTTTTTTGTATGGACTGAAAATTACTTACATATCACATTCTCATGTGAAAAAATGTAGCAAATGCAAACTAGTAATCCTATGTTTAGATAGGGAACAAAAGATTTATTTCCTTTGAAGGTCTTTTATATATAACCTTTATGGAAAAGCAAGAGATGCAGCAGGAAATGTGATTCAGCAATGGATCAGAGGAAATGGAAAATTATAATTTTTATAAGCTTATTCCTCTTATTGGCTACTGGCTAGATCTTTCCATTCTCTCTACTCAGAATCTTTTATACAAAAGGGCCTTCAGGCTGTCCTACATATATTGAGTTGTAATGCTATATTATAACACATTGGGAGAAAAATCAAACCATGGTAAATCTCAATATTTGAGGAAGGGATCCAGGTAATATTTATTTATTTATTTATTTATTTATTTGAAATTTTATTATTCTTCAGTAAATTTCTATTTCTAGAAACAAAATTCCTTTAATTTGCATAATATATTAAACACACTATTTGTCAACTATATTTAGTAGAAGCTTATGGTTGTTTGAGTCATATTTTCTACATTTTGAACTCATGAACCCTATTCATGAAAAATTGTTTAGTTTATGTATTTATATAATATCTACTGCAATAAAAGCTAGTTTGGTTAATATGTATGTATAATACAAATAATAACCCTAACTTTGTACATCATTACTAATTAGATTAAAAGATACACTTTTCTTTTCACAATTATAAAGTGAGACAGTCTATGATTGAAAAACTTAGTAATGTGAAAATGAGATGTAGGTATAGCTTGCTCATAGAAGAACACATTCTCTAGCATATAAACTAATTTGAATTATTCATTTCTTTTCTAGACATTGATGAATGTTTTGTGAATCGATTATTATGTGACAATGGCCTTTGTCGAAATACACCTGGAAGTTACAGCTGTGTGTGTCCAAAAGGATATATATTCAGCAGTGAAACTGACACATGCGAAGGTAATAATTTTTAATTAAAAAATAGGGATTCTGTTGTTTAATCAATTCTCTCATTAATTTAAATTGATAATATTAGTAGAGGTAAAGTACTTGATTACAGTAGGACCTCTTCCTTTTAAAAAATGTAAAGTGCCAAAACTGTTCATTCTTACAATTTTTAATTGTAAGCTAATTATTTAATTTTTGAGACATTAAAATAGACAAATCTTAGAGTCTGATTCATTAAATTCTAATAAACTTTTCTGGACAAATAGGGCATATCTGGAGCTAAATTGAGAGCTAACTATAAAGTTGCATCAGTTTTTTAGTTGTTAAGGACAGATATTTTACAGACTATTCCTCTAAATGCTGTTTGTAATGGTGGCCTATGGCATATTTGCTTAAATATTCTGGAAGTGTGTCTCTGCTATTAAATGAGAACTACATTACTGGGTTTGAATTTTGGGCTATAACCTTTTGAAAAATATTATCATGTACTACAAAGTTAGCCTGATCTTGATAACTTTCTAAATTATTATCTAACATTAACATCTGCTGAACTTTTACAACATGTAAAATCTGCATGCAAAGCAAAATGTGATTTGAATTATACATATACATAACAATAATTTTGAAAAGTGCTGCTTCCAGTTGATTAACGGATCTGATATGTATATTGCTATGGAAAAGTAAGGCATCTCTGGTTGATAATGATGAGGCAATTTTCTTCACTTTGCCCACTGTCCAGTTTCAGAAGAAATGTGTTCTGGGTATGCAGATAAATGTGCAGAAAACCAGAAAAATTTGAAATGGTAAACTCAATGAAGTGGTGGTATAACAATTTTGTTGCACAGGTAAAAGTATGTACAGCCAAGCAGGAACTCGTGCTCCTATAAGATTATCTATATTTGTAAAGAAAATGATTTCTTAGTCTGAAATGATAACCAGTGGAATCATAATCTTATATACCCGTGATGGTGAACCTATGGCATGCATTCCAGAGGTGGCATGCCGGAGCTCCAGAAACCCGAAGACAAGCTGGCCGCTGCGCATGCGTGCATTGGCCACCTGGTCTTTGGGTTTCTGGTGCTCCGGCGCGTGTGAAGACCAGCTGGCTGGCACACATGTGCACACCAGAAACCTGAAGACAAGGTGGCCAGCATACGCACCGGCCAGCTGGTCTTCGGATTTCCGGGGTTCCAGCGCATGGATGCATGCACGTGCACACATTCCAGTTTGGGCACTCGGTGCCGAAAAGGTTTGCTATCACTGTTACATACCATGCTGCAACAAATTGAAAATGCCCTATTGGAATCTACTTTTTTGTTAATAAAGAGCAGTTTATTTAGCAGGGACATATTGTAGCCAATAGAATCCACAATTCACTTCCAGGGACACTTTAATTTTATCAATGTCCCAATGAAGCAGCACTTCTCAAAGCCTTCCCAAAAGTTCAGTGAAAACTTCACTCCTGATTTCCACATATCTTATGGTTAACATATACTTTTTCTACATGTCTACATTTTGGTTCACTCTAAACAACCAGTTTCCATCATAGTCAACATAATTTGAACACTTATTGAAAATCTTGTTAGTATTTTTTTTAAAAATCACATTTCTGTTGTATAATCGGGATACATAAATATATGTGTAAAAATATTTTGATGCAACAAATAACATTGTAGCAAGGGTTATTTTATGTAACACAATTCTGTTCAGTTGGAACTAAATTCTGTTGAACCCTGGAAGGCTTGCATTAAATAAACATGCTTAGCATTGTAATGCATGTCATGTTTTAAAAGCTGTCCACCAGATGGATAAAATTCTCTTTATAGACCCCCAAATCTGGTTCAGAGAGTTGGGGAAAACTTCCAGGGTAGATTTGCTGCATGTAGAAGACAATAAGGAGGAAGAACTAAGGGAAATCAGTTTGCAGGATATTTGAAGTTTTCTTTTGTTGGGAGTTCAGATGATTGCTTATGTGTTTTAATATTTTAGTACTATGGAGAATTTATTAAAAAATGAAGGCTGAAATAGTACAACAAAGAGATGCTAACTATATCTGTTTATCTTGATATTTAGCTTCAAAGAACAGCTGTCGCTATAAACATGTTCACGCTGTTATACATGAATCCAGAACACAAACAACAATACATAAATCATTGTAATGTAATCACAAGGAACATTTCAGATGTTGGCTTTGACTTTCAAGAAGAAAAAAATAACACAAATTACTTTTATAGAATGAGAAAATTCAGCTAAACTAAGTTTTTAATGTATAATCTTTTTTTTCTTTAACATTTTAATAGATAAAAAACTCCCTAAAACCTGTTCTAAGCAAAGTTAAATCCAGATGATTGCAAACTCCTATAAGCATATTAAAATTTTGAATAATCTGGGCTTAAATCTATGAGAAACAGAAATGAAAGTTATCATAATTTTTTAATTTTAAATAATGTTATTTAGTTCTTAGACTGCTGTAGCAAATATATAAAATACTCCAGGGCATTAAAACAAAGAAAATAGAGTGTTGTAAAATGTAACACTATAGTCCACTCCAAACTATACAAGAATAGGACTTGTCTTAAAACGATTTACATACAATTGCCCATAGTAAATAATAATAATAGTAGTAGTAGCTCTACTTGGAACAGCTTACATCCTGCAGTGATATCTCTAACCATCAGACATCAACATCTGCCTATCCCAGGTCCTTGGGAAGGACTCAATACATGGATTAAAATGCCAAATAGCAATAGCTCTTAGATATACTGCTTCATAGTGTTTACAAATGTCAGTATATTGCCTTCAACAATCTGGGTACTCAAATCCAGTCTAAACATTTGGCTGACTGTGTGACAAACCATAGTTTACCAAATTTATATGTTACCAAACTCCCAGCATTTCTGGGTTTAGAAATAGTTAACTTTAAAACAAGAAACCTCACAAAACAAAAAGAGTACAAAGATGGCTAAGATAACATATCTTCAGGGCCTTTCAAAATTCCAGAAGAGTGGGACTACTTGAATTTTAGAGGAATGTCATTCCAGGGGGCAGGTGCTATTAGAAGAAGGTGTGTTTCCAGCACCCAATAGATGGCATTGTTTAACAGAAGGAATCTGCAGTGTACCAACCCTTGAATCAAGCAGGCAGATATTATGAGACACAGGGGTCCCTCAAGTAACCAGGCTCTATACTATTAAACCTTTGAAAATAATCAACCAGCATCTTTAATGGCACCTAGAAGCAAAGTGGCAGCCAGTGCAACTTGCAAAACAGAGGTGTTACATGGGCATATAGAGACATGTCCATCTCTGTCCGTGCCACTGCATTCTGGACCAGTTGAAGCTTACAAATGGTCTTCAAGGGCAGCCTCATTAGAGTGCATTGCAGTAGTTGAGCTGTAAGATGACCAGGGCATGAGTGTCTGGAAGGCCTACTACAATCTAGGCGCAACAGATGAAACTGTGCAAAAGTCTTGTCTGATCACCCTTGAATGGGAAAATTCTAAACATGGAATATTCCTAGATCTTGTTGGTTCTAACACCACCAGCCACTTGGACTTGTTTGGTTTATTATAATTAATAATATTTCTAGAAATATAAAGTTACAATAACACAGACATTTACAGTTCACTTAAATAGTGGACATATTTTAAAAGGGGAAGTTTTCTCCACGCCCCTGGCAATCTCTTAAATTTATGAGAGTTTCTAAACACTAAACATGTGTAAAGTTAGCAGAAGAGAGAAGGAGAAGACTGAAAAAAACCTCTATTCATTTGGCACCCAAAAAAAGGCTACTTGGCCAAAGTCACAAGACACATTTTCTAATCATTAGATCTGACTACAGGACATAAATACAGATTCCCCATTTCTACCTACCCTCTTGAGAAATTTGCCAGCATTTTTATTGATATACAGTCTTTATAGAATTCAGATTCATTTAGCTTAAATAAAACAGACTTTTCAGCAGCTTGTCCAAATTAATTTCTTTTCCAGATTGAATTGCTATTAGAGTTTAGGGATGGGTAGATAGGCAGATGTGTTAATGTCTGGTACATTAAATAATAAATTCGTTGTATTCCATTTTCATTGTCATTTAAGGTTTATCAAAATATTCTGAATTCAAAATGGTTGTTTCAAGGATTTTAAACTCAGAAATCCTCTTCCCCCCACAGTCTAGAATTTCACACAAGCCCAAGATAAAATGGGACAGGATCTGCCCTAACTGATCAGGCAGTTAAAAGCAATGGGAAGTCCTAGGTTTCTTCCTCTGACCTTTAAGCCATTGGGGACTCTTCCTTGTCTTGTCTGATAGTTCCTTAGACAGTATCTCCTTCCCTCATCCATCAAACACATTCTCACATACCATTACAGGTTGTCCCCAATTTGAATGTCTGAAAGTTGTCCATTGTACCATTTAATTATGTAGACTATTATAGACATGTTCAATCTAGAAGTCAGAACAACATATTGAAAAGGGGTACCGGTATTCTTGCCAATAAAATCATATAACATTAACCTTCTTAGGTATATCAAGTTTGAAACTGACCAGATGAACTACTACTATATTGTAATGTTAATTAACAGAATCTTACAAGTCTGAATGTATAAATCTCCACTGTTTCTTTTGAAGCCTGTAAAGTTAAGGAGGGTGTCTTCTGAGCCTCTTTCTCCACCCTTTATGTAGCTGTGGCCTATGCTCTCTCTTATCTGATTATTCTCTAGGCTGTATCTCTTTGCCCTATTTCTCAAGGTCTTTTTCATATACCATTTACACAATGTTCATAAAGTCACTAAGAACTCCCCTTATTTATCTCTTACTGCAATTAATATCAACTGTCAGATGCTATGTCTTCACATGGAACTACTTAAAAACAATTGTGGAAAAAATGGAGGAAATGTGAAAAAGAAAATACCCTGTTTCCCCCAAAATAAGACGTCACCTGATAATAAGCTCAATCAGGCTTTTGAGTGCATGGCAATAAGGCCAAGTGCTTATTTCAGGGTTCAAAAAAATATAAGATGCCCTTATTTTCGGGGAAACATGGTATAGATTATTGCAATCACACCCTTTACCTTCTTATACAGTAATATTTTCCAAACTCTGGCTGAGTCAGTGGAGTCACAACACAATTACATTTAGTTTCTGTAGTTTTTAAAAATATCTTAAAGCTTTATGAGCCATAAATTTAAAAAAAAAACAATTTTTGGACATATTGTTGCACAGAACATGCTGCTTCCATTAAAAAGTATTCTTGATTTCTCACAAGACAGTTATTCTGGAAAACTGCTTCAGTTGAAATTCTTATATATTTCTAGGTTATTTGAGGTAACCAATTAATTATCACTTATAAAATTATGCAGGCACTGTTATCTGCCTGCCATACATTCTCTGCATTATAGACATTTAACTCTTTTCTTAGATCAGTGAATTTTCCAGACATTCTGGCATAATGTTGTTCATGGCAAGATTCATATATTATTATATTTTCCAGAAACATACAGTGAGTCTGACATGTTTCCTTCTGGATTATAGATATAAATGAATGTGAAAGCAGCCCTTGTGTCAATGGTGCTTGCAGGAACAATCTTGGGTCTTTCATCTGTGAATGTTTATCTGGCAGCAAACTAGACTCTACGGGCTTCATTTGCATTGGTGAGTCTAATGGTTTCTTTTTTTAAAAAGTATGATTTTTTTCATTTGTATTTACACAATATTTTTAAAAGAGAAAAGAAGAGTATGTTGATAATATCCAAAAAATAATATAGCTGAACTAATATAGCTGAACTCCATACAATATCTTACCTGGTGACATTCTAATTAAAATTCATTTTTCATCAAGAAAATGCTATCAAACTTCCAAAAAAAAAGTTTCAGAATATAATGTTACAAAAAGAATTTGTCTTTTATTTAGTGAATTTTAAATGTACCCCAGATAAAAATATGCTGTAATTCATGGTTGGTTCATTTATTACATTCCTAATTTTAAAAATCCTAATTGTTTGCTGTTAATAGAAGAATTAATTTTTAATTAAGATTTTTCTAATTTACTGATAAGGTCTTGTTATGAACTGTGCCAGTTGGGTGGCTCACAATAATTGAAAGCAAGAAATTATAAGAAGAACCAATTAAAGGGAATAAATAATATTTTAAAAATAGCATGAAGAACAAGCTGGGTAGAATGAAGCAAGGGGTTGTACTGTCCCATACCAAAGATCTGAGTAACGATCCTGGTTTTCATGGCTCTTCTGAACAACAGAAGAATGTTAGGCCATCCAAATCTGTTCTCTAGGAGAATTATAAAGATGTTTTAGTTTTTACAAGGAGTAAAGACCTCTTGCTTCATTCCATTTGTTTCAATCTACAACAAAGGTGAAATTTTCTGACAGTGAGAACAATTGATCTGTGGAATGACTAGCCTCCAGAAGTTGTAAGTGCACCAGTTTTGGAGGTTTTTAAGAAGAGATTGGACAGACATTTGTCCAGAATGGTATAGGTCTTCTGCTTGGATAGGAGGTTGGATTAGAAGACCTCCAAGGTCCTTTCCAACTTTCTGTATTCTATATTTGATCTCTCACAATTATATTAAGGCGTTAATATGCTACTTAATGAACAAACATTAATGTTATTGAAAATAAAAAAGTAAAAGTTCAAGATCTTGCCCTGGTGTCAAAGGCCTAAATGCATTTTTTATATTCTCCCATTATAATATATATTCTGTGTCCTAATTGGGAGAGGGGCGGATGCTTTTGTAATTATGCTGAAAAAGAAAAAGTATCGTAAAGGAAAGGGCTTTCAAAAGACAAAATTGCTAGATATATTTTGCCAAATATTTTTGGTATTTAAATCATCGCCTCATTTACAGCAGTACTATAAGCAGCAAAATTTGACAAGCCAGTTTGAAAGGCTTTAGCAGTAAATTTCTACAAAATCAGTAGTTATTTTGTGTTTATTCATAATGAATATTGTTTACCACAGAAGAATTAGGAGGGCCTTATTGTGTTTTAATTTACTGTAGATAGTCTGAAAGGAACATGCTGGTTGAACATCCAAGATAATCGTTGTGAAGTGAACCTTAATGGAGCTACTTTGAAATCAGAATGCTGTGCTACTCTGGGAGCTGCTTGGGGTAGTCCTTGCGAGCGTTGTGAATTTGGTATGATTTCTACTTCGTAATGTTTTCTAAAATACATACCTACATACATATTTGTGTGTGTAACTAGACTTCAGCTTTAGTGGAACATGTATATGACAGAGTTTACTTTGTGTTAAAATTATTTATTATTGTTGCTATTTTGTTTTATTACTTTAATCTATACTAATTTTAACATTTTTAGACTGTCCAAACTTATCTCTGATGTGATAGGTAGCACAGATAAATTTAATAAATGAACAAACTTATTATATGTAAGAGTATAATGGGATACTTTCATTTTACCTACGTTTTTAAACATATACTGTAATTCCAATTTAGATTTCTTTGTAGATTAAAATAAACTTTTTATTTATCCTTCTTGGAATATTGTAATGTAGTTCTCAAATTAAAATAAAAGTAGTCCTCGACTTATGGCCATAATTGAGCCAGGAATAGTAGGTCATTGTGGTTGTAAGTGAAGGCATTATATGACTGCACTAGATTTTTTTTACATCTTTTGCAGTAGTTACGTGAACCCTAACCCAATGGCCGTTGTTTTTTTTTTACTGGTAACCAAAACTAAATGCTAGGAACTATAGAAAAAAAGCTATAAACCTGCAAACATGTTCACATAACCACGAGACACTGCAAATGGCCATAAAGATAAGACGGTTGCCAAGTGCCCAAAATGTGATTATGTTATTGAGGTAGGGGTAACCATCATAATTCAAAAATAGGTCTTAAGTAACCTTGGGGTATCCATTGTAATTTTCAACAGTTATTAAGTATCAAGACATATGTTGAGGACTACCTATAGTTTTTATGTGTTGATATTTTGTTATTTCAAGTGCATTTATGCTGCTTTAATCATTCTGACTTTTGGCAGCTTATAGTAAGTCCTTGACTTAGGACCGTAATTGAGGCCAGAATCACAGGATTGTGATTGTTAGGCAAGACACTATATTTTTTTTGTAGTGATAATTAATCAAATAAAACAAATCCATTTTACTCAATGGGGATTTTTTTTGCTGGAAACCAGAAGTAAACCCCTGAAATCTGCAAAAAATAAATTAAAAAATCGCAGTCATGTGATCACAGGACACTGCAAATGACTATAAAGGTGATCCAGATGCCAAGGACCCAAATGAAATCACAGGACCGTGGGGGAGTGTGCGGCCATTGTAACTTTGAAATTAGTCTGTAAGTAGTTTTTGGAGGGTTCTGTCATAACTTTGAATGGTCGCTAAGTGACCTGTCATAAGTTAAGGACTATCTGTAGTACAGCAATATCAAAATGTCCCAAATGCTTTTTTAAAAAGATGCAGTTTTGGCAGCATCTTAAGTACCAGGAGTGAAGCTACTGGTCTTATTTCTGATGTATGAGTATTCCTGAAAAGTTTTTGTCTTTCAAGTTCTTTCCACTGAATCTGATTGGATATGGTGACTGTCAGCAAACTTAAGGCACTTGTATGTTGAACCAATTTGCAGTGAAGAAAACGTCTCCTTTACAAAAGTTTATGGCTATACTAAAGAGTCCTAATTGACCTCCACGCAATCACAGTTACAGATTTAGCATTTTCAGAATAGCCTTCAGGCCCGCGTAGTGTATTATGTGGGTGACTGATAAGATCATGAATGACCATTGCCAGAGCTTGTGTGTTTGTGTGTGTTTGTATGTATACAGAATTTTGCATTCAAAGGGAAAATGGCATTTGTCAATAATTCCATAAATCAAAAACATCTTCCTAGGATTTGATCCTGATAAAAGTTGCAGCTGCTTTAAGGAATTATTGACATATGCTGCATATCAGCCATGTGCTGTAGTCTAGATGATATTTTTATATTTCTATGTTATATATTTATAAATTTAATAAATATTGTTTCTCTTTGAATGTGAAGTCTTACCTAATCTGGATATGTACAGGTATGCATTTACGAACACCCATACTTATAAAAGTCTGTCTTTGATAAAATTGTATAAAATGTATGTATTTAGGAGAAAATACTGAATATACTTCCAGTTTTTCTTTTGAAATGGGAGAAATGGGATAATGAGTAAATACATGTAAATCTGACATGGATTTATTAATCTATCTTTATTTCATAAAGCATGTAATATTTTGTTATTGGGGTAGTGGGATTTGCAGTATTGGTCTTATTTTCTACTACTCCAACAATCATTCTCTAAGTATATATTTCTTTAATATAGCTGGTAATAAATGTTTCCCTTTTTAAAACGGTGGTTTATCCTATTCTAAACTAAGTTGGGTGATTTTGTGTATGTGTGTGTGTATTTTTCCAAATGTTTCTTCTTTTCTCTTACAGATACTGCATGCCCTAGAGGATTTGCAAGAGTCAAAGGTGTTTCTTGTGAAGGTAAGCTTGTTAACTATTTGAATTATTTTAATTAACAAAATAAAATGAAAGTATCTTATACGATCCATATTGCTGTTGAAATCTACTTATTGTTCTCCAATGAACACTATCTTTTATATTAGAATAATACTGTTGTAAACTTTCTTTTGGGTTGATTTCAACTCCTTCAGGTTACAGTTATTTTCCGGCAATAGAACAGAAATATTTTGGGAATATTCTCCAACTTTCCAGTGTAGCCTAGAGCTATGATATTTCTTGGTTGTATCCCACTTAATTATGGACCAGATCGAATCCTGCTTAATTTCTGAGATCAACCATGGTTGGCTACATTCTACTGCTATACTAAATAAGTCATGGTGGCTTATTCAAGCACACCCATGCAGTTTTCTTGTTAGCGGTATGGAAGTCCATAGTACTGTTTTCTTCCAGCTTACTTTTGGAAGTAATAAAGCTTATTTTCCCTCTTAATTGTTTTCATGATAGAAAGCTCTTTCTTTTGGAAGAGGTGGAAGGATTTAAGGCAATAATACCATTACATCAAATGCATTTATTTAGTTAAGTGTTTGTTTATTGAAGAAATTGTATACTATTCTATCCCAAGTCTTTAAGTACTAAAAACATTAAACCATACAATAAAGAAACTAAATCAAATGATTAAACCAGCTAGTTAAATAAATATAAATGTGAAAATGTTCTCCAAAACTAGTCTAAGGCAGCTGTAAACATTTATTTATTTATTTATTGGTTTGATTTATATGCTGCCCTTCTCTGGAGACTCAAGGCGGCTTATAATGGGTTAAGCAATAGCTTTCATACTTTTGTATATACCTGCTTAGTAGGGCTTTCAGCCCCCCCAAGCGATGTTCTTTTTTATACAAAGTCAGTTTATTGCCCCCACAATCCGGGTCCTCATTTTACCTACCTCAAAAGGATGGAAGGCTGAGTCAACCTTGAGCCTGATGAGATTTGAACTTGCAGTAATTGCAGGCAGCTGGAGCTACTTAACAGCACTTTAGTCTGCTGCGCCACCAAGGCTCTTTTTCTTAACATTCAGTTAAACAGAACCACTTTCTGAAAGTTCAGTGGGATAGATGTTATTTGTACTTTTGGGCGAACTGTTCCATAGCGATAGAGGAGCAACGAAGTTTGGCTCAGGACCTCCATATTCCTTATAAGGACAGATCCTGAAGCATCACTTAAAGAATTGCAGAGAATTGTTCTATTCAGAAGAGATGGTTCCAACAGTAACAAGGAATTAAGGCTTTATAGTGCTACCCTACCACTTTGAATTGCCCTCAGAATTCTGCTGTACCCACAGAACTGGGGTTAATCAGCTAAAGCAACTGTCACCTGTCAGCATGTGAGCAACTACCTTCTGTATTATTTGTAGTTTCTGAATGATCTTTTTTTTTCCTTCTAATATTAAGATGTAAGGTGAAAAGTCACTGTTGCAGAAGTTTCTTGGCTATAGAAGGAGCCACAAGGGACCCACTAGCCAAAGCTGATCAAAAGGATCCCCTATCCAAGGCTTTTACTTTTTGATCAGCTGTCCAGACCTTTTTTTCCAGTGGGGGACCAAATCTTTTAAATGACTGACATTTTAAAAACTACTTTAGCTACCTATTCTTTGGATTAAGAAATATTTCCTAAGTGTATGTAACCAAATTCTTTACAGTTCAAAAATTATATGAAAAATCCATTTTGAATCCTGATTTCAGCTGTTGTCTACAAAACAAAAAACTATGAATCCAACAAAGTTCTAGCCTTTATCTCAACAGATATCTTCACTATCACCTCTCATTTTTAAAAAATAAATCAGTTCAATTTTGACTGTGCAGTTTTACACCTAAATATTCAAAATAAAGTTTCACTGCTCAGTAGAGCTTACTCAAAAAAAGGTGAACATAGCATTGTAGCCTTATTTGTACTAGCATTTTCTTACTTCAAAAATATAGCTGTATAAAGAAAATGTAACTTATTTGTAAGAAATATACTATTTCATATTTCTGATATACAGTATGCCTATAAGAATAGATTGTCAACTTGCTTTTATGTATATATCAGATGTAAATGAGTGTGAAGTTTTTCCGGGGGTGTGTCCCAATGGGCGGTGCATCAACAGCAGAGGCTCTTTTCATTGTGAGTGTCCCAGCGGTTTGACATTGGATGGAACAGGCAGGGTGTGTTTAGGTGAGTATTCAAGATATTTCTCTTAAGCTTTTATCTATTTATATAAGCCACTACAAGTTACACAGTGAAAGAGATCCTCAGCTTTTATCACTCACACACATTGGCCTTTTCTAGTCTGTTATCATCCAAATGCTATATATCTGCAAGTCTCAGAATCTTAGACATCTTTGTTAACTGAAGAAAAATGATATAGAGCAGGTATTTTTTGCATTTATTGTGCACTTGTTCAGGTTTAACTTCAGATTCAGAGAGGCTAAATACAAGAATTACATGCTAGAATTATGCACACCCACACACATGCAACTATATTGATCATAAATGTCTGTGGAGATCCTCAGTCATCCAGGTCATGTTGTCCCAAAGGTGCTTTTTTTCAAGGGGCAACTGGACTTTCTGGTTTTTCTTTGAAGACATCTTGCTTCTCATCCAAGAAGCTTCTTCAGCTCTGACTGTGTGGTGGGGAATGGAAGGATTTTACAGGCCACTCTTTCGAAGACAGCAAACTCCACATTTTGGACAGAGAGGACAACGGGTTTGAAAGAGGGGTTAAAGAAGCCATCTATGTCAAAATTGTACAGTCCTCTCTCAACAGAGGAAGAGGAATATGACTATGACTATGACTATGAATATGAATATTTATCTCCAGTCTACAACATAGTCCTTTCAACACTTCCAAGGAGGCTCCACACCCCTTTGCACCACTCAGGTGACCCTGATGACACAGATAAACTTCCAGGTGACCTTAATGACCTTAAATAGGCGCCTGGTGGTGCAGCAGACTAAAGCACTGTTACTAACATCAAGCTGTCTGCAATTACTGTAAGTTTAAATCTCACCAGGCTCAAGGTTGACTCAGCTTTCCATCCTTTCTAAGATAGGTAAAATGAGGACCCAGATTGTGGGGGCAATAAACTGACTTTGTATAAATATACAAAAGTATGAAGGCTATTGCTTAACGCATTGTAAGCCGCCCTGAGTCTCCGGAGAAGGGTGGCATATAAATCCAATTTTAAAAAAATGACCCACTAAAAGAATGCAAATGATCAGCTGTCTGCAAGGAGTATAAATCCTTCCATTCTCCACTATCCAGTCAGAGCTGAAGAAGCTTCTATCTTGGATGAGAAGCAAAACTACTTCAAAGAAAAACCAGAAAGTCCAGTTGCCTCTTGAAAAAAGCACCTTTGGGATATACTAATCATACTTATTGAAAAGGACGTCTGTTAATTAAATGGAAGTTGTTTCCACCTAAGACATCTCAATATCACACAATGACCGAAATGCTCAGGAAAAAATATATAATGCAATAGCCTCTGTTTTGTTTTAATTGGTTCATTTGCAGATGTACTTTCCACCCACTTCTTAGAATTTCACATTATATTTGTACTTGTTAGATGCCAGCATTTTGTAATGCATCTGTAAACATATTGAATTAATTTTACAAAACAACTAAATTGCGATAAAATTAAAAACAGGGCTATGCCTCTCTCACCACAAAATAACATATATAACTTTCCTAACTCTGTTATAGTATAAAAATGTATTCAGAATAGACATTACATTTAAAATTACTTCTAAAAAGATAGACCTCTGCAGGAGTTTTGTCAGGATGAAGAAAGCAACATGGTGGTGTTACAATTGCAGGTTCTGTTCCTTTGGTACATGCGTGCAATATTATAATGCATATACAAAAATTTACAACATAAATCTATCATGCTGTTTTCATCCTTCTGCCCTCTTGTGTATATGCTGCTTTGTAGTAAATTCTATGATATTGGGAAGACTTTTTTCTTTTAGAAGACAATCTCCTGTAATGTATTACTATTTTTAATCCATAAGAAAGACTTTCAAGGATGTGGAAGAAATAGTGTTCTTTTGAATTCTTATTTAATTTGAATTAATTATAATTAATATTTATTATATTTGACTTAAGTACAAAGGGGAATCTTTTGTATTTATCTTTCATATTAATTTTCATATCTGCTCACATAATGAGCATCACATATATCCGTTATGTGAATGCACATGCTGATTCTCTTACTTTTAACTGGCAGTAAACTAATCAACACATTTGAATATAGTTTTAATATTTCCAAAGGGCCACAGTCCAGTACTGGGGCAGGGGGACCCCTGGCTTACAGCATATACAAATAAATGCAGCAGAAACACTTACATATGTGATATTGTTTTTAACGACACATGTAGATATCCGAATGGAACAGTGTTACCTGAGATGGGATGAAGATGACTGTGTTCAACCTGTACCTGGGAAATTCCGCATGGACACGTGTTGCTGTGCTATAGGTGCTGCTTGGGGTTCAGACTGCGAGGAATGCCCCAAGCCAGGCACAAAAGAATATGAAGACTTATGCCCCAGAGGTCCAGGCTTCTCCAACCGTGGGGATATTTTAACTGGAAGGCCATTTTACAAAGGTAAAGAATAATATTTCAGACAAACCTTATGTGCTTCATTAATATATATATTTTTAGTTCCATTACAAGGACTCATAATCAAGCAACTACAGGTAGACCTCGACTTACAACAGTTCGTTTAGTGACCGTTCAGAGTTACAATGACACTGAAAAAATTGACTTATGACCATTTTTCACACTTATGACCATTACAACATCGCCATGGTCACGTGATCAAAATTCAGATGCTTGGCAGCTGACTTATGTTTATGATGATTGCAATGTCCTGGGGTCATGTGATCCCCTCTTGCGACCTTCTGACAAGCAAAGTCAATGGGAAAGCCAGATTCACTTTACAACCAGGATATTAACTTAACAACTGCAATGATTCATTTAACAACTATGGCAAGAAATGTCATGAAATGGGGCAAAACTCACTTAACAAATGTCTCACTTAACAACAGAAATTTTGCACTCAGTTATGGTCGTAAGTCAAAGTCTACCTGTACAATTTTAACAGATAACTTTTGATAAGAAAAATGAAATCCTCATATGAAATACACAATTGTTGAAACAATCTACATAAGGCTCTTCCCTCCTTTGCTGTACTTGGAAGATCTTCTCCAAAACATGAAATATTATATACAGTATATGAGGCAATTATTCAAGCAAAAACAAATAAGCATTTTTTTTTCTTTTCTTTTGAAGCAGCTACAAAGGATTGTGAATTTGGTGAGGAATGAAAGTTCTTTCCCCTAGAGATATTTTCCACTCAAAATCATATTCCAAAACCATATATTTTGTCTCTCAAATGAGAAATAGCTGAGAAAAGTGCTTTTGACTGGGAAAATGGTTAGAGAAGAAACATTTAAGCAGCTCTTTTGCTTAGCATTCCTAACAGATGTTTTTTGTTACAGATGTCAGGAAACTACTAAATACTCTGCCTTGTAAGGTCTAGTTTTACCATTGTATAATTGAAAGGAGAGTGTGGAAAGTACATCTTACCACTGTATCCAGGATGACAAAAGGTTCTTTTAAAAGTTTGAAATATGCAAGTGTTATGCAGTCCTATACATGGCACTCAGTAGCACTTATCCAAGTCTTTATGTATTGAATTGCAGCCCAAGAGATTTTGTTCAGTTCAGTATTTTTATCCCTGGGTTTTTGAATCAAATATAACCATAAATACAATAATATTTATTTATACAATCAACTGAATTATTGAGCCTAATTTTCTGTGAAGGAGTGAAATTATTTGGTAATACACATTTATAATTCCCAGACTACTGTCTGACTAATCAAGGGGCCCTCTCAGAAACGCAAGATTTGGCCATGCAACCTTAATCTATCCCTTTGTCCTTTATTCTTTTCCAGGCAGCATTTTCAGACATTCTTTGCCAATGCTTTCTTCCTACAGCTGAGAGGTCAAAATCACTCATTTGGATTCTGTACCTAAAGCAGCGTTAGAATTGAAGTCTCTTCACTCAAGTCCAGTGCTTTAATCATTAAACCAAGTTGCCATTCCTTAGGATTTTGTTTGTTTGTTTTTGCGTTTTACTAATCCTTAACTCCTGCTAACTATGTTGACAAGCATGGGCAGTTTTCTAGGCAATATTTTGAGAAATGGTTTGTTGTACAAGAACATCCCTTCTGTATACATGATGTTATTATTACTTTAATTATAACTTCACAAACTTGCTTGGTAATTTAATGATTTAATTGCCTACATCAAATAAATCTGTATCTTTTCTTATTTAATCTAAGTGACATGTTATTAACTGCCAGCCACAAAGAAGCACAATTCCTAATTACAGACAATGATATCTTTCTTGCTCATCATATTAAAGCAAAAATGAAAGAGTTTACTATGCACTTTGAGAAAATATGATTTCATACAAATTCATAGTGGTCTGAATTTTCTTTGGAGAATTATTTTGTGATGGAAAGATCTACAAAATAAGTATAAGGCATCCAAATGAATAGAAGCATTAAAACCATTTATCACATATTTATAATCATTGTCCAAATGTATTCCTGTGCTTTATGATGTTTTTAAGGTTGTATGAGTACATTTTTCTATCTGATAAATAACCTCTTGAACCCATAAAGTATGCATTTATTTTCTGGTTGCAGATATAAATGAATGTAAAATGTTCTCTGGCATGTGCACAAATGGCAAATGTAGAAATACAATTGGAAGCTTCAAATGTAGATGCAATAATGGATTTGCACTTGATATGGAAGAGAGAAACTGTACAGGTAAATTTGAGGTGGGATTCCATACAAAGGATTGCCTTTCACTGCTTTATCAGTTGAGAAACTCCTATTGCTGTCATTAGATTCTCACTACTGAACATGTGTATCAATCTTGCAATAAGTAAAGCTTGAAAAGTATTGATTTCAACCTCTGATGTTCATTAGAAAACTAAAACATTGTTTTTCTCAACATTCCTGCAATCTAAATTTAGATGGTATGTCATTTTGAATGGTTAAATAACCAAATAGTAAAGATTTGAGTAGTTTTGTTCCACCCTCCATTTTTCTACCAAAACTAGCAAATTTTTGTATACTTTTCGTTTTAGAAATATTTTGAAAAATATTTATGCAATAGCCTGCCGACTGGTGTTTAAGATCTACAATGTGGGAATTAGATGTTTGTAAATAAGGTTGTGCATGCTTTGGAAATGATTCAGAAGTGTTTTGGACCTCTCATGTAAACAACCTATTTGCTGTTCATTAAAGCAGGCTAACTTTTCATGACTCTTATGAGAGCATATTGCTGTAAAAGTGGGAAAGTCGGGGTGCTTTAATGAAAAGCAGAAAAGAATTTCTTCCAAATCATTTCAGCCTTAGTGGTACAGCAAGTTTTACGTCCCAATAGTTGCTAGCCCCCAGCCCTGGGACCTTCTTGTTCTGTCTTCTGTCTGCAGGCATTGTTAATTCTTTGATCTTGAACTATTAATGAGAGAACATACAGAAGAAACCATTTTTTCTCCAGTTCTTTTGATAGATTATGCTAATAGTTCTTTTGATAGATTATGCTAATCTGAAGCATGCCTATAGAAAATATTTATCTCGATCTATTTTAATACACAATGCCACAGTTTAAAAATGCTAAGCCCATTTTGCACTGTAGTCCTAGGTCCAAAATTCTGTCACTAATATACTTGGTGTGTCTTTTTAAAAATACAGGTAGTCCTTAACTTAGAACAGTTCATTTAGTGACCATTCAAAGTTACAACAGCACTGGAAAAAGTGATTTATGATCATTTTTCACACTTACGACTGTTTCAGCATCCCCATGGTCAGGTGATTTACATTTGGATGTTTGACAACTGACTCACATTTATGACGGTTGTAGGGTCCTGAAGTAATGTCATCCCCTTTTGCGACCTTCTAACAAGCAAAGTCAGTGGGGAAACCAGATTCACTTAACAATTGTGTTATTAATTTAACAACTGCAGTGATTCACTTAAGAAATATGGCAAGAAAAGTTGTAAAATGGCGCAAAACTCATTTAACAAAATTTTCACTTAGCAACAGAAATTTTCGGCTCAGTTGTCGTCGTAAGTTGAGGACTACCTGTACAGATCTCATCTTTTTTACTGTAAGGAGAAAAGCATAAGTAAGAATCTTGTTGACAGTAGAGCTTGGAAAGATTTCTTATGATGCAGTTGTACTACTGTATTTAAAATAACAATAGTAATGTAAAAAAATTGGAAAACTTTCAGGGAGTCAAGAGAAAAGGCAGGTTATTTAAATTATCATCAGCTGGCTAAGTTTGTTTAAATATGGTTTCAATCTTTCTAAATAAATCACTGTCCAACATTATTCTGAAAGGAAAAATAATTCTTTATCATCTAAAAAATCTGAGATTTAGTTAGTGACTTTATACATCTGTGAAGAATGCCGTAGTTGTTTGTGGGTGGCTGTACATTTAAAGTGAAAAGAAGTTTGTTCTGGAATGGTAGAAATTAAATCACCAGAGTAATGTAAAATGTGTGTGGCAAGACATGTAAATCAAGGTTTCTTGGTATTAATGCTGCTGTAGCAGTTATTTCCTTGTTTATATAATGATTGTTTTCCTTGTTTTTATAAAGATTGCATTCATAAAAATGTTCTTGCCAAACTTAACTTAATGTTTGGAAAGAAAATGTTACCCTGAATTCTTACGCCTATCATGTATCAGGAGAATTTCCTTTTCCTCTGACATAGAGTCACCTCAGCACTAGAAGAAAGGTCAATTCTCTCATTAGGGGAGCAAGGCCAATTTCCCAGTCAAGTTAAATAAAAAAAAAAAATAGAGCCCCACATAAGTTTATACTCACGCTATCACATTTACCTTCTTTTCTTTTTTCTCATAATGTGTAGTGAGAGATTAGAATGTCAACTGAGTAAGTCAGAAAGAAGCTTTGTATGCTGTTCCTGGGAGGCCTTCTGCTCTTTTTTGTGTCAGAACCATGCATAAGTTAAAATTTTCTTCCTATTCTGCTGCTAGATAGCGAAGAATATACAAGAATGTACTTGAAACCTTCCTTCAGTCTTAGAATTTTGATTGGCTTGTCTCATTTTCTTTCCAATCCAGCCAATTTGAGAAGTAACTATGTGCCTGCCCTCCTATACATTCATTAATAAGGGTGAGCAAGCTTTCTGCTATTTTTTTCTGCAGTTTGAAGCAGAAAAGAAAATGCTGGAAGAGAAGGCTTATTGGTTGCCATACTTGCCAGTCAACTGTTCTGGACATCTCAGAGCAATGTGAAAGAGGTGCATTTCAATATCAATCAATCAATCAATCAATCAGGTCTTTGGTTTTCCTCCTGGCAGTATCTATCTATATGTCTGTCTATCAATCCGTACATGCACCCATCCATACAGAGCAAGTTATAAAATTAAAATGCATATTACAGATATGATAGAAAGTACCAAAAAGTTTATGAGTATCAACATAAAATCAAATCATAATTCTGGTTGTGGTTACTGTAAATTCAAATGTTGATTAACATTAACAGAGCCTCCAGAATGAACACCAGTTCATGTTATCTGCTTCCAGTTTCAGAATATAATCTTTAATTATGAAGGTGGACGGCATAACATAGATCAAGACCACCCATACTGCACTCTCCATGATATATATTCTTGGGATATGTGTGGTATTATTTTCCACAGTGCAGACAGTATCCTAGGAACCCAGTAAGGCTAACTTCTATCCACCTTATAAGAAGAGGTCATTTTCTTAAAATAATTCCAGTAGAAAGAGGGAGAAATTTGAGAAGAATGAGAAGGGCTAAAGAATGATGGATTGTCAATTATTGTAGAAATTACTAGTTATAGCAGTGCATCCTTTCATTATATAAATATCATCATCTTGTTTCAGTCATCATTCTTCCAATCGGTTTCAATAATTGTAAGGATCCTGGTGCCTCTGCATTTGAACTGTATTCTTGTCTCTGTTCTTTGGAGAACTAATTTATTTGATGCTTGTGTTAACAACATATTGTTTCCTTTTTTATTCTGGAACTAGATATTGATGAATGCCGTATCTCACCTGATCTTTGTGGAAGTGGCACTTGTGTCAACACTCCAGGAAGCTTTGAGTGTGAATGCTTTGAGGGCTATGAAAGTGGATTTATGATGATGAAAAACTGTATGGGTGAGTGATGGAGTTTTTGTGCAGTTTTTTTCCAGCTTCAAATTTTCCACATATGTTGGACTGAAAATTCTTACAATTGGGGTACAACAATTTTATATATACATATTTATATACTATGCTACGCTACAATACACTACACTAGACTACACTACACTACAGGGTTCCCCAACTCCTGGGCTACCAGACCTTCAGCCATTCAGAATTGAGCTGTGGAAGTGGTGGGCGAGTGCGCAAGTGCGCATCCCCACTTGCACGAGCAGAAAGCAAATGCATGCATTCATGCTCCGTTAGTGTGAGTGGTGGGTACACATGTCCACCACTTGCGCAAATGGAGCTGCACGCATACCCGCCATCCGCACAGACCCATTCCCTCTCCCCCCACCCCCTCTGGGCCACAAAACTGGAAAGGTTGGGGAACTCTTTATGTTATGTTATGTTACATTATACTATGCTGTGCTATGCTATGCTATGCTATGCTATTCTACAATACTGTAGTATACTGTACTGTACTATACTATGCTGTACTATACTACACTATACTATATTTTGTGATGAAAAGATCTACAAAATAAGTATAAGGCATACATGTATTTTAATCCTAATTGCCATTTAATTATTTTAGTTTGCTTTAGTGATATGTGCTATTTTTATTTGATGATTTGATAGAGTATTCAGTCATGGTATTCCATAATAGTACTAAGTAAGTGCTATGGGACTAATGGAAGCCACTAACACTGAATATAATCATAAAACTCATTCTCTTTCTTTTTCAGAACAACTAGAAATCCATTAAAATAAATAGTGGTCTAACTATAGAAAAAAGATTTTTCAGCAATACCAAAAGATCACGTACCACTTGTGAAAAGCACATGAGCCTTAGCATCTATTTTGCTGTTTATAATCTAAAACAAAACTCTAAAAAATGTGGTGGGATATGATCCTTTTGCATGATCCTTTTATATATTAGAATATATAAAAGAACTTCAGAAATAGCAGTAAAAGGAAATATTAATATTTTGGGTTTTAAAAGTTTAAATACGATTTTATAAGCACCAAATTACCCATATTCCTGTAATATCATTATTCTGTTGCTTTACATGTACACTGAGAGCTGCTGCACTGTAGACAAATTCCTTGTGTGTCTAAAGACACTTGGTCAAATAAAGAATTCTATTATTATTACAAAATGTAGAGGAGATAAATTGTCATTGTTTTTATAAACAGAATCTTAGAATGTAATTGTTTCTTGTTGCTTCCCTGTATTAGCATTTAACATGTCCTTTAATATCTTTTCAGACATAGATGAATGTGAACGTAACCCCCTTCTTTGTAGAGGTGGGAAATGCTTGAATACTGAAGGAAGCTTTCAGTGTGACTGTCCTCTTGGGCATGAATTGTCTTCATCACGTGAAGAATGTGTGGGTAAGTTTCATGCATTTATGAATACATTATTGTGTGAATAAATCATCTATGATGTTGCAGTAGCATAATATAACTTCGTCCCCTAATGCATTAAAAATTGTTTTACCTGGAATATTTGGATTACCTACATACCGATCATACTGTTTCCTTTTGGGGAAAGCAGTGTTATGCAAATTTCAGAATAGAAAAAACAAATAACAAACAAAAGAAAATAAAGGCAAGATATAGAAGAAAATAAGCTAACTAATCTAGTTTACACTAACACCATTCACTATAATTCTCAATAATTTTCTATTGTGGATGCCATGCACCACCAATTCATTGGCTGTCTTTGGCCTGTATAAACATTATTTTTGTAGTAGTTATTAAACCCACCATCCAGTTACAACTGGTGAAGCTTTTTGGGTGAGAAGTGAAATGTCGTTTTCTACTTCCTCAAGGAAAAAAAACAACTGTCTTTTGAAAAAGCACCTTTGAGATAAGTATTCCATTTTCTCTCATACATTCTTTACCTCCATTATGTACTGCTTTTACCCCACTCATTAACCAACCTTCAGCTCCATATCGTTCTATAATTTAGGCTTTTCATCCTGTCTTAAATCTAAAAAAATACAATTATTTCTCTTAATTAATTATGATAATTTTCCTAAATCAGTTGTGTATAATTGTATTTATACAAACATTTTACAATGACCTGTTGAAAAACAAAATCATGTACAGATACAGTGCATCTGCCCGGTATAATATTCCATTGCAATTCCCAAAGTTTAGTCATTTCTTAATCACAATTCTGTCCCAACATCTTTTCCAGTTACACTTAAAAATATAACAACATATATTTTTTACATTTATTCCTAACTTTTCCTTTTAAATCTTTGTTCCATCTTCAGTTAGGGTGCAGTCCTCAAACATAAATACATTGTATAGTTATTGCATAAACAAACTGCATTCGTATTTTAGCACCTCTGTAGTTATGCCAATTACACTTGCAACATTTTTATTTCAGTTACAACTTTCTTCTCATCATTTTATTCTCAGACAATACATAAAGGATATCAGGTTTCTGTCTGCCTGGTTATTTACTATAGCTTCTTTGTCAATGGGATAACTGCCTGAAAATAGAACAGAACATGATCAAATTTAATGTGGTGGGAGAAACAGCAAAAGTAAGGTAAAATGCACATAGGTCATTGTTGGGATGTACAAAATAATTCTGAGGGGGAAAATGCTCATTCTAAGCTCCCTTTCCTCCCAGATCTGTGCCCCCCCCCCCAAAAAAATCATATGCAGCCATTATCAATTCTTCCTACTTTACCGAATGGCCTTGTCACCTTTTGTTTACTCTCTTCTCTTGTTTCAACCCATCTATTTATGCCTCCCAAAATAATAACTTGTCTTTGATACTGCATTCATTCCAAACATTATACAACTTTTTTTCACCAAACTGATCCTTCATACTTCCATTAGCACCTTTCTATGGTGAATAACTTGCAATTGTCATAAATGTATGACTTCCTGCTTTTATATTAATCCAAAGCAAAACTTATATCAAGTATATTTTTCATGCTTTTAGCAGTTTCATTGTAATGAAACTCAAGTCTGTATTCGATACCCTAATTATGCAGGGCCAGACCACTTTCATTGATACCTGTTACAGCTTTCCCCTTTCGCTTCCTTTCACATTTTGGATTAGATATGTGAAATTAAATTTTTCACATTTACTTAGAGATAACTCTGAATAATCAACCCTGAAGATACATGTGCACATTTTCATAATATTAAGCTATTAATACTTAGTTAATATTTGATAACATTGTAATTTATCTTTGTTAATTAATAAATCTAAAGGAGCACTTGCATTTTTTTTCCCTATGGAAAGGCTGGATATTATATAATAGCTATGTCAGATATGTGCAAAACTGCATAAATATTTTTCAAATTTCCAAGAAATAGTCTGCATGCTTAGCAACTAGAACCAGAAGTCCCTGGAATTTTCTGACCAAAATCATTAAATTTCCCAGCATAAACAGGAGTTTAGTGTCAGTTTGTTTATTTGTTGTTGAGCAGACATTAACAAACAGTGTGACTTTAATTAGAACATGGAGGCAGGGTTCTTATCATTGGATTGAGAAGATAATTGATACAAGGATTAGCCTCAATTTTATTTTTAAAAATGATGACATATTAAGGAAGGTTATAGATATTCAAATTGGGATGGATTGGAAAAGGAAACTAGGCATTGTTTTCTAGACATTTGCTAGAAAAGCTTGCGATATGAGTAAACATTTTCTAATTGGAGCCAAGGACAAGGATCACTGTATATGATCTCATAAACATTGATAAAGACAACACTGCAAATAAGGAGCATTTATTTATTAAACAAATCTATATAGCTGCCCATGTACAAAAAGAAATTCTGAGTGGTAAACAGAATAATAAAAAAAATTGATTTCTCTACTTTGATAACTATAATCAGTTTACCTTTAAGATAATTCACACTGAGGTAAGGTACTTGTTGCTTCTGTTATTTTTGTGAACATTTAAGCTATTTTTATTTGCTTTCACATTCTTGAAGTATTTGTATGTTTATTATTTTCTGGTTTTCTTAACCAACATGAGTTACAGAAGATGAAATAAAAATATTTAAACAATTAAATAGATTGTGCAAATTGTTGCTATACTAATGTTTGTCTTTTTCAGTAGACAATAAGCAGACTCCAATCTGCCACTGACTAATTGCTTTCATATGGTTGGATGTTGTAAAATGCAGTGTCTCTCTGTGTATGTGTGTTATGTATATAGGGACTGGAATTTGCATTATATCAATAATGTGATTGTTATTTTTCTATGACTGTAATATTAGCATTCTTGTAATATTAAAGCATAAAACAACTGGCCCTTAGATGTTGAAAAGTTTAACTTCATATCAGAACCTCCTTTTGTGATATTGCTAGATTTTTCCCCATTGAAAACCTGAAAAAAAGACAAGAGCTGAAGCAAGCAAATTTTCTTTTTCAGATATCAATGAATGTTCTCTTAGCGATAATTTATGTAGAAATGGGAAATGTGTGAATGTGATTGGAATGTATCAGTGTTCCTGTAATCCTGGGTACCAGGCAACTCCAGATAAGCAAGGCTGCATCGGTGAGTACTAGAAATTTTTAAAACTGTACAGTTTTATAATATTTTTAATGTGTTCTTTTCAGAATTTCAACTTCATAAAAAATAAGATATAGCTTCAAGATCTATAAAAAGCTGTGTCATCCTGAGTACACCTCAGTACAAAAATTACTGTTACTTTTGTTAATTTAGCTACATTTTACATTCTAATTTTAGTTTAGTTTGATAAATTATATCACAAAATATTGACTCCTAAAAGCATTTAGGTTCTTTTGTTGATAGAGATAGGGAAGAAATGTGAAAACTGGGGAATAAATGTAATTTTACATTAAATGTAAATGTAAAAAGCAATTATTAGAAACAAAAAAAGAGACGCTTTATAAGATACGTGTCTCATCTGTCCCAAATATACTCTCCTAGATATTGATGAGTGCATGATTATGAATGGAGGCTGTGACACTCACTGCAGTAATTCAGAAGGCAGCTATGAATGTAGTTGCAGTGATGGATATGCTCTGATGCCAGATATGAGGAGTTGCGCAGGTAAGATAAAGAAATTTGACTTTATTTCTTATACTGCATCCACGGAACAATGAGAAAACGTCTATACAGTTCTACAATAAAGAGGCTTAGAACCAGGGGTGAAATCCAGCAGGTTCTGACAGGTTCTGGAGAACCGGTAGCAGAAATTTTGAGTAGTTTGGAGAACCGGCAAATACCACCTCTGGCTGGGCCCAGAATGGAGTGGGAATGGAGATTTTGCAATATCCTTCCTCCAGGAGTGATGAGGGAATGGAGATTTTGCAGTAACCTTCCCCTGCCACGCTCACCAAGCCACACTACGCCCACCAAGCCACGCCCACAGAACTGGTGAAATTTGGATTTCACCACTGCTTAGAACCCCCTTTCATGAACCATCAAAGTTAAAGCCAGGGTGATGCAGTGGTAAAAATGCTGGACTAGAAATGGGTGGATATAGGTTCTAATCCACCCTAAATTATAGAACGTCAGTGAGTCATTTTCTCACAGCCCAGCTACCACACAGGGCAATTGTTCTGGGGAAAATTGGAGGAGGGAATGCTATGTACATTAGCTTGAGCTCCTGATTGAATAATAGAAGCATAAATCAAATAAATAATGGTCACTTGTTAGATTTATATTATGCTTATTATATTCTATTATCAAATATAACCTTGATATGCAGCCCAATTCTTTCAATAATTTCAGTAATTAATTTCCTTACTTGCCTTTAAGCGATCACACTAGGATTTTAGCTTCAACAGTAAAATTAGTATGAATTATGATTCTAACAAATGTATGGTTCCAGTAAAGTACAACAAAGTAGCAGTATACACAAAATATCAGGTTAAAAAAATAAAAATACAGAAAGGAAAGACAATCTCTGCAAGTCTTTGCAATCTTTGCAAAGCTCACATGTAGCATCAAATGATGCTTTAAAAAACATGAAGAAATCTCTCTCCTTCTACTGTGTTTCCTCAAAAATAAGACCCTGTCTTATATTTTTTTTGAACCCCAAAATAAGCGCTTGGCGTTATTTTTGGGAAGATCTTATTATTTTGGGGTGCATGGAGGAAACCAGAGGAAATGGTGGGGACCGGCTGCACATACGGTTAAATATTTTTGGGGAGGGCTTATTTTCGGGGGGGGGGCTTATTTTAATGCATGCGCTCAAAAGCCCGATTGGGCTTATTATCAGGGGATGTCTTATTTTAGGGGAAACAGGGTATCTTTCTTTCTATTAAAACCTATAAATTAGGAAAGATTTTAAACTTCTGAAAAGGAACGTTTGCTTAATATCTAAGGTAATAGTTTCCTCACAAATTTCAGTCTGAGCATTAGAACTATTCATTTTCAACAAGAAACTCATAAGAGAATTATTTTTAGGCATCAGAAAAATGTACTGAAGTACCAGGGAAAGTCAAATCAGGAATGAAAATAGGCCATGGGTTAAACGCATGGGCAGCCATAGCTTCAACTGCTTTTATCAAAATGACAAAAACAATGTCACACAGTCGACGTACAAGTTCTGCCCCTTAATGCACATAACATAAAAATAGATATGTAGAATGGCAGAATTTTACATGGTGCTGCTGAATTAGTGATTGCTACATAAAAGGAATAGGGGAAGCATTTTTACAGTGTAAGAATCACTCCAGATTAACATAGCTGGACCTGGGCAAAGGATTTCAGATCCCTAGATATTAGAATAAAATAGAGATGATGGTAAGAGTTTTACAGTAGTCCAAGGGAATAAGTAAATCCTATGGCAAAGTCACTATGCAGAAATGTAGGCAAGGCAGCAAGTTGAGAAAATAAAATATGCCTGGAAACAAGGGAATTTGGGGCACTTTAATACAGCTAAAGACTACAAATGTTGACATTCTACAGTTATGCTGAAAAAAATGTGTGTCCCGACAAATATTTCATAGCAGATTATATAATGATGCATTTTTCTCCCAATTTTATTACTGGGAAAAAGTTATTAAATTTATTAGGCAAATGAAAGATATTGAGATTTTTTTTTTCCAGATATTGATGAATGTGACAGTAACCCAGATATCTGTGATGGTGGACAGTGCATTAACATTCCAGGAGAATATCGTTGTCTTTGTTATGATGGATTCATGGCTTCTGTTGACATGAAAATATGCATTGGTATGTGAGATAATTACAGATTTCAGAGGTTCGCTTTTATAAGCTAATGATATAAAATATATAACAATTCTTTATTAAATGTTTTTGCTAATCAAGCTCTTTTAAATGCTAGCCAAAATATAGAAGACATTTTACTTTTTTATACAGATGTGAATGAATGTGATCTAAATTCAAACATTTGCATGTTTGGAGAATGTGAGAACACCAAAGGATCCTTCATTTGTCATTGCCAGCTGGGTTATTCTGTCAAGAAAGGAACCACTGGGTGCACAGGTATGATACTACAATACCAGTTTTAAAAAACAAGCAACAAACAAACTTAGATTTGCCTTTGTGGAGAGGTTCTGAACATTTTTCGTTGTTACTGATTTGGGCTTCCTTCTCATGCTACTAAAAAAGAGGGATTCCGCAGATAAGTGGATAAGCATAGTGTGAGCATGACTGATCATAGATGGGGGAGGGTGCACAAGTGGCTCATGCAGTGCCATGTGACTGGGCGAGGACAGTGAGTAATGCTTGTGGGGGGATGCAAGTTACTTGCTGGGGTGACTTGTGACCTATCCTGCCAGCTTCCCCATTCACTTTGCTCGTAGGAAGCTAGTAGGGAAAATCACAAATTCAGTCACATGACAGGATTGCTGCAACTTTTGTATTACCAGCCTAGCTAATACTTAACAAATTAGTTGAAAGTTTCAATATTTTAATGTTTAACATTTGTTTAGATGTGGATGAATGTGAGATTGGTGCCCACAACTGTGACATGCATGGTCTGTGTCTCAATGTTCCGGGAAGCTTCAGGTGTAGCTGTAAGGAAGGATGGATTGGAAATGGAATTAAGTGTATAGGTGAGTAAAGATAAATTGATATGGTTTTTTGCCTCATAAAAAGGCAAATGTAAGTTATATGTTTATTTTATCAATAAGATAAGTAGCTAACTGACACCACAGTAACAGAATCAGTTGTATATATACTATTAGGAAATGGCTCTAAAAGAATTTCAACAAATTTCAGATAGAATCTCTCTTCTCCATATAGGCTAAATCAAATGCTTCCATTTTACATATTGGATGTATTGGTTATTTTAAGAGCAAACTTTATAAACTATCACTTAGAACTTTATATTTATCAGGATTTCCTATTCCAAAAAATAATTTCAGACAACTGCTATAAAAACAATGACCTTCACTGTCAGATGTAAATTCATTCCCAATTCCCAATATAGCTTAGGCTGTGTATTTATGGAAAAATTTAAATGTAGCTCTGACAATTTTAGTAAACCAACCCCATTATCTCTCAATATAGGAATCAATTATATATATCGTTGTTTTCTGCAGCATCTTCTCTGCAATTTCAGATACTCTTTTGGTTCCAAATCTTCCTGTCCTCATCAGTTACTTTAAACATACATCTGTATATTTCACTGTTATTATTATTCAAATATAACCATTATCCACAAGACAATCAGTGAAACTTTCATGATCTCAGGTGTTTCCCTGAGACGGTACCACCTTGTGGGATCATAGCTATTCTCATAGTTCACCAAACGTTTTTAAGGCCTTTTTAGAAGACCTGAGATTTCATTTAACCAGTTCATCAATTTTCTGATGTTTCAACAATAAATATCAAGCTAAACTTTTTGCTTTTTCAAGGGAATTATATCATAGTGATTGAAGCCAGTACTAATAGTTTTTAAGCCGACTTCTGCTAGCAATTTGCTTCTGTCAATTCTGTAAAGCCAAATAATGGTTACTATCAATATGTTTGATTTTTCTCTTTCTTACTAATTGCTTTAATAGATCTTGATGAGTGTTCTAATGGAACACATCAATGTAGCATAAATGCTCAATGTGTGAATGCTCCTGGATCATATCATTGCACCTGTGCAGAAGGATTTACTGGAGATGGATTTATTTGTTCAGGTGAGAAAAAGTTTAAACTTATTTTATGGAAGAATTATATGTAATTTAGAAGTTGAATTCAGAACTTCATGTGACAACAGATCAATTCAGCATTTACTTTTATATGAACTTGAATATGGAGTTTCATCAAAGTCCTAAAATTTCTGATACATCATTTTGAAATACAGATTATTTTGAAAATGGTGTATATATTTTTGGAGAATAAAACTGATTTTTTTCTACTAATAAATTTAAGAAAAAGTGAATGAAATGAATTTCTAATCTATAAATGCTTAATGCTTTAACGTTTCCAATTCAATAGATATTGATGAATGTGCAGAAAATATTAATCTGTGTGACAATGGACAATGTCTTAATATTCCTGGTGGATACCGTTGTGAGTGTGAGATGGGCTTCACTTCAACTTCCAATAGCCGAACTTGCCAAGGTAATTCTAACCTCATTTTGAGTATCTGGATTATGACTGAGCAGTGGCTCAGCAGTTAACACCCTGGGCTTGTTGGTTGGAAAGCCAACAGTCCAGATTTAAGACCCGAGTGTCGCATGATGGGATGAGCTCTTGTCCTCACCCTAGCTCCTGCAAAGCAAAGTGATATGCAAATATTTTCAGATGATCTCCTTTAAATGTTCCCATTATATACAAATATTGTATTCTAAGATATATACATTCTCTTCTGCAGATCCAATCTGGCTTGACCACTGGGAGCAGAGGTTTTGTTTTCCAAGTTTTAGGACTAGGGCTGGAGCCCATCTTCAGGGAACTTCTCTCTGGCAGAGTGTGAAGTTCACTAAGGATGGGCTCTAGCACAAATCCAAAAACTCAGAAGACAAAATTTCTGGTCCTGGTGATGGATCCAGATTGGATCCTGCAACATTATCCTGGGAATACATATATTTGCCTTCATTCATAACATTATCTTCTTATTGTATAATAAAATTAATAGAGCCAACTGTCAGGGTTCCAAGTACCACCTCCAACGAGGCCTGACACCAACTTTCTCAGTAAACTACAGGGAACCGTATACATATAAGATTTAGACCTTTCAAATATAGGTTTGCATTTGATGAATTATTAGGAAATAAATTATTGGATGTATGTATTGTATTCATACATAGTAATTAACCATTTCGGGTATTATCCTTTGTTTCAGATATTGATGAATGTGCCTTTCAGAATATATGTGTGTTTGGTACTTGCAATAACTTACCTGGCATGTTTCACTGTATTTGTGATGATGGCTATGAACTGGACAGAACTGGAGGAAATTGTACAGGTAAAAAAAAATAAGTCTCTGGATGCAGTAGGTATATATATATGGAAGTATGTGTATAACCAATTCTATATGTAAAGAAGTCAAAACAAGAACATTACTGAGACAAAGAGAAAATTATTTCCACTGGACTACAGTTCATTGATCACTTTTTTTCATATGGACTGTCAGCAAATATTTCCAAAAATACAAAATTACATATTCTTCCTATGAACAGATTAGGTAAAAGCCATAATTATAAACAATCTTCAAAAGAAAAATGCCAGCATAAAAAAGTTATATGTACTAAAGTATAATTTCTATTTTCTATTTTCTTACTTTTCGTAGGTTTTATGTATGTTTTTCTTTTAGCCAGAAAAAGCAGCATAGGGCCTGCTGGCTGCTAGAAGAAGAAAGCCCAGAATCAAGTGGATGTGACTCCACTGAGCTAGGGCTGTAGAAAAATCTTGGCTACGTAGGAAAAACCTGGCTAAAAGAAAAACATAAAGTATAATTATATATACACTATAATAATACTATAATAGCTATGAAATTCAGTTATATTTTATATAATTAGATTTTGGTTAAAAGAAAGAATTCTGACTTGTTTTTTCATTATACTAATCATTGCTAGAATATGAGTGGTGCCGTGGCCTAGAGTGAAGATACTCACCTCCCGCTCGGAGGTTGAGATTCAATGCTAGGCAGTGACCGATGTTTCTCAATCAGGAAATATCTGCAGCAAACTCCACATAGGCATCAAAAGGGCATCTGACCAGTAAATTTTCAGTTCCATTCAGTCACCCTGAGTCCACCCCAATAAAAGGGATAATAGGGTCATAAAAATAATTTTAAAAAATCATTGTTAGAATATAGCCATGAAATCAAATAATAATGAAATGTTGATTGGTTCAGTATTTCAGAAACTGGTTGAGATTAATAGGTTGTGTTAAGTAAACAGTTAAGAAGGAAGTGTGTTTATTTTTTATTATGAAAAAAACCTAATGAAATGAATATAAAGGCTTAAGATTAATTTCAGATGCACATTTTTTACTTTAGATATTGATGAGTGTGCTGATCCTATAAATTGTGTCAATGGCTTTTGTGTAAATACTCCCGGAAGGTATGAATGTAACTGTCCTCCAGATTTCCAGCTGAACCCAACAGGAGTTGGCTGTGTTGGTATGTAGAATTACACATATAATTATTTTATTTAAATGGAGAAGGAAGACTATCATATGGATGTCGGTATGGAGACAAGAACAAAAATGACAACAAATGTTTCATGATGCAGATGATTCAGATTCATTAAATGTGCTAATCCAGTGGGATTGGCTGACAAGGTTAATTTCTAAAAGTGAAGCATTGTGTTCAAATTGGTTCTTGAGGAACAAATTAACAAGTAGAAAAATAGCAGGTTATAAAGCAACTAGAAATAACCATAAGTATAGCTTATGACTGCACTGTAATTGAACTAAAAACTAAAAAAACTAAAAAATATATTATTCTACACGTAAAATACTACACATTTCGAGATGTTATATACTGTATGTTTGTGTTACAAATACAGCTTTATTACATGGTGTGTTTTGTGATATGCCTGATGACTTTACTTGAATAGAATAACAGAGTTGGAAGGGACCTTGGAGGTCTTCCAGTCCAACCCCCTGCCCCCAATTTCAGACAAATGGTTGTCCAATCTCTTAAAAACTTCCAGTGTTGGAGAATTCACAACTTCTGGAGGCAAGTTGTTCCACTGGTTAATTGTTCTAACTGTCAGGAAATGTCTTCTTAGTTCTAGGTTGTTTCTCTCATTGATTAGTTTCCACTCATTGCTTCTTGTCCTGCTCTCAGATGCTATGGAGAATAGCTTGACTCCCTCTTCTTTGTGGCAGATATCAGAACACAGCTATCATGTCAGCCGTAGTCCTTCTTTTCATTAAACTAGACATACCCAATTCCAGCAACAGTTCTTTATATGTTTTAACCTCCAGTCCCCTAATCAGAGAAGAGCATTTTTTGTTGCTCTTCTCTGCACTCTTTCTAGAGTCTCAACATTTTTACATTGTGGTGACTAAAACTGGATGCAGTATCCCAAATGTGGCCTTACCAAGGCATTATAAATGGTATTAACACTTCACGTGATCTTGATTCTATCCCTCAGTTAATGCAGCTTAGAACTGTGTTGGCTTTTTTGGCAGTTGTAACTATCTCACAGTTATTACTAATGAGCGAGGTACCACCTAAAAATATGAAAGAGAACATATTTTTAGGTTTAGTATCTAGGTTAGATGAAAAAACAGCCTGATAGTCATAGTCAGTGCTTCATAGCCATTACAATAAACAAGCTGTACTTTAGCTTGTTTATGTAAGTCTTCTTGGATTAAAACATTTGTGGAATACCTTTCTATATTGAATACATTTCCCTACCTCCAAATTGTTTCCTTCATGGTGCAGAACACAGGAGACATAATTGGTGTTCTACTTTCCATCTCTATTCTGGTGCTGTTAGGGCTGTAGCTAGAAAAACCAAATGCTGTTTTCTTTGGGCTAATTACCCATAATGTTACTTCCAATGGCTATGGAAAGTTCCTTTTGATAAATACATAAGTACTGAAAATGTAGACTGTTATTTTGATTTAGGGACTTGGGAGTGTGCTGGGTACAAACCAAACTAGGAATTACCCATAGTCATTTTCCAACATTTCGTTGATAAACATAGGGTAATTTATAAAACCTAAACTTTGTTTCACAAGCTTATGGAAATAATGAAATGAATTTATTGCATCTTAATATGAATGGAGCACACGGGCTGTAGGAGTAAAATATATCGTTATCATTTTCAATATCATATCTTGAAGATAGCCAGTATTTACAGTATATAATAAATGTGAATTCATCCATCCATCCATTCTGCCTTCAACCCAGTAAAGAATATTTATGGTATTAACAGCCTTATTAAGAAGTTTTAATTTAACTTAATTGGATTTAAATTGAAATAATAATAATAATTAGAACTGGTCACTTTAGTCATATGCTATTTGTTTGTTTGTTGTTTATTTAAATTTGTTCACTGCTCTCTACAGTGTCATTTTAATGACATGCTGATCAACACCTCTTTATTTTCTTTTGTTCTGTCCAGATAACAGAGTTGGCAACTGTTACTTGAAATATGGACCAAGGGGTGATGGAAGTCTGTCCTGCAGTACTGAAATTGGTGTTGGAGTCAGTCGTTCTTCTTGTTGCTGTTCTTTGGGAAAAGCCTGGGGGAATCCCTGTGAGACATGCCCACCTGTAAATAGCAGTAAGGAAATGACTCTGTTAGATGGGAGGACAATAACCAATACAGCAGATAAAATGGCTATATACATAAGCCATAAGGCTTTCTATAAACCAGTGCTTATGAGGAATCAAACATTTCTCTGAGGTGATACATCACCTTATCAAAGTTCCTTGCTATGCTTCTATCACATGTCAAATTAATCTTCATGACTTGGTTTTATTCTTGGTTATTTTATTTAATCCCTAGGTGAATATAATACCTTGTGTCCAGGAGGTGAAGGCTTCAGACCAAATCCCATAACAATTATCTTAGAAGGTATTTTTGTTTCTTTCAATATAACCACCATGGGTTTTGCTGACAGTAGTCAGATTAGTCAATTATCTATAAAAGGGAGATTTGCAAATTGAAGTTAGAGAGAAAATACTTTCAAATTTAGAATAAATTTACAATAACATTTTTAAATATAGATGGGAAGATTGATAAAAGTTTGTGATGATAATTCAACCTTTTCCATTTATATAATTTTTCCATGATTTCACAATTTCCTTTTGGAATGCTGAGGCCCTCAGAATTTCATGTTGGATTTGCCTAGTCTTACTGTTAAAAGGGAATAAGGACGTTAATATTAGTTGCCCAAATTTTATTACTTTTGGTATCTCTAAGGAATTTCCATCATCCCTTCAGAAAAAGAATAATTAGAAATATGAATTGGCAACTTTGTACTTGATTATTAGTTCCTGCTGGAAGACAGAAAAAGGCTCAAAATGAAAAGTTATTGAATATGTATTCAAATTACTGCAAACAGTCTAAGATTGATTAAATCAAATTAATAAAGCCAGAAATTAATAGTAAGTATGATTTAATTCTAATGATTTTGGTAGGAAAATCAAATTTGCTCAGTATTTTAATATTGTACTTACCACTTATATTTTTCCATCCAAGATTATGAGAGTTAAATATTTTCTTAACTTTTCATGGGTAATCATTTATTTGCAGTTTTCCCCCCAGATCTTTGTAATAACAAAGTAAGCAGATTTATAATAAAAACTAAAAGCATAAATTAATGATTTAAAAGTAGTCTTTCATGTAATTTTTATCAGCCAAGAAACATGGCCTTCTTTTTCTTCACAGACATTGATGAATGCCAAGAATTGCCTGGTCTATGCCAAGGTGGAAACTGCATCAATACTTTTGGCAGCTTCCAATGTGAATGTCCCCATGGGTACTATCTCAGTGAAGAAACACGTATCTGTGAAGGTGAAAATTCTTATTTTTCCTTACAGCAGGAATGGAAAAACAATACTCTTAAGCAATATTTTGTCCCACAACCATTTTCCTCTTGAGAATATTCTATATATATTTAATGTGGAGTCATAAATTAAAGCTTGTGGGTTCTAGCTATTCTGCAGATCCCATTACTGAATTTCTTATAAATAATAAAAATTGAATCCTGACTTCTTTGTATTCTGATATTAACTCAAATAACCCAATGGGATACAAATTATGTCCTTTCCCATGAAATTTCTTCAAAAATAGGTTCAAGCAATAAGTTCAAAAATGTATTTAGATCACTGTCGTATGCAAAGAAAGACAGATTTTAAATAATTTAAGAAAGATTCAAAGGACTTAAAGTTCTTAATTTATACTAATTGCAGTATAATTCACTATAAACCACAATTGATATACTTAAGTTTAATCTATTGCTATACAAACTCTAAATTAATTTTATTTGATTCAAAGTCAGTATGTTGTATTCTTTTTTCTGTTTTGAAATAATGACAACTTGATCTATGTAGGTAGTCATTGACTTAGGATCGATCGCTTAGCACTCATACAAACTTACAACAGACCTCCTCAGAGTTATTTATGACCCAGATTCACATGATTACATTTAGGGCACTTAGTAACTAGTCTCATTTACAGCCATTTGCAATGTCCTATGGCACATGACCATGATTTATAACATTTTTTGATGGAAACTGGTATTCATTGGTTAGCTGGTTTTCAGCAAAAAAATGCCATTGCAGACAATAGAGTCACTAACAAATGTGGCATTCACTTAACATGTCCAGTCATATGGTGATCCGCTTAAAGATTAGCACAATTTACAACCATAATTCCAGGCTCAATTGTGGTTGTAAATTGAGGAATACCTGTATAAGGCCTGTAACAGAGAGGGAAACTTGTATCCTGAGTCAACGTTTTTCCAACCACATACCTGTCAGGTTCACATAGTCATTTTCAGTGAGAATGTAGCATAGGGAAAACGTACTATTGATGTACTTTGTGGATCATTTAGTTAATGTTGACTTTTAAAAGATGAGTAAAATTTCAAACACAGGATTAAGAGATTCATTATTTGTACCTTGAGAACTTTGTAATAGAGTATGGAAGTTTTCATTTCTTTAATCTATTCTATTTTTAAATTTTGCTGATTTGTTATTATTTGACATTTTACTTATTAAAATTAATTTTGGTGGTTGATTTCCCCTACCCCCCAGATATTGATGAGTGTGTTGCACATCCTGGTGTATGTGGTCCTGGGACATGCTATAACACCTTAGGAAATTATACCTGTATTTGCCCCCCGGAATATATGCAGGTGAATGGAGGACACAACTGTATGGGTATGTTTTCACATTTATGTACTATATTTACTTTCTTAAACTCTTAAAATATAGGGCCAGTATACATTGATAATTATTTCTATACGTGCATTTTTTAATTTCATCTTATTTATGTCCTGCCATTGTTATTTTTTTATAAACAACTCAAGGCGGTGAACATACGTTGTACATGCAGAGACTATAAGTAAGGTTTGCATCAAAGCAAAATATTTAATATATAGAAGCATCACATGGAAAATCTTATTTAAGGTCAACTAAACTATTATTTTGTGCCTTAGAATTGGCATGGACTCCTAGTGACTATCTGGAAAAGTCCCTGAAGTTTTATTGGCAAGTTTTCAGAAGTGGTTTGCCATTGCCTGTTTCCTCAGGTTGAGAGAGATAGCTAGCCCAAGATCACAGGCAAAATTAGAACCATGGTCCCTTGGTGTAATAAAGGTATATATATAGTAAAGGTTTACAAATATACCTGGAACTCGTATTTTTAAAATAGTTTGTAAAGTAAAGGTTTTATATATTTTATAGTGTTATTCATATTTATTATTAATTAGTGTGCAAACGTATATGTGCACATACACATATAAGTATCCCCCAAACTTCATATCTTTTTTAGATATCCTACTTATAAATTAAACCAAACTAAAACATTTTATACTTACTTCTGTCTAAATTACTTTTGAAACAATGAGTATTGGAAGAAACACATTTAAAGTAGAATCTATAATATAAACTGTCCAATATTAATGATGCATTTATAATTCATTCTTTATTCCTACTTTCTCTGATTTGTAATTAAGCCAAATTTTTGAGTTAGAAGAGGCCAGATTGATCCAATATAAAAAGAAAAGTCATATGAATCTCAGCTTCCTTGATCTTGTTTTTCTTCTGGAAATTCAGAACAAAAATTAACCAGTATCTCTATCATGGCTAAGTTTCTTGTTCCTGTTCTTTTCCTCATCCGCTTTAATAAATCATGGGATATAAATACGGCTGACATATTTTCTGCTCTGTTTCATATAAAATTGAGTTTTCTTAGATCAAAATCTCTTAGCATGATAAATACTGAACTAAACATTTATTGTACTGGCCAAGATATTTTTAAAAGCACGTGATTTTTATATGTTTAGATATGAGAAAGAGCTTTTGTTATAGAAGCTACAATGGAACATCTTGTGATAATGAACTGCCCTTTAATATTACCAAGAGAATGTGTTGCTGCACTTACAATGTTGGGAAAGCCTGGAACAAGCTGTGTGAGCCATGCCCAGCTCCAGGGACAGGTAACAATTTATTTACGTTTTCTTGAGCAATTTATATTTAAATGATACATTTGAGTGTCAGATTGGTATCATGGTAGCTTTAGTATGTTAGCCTCACTTTCAATTTCACAGCAAGGAAGAAAGTAAATTCTAAAACTTTTCTCTCTCTCCAGTATTGTGTTTTGTTCCATGTACAATTAAACTTGTTAAAATAAAAGTTCTAATTTTTAGATAGTAGTGAAGAAGGCTGTTCTCCTTCAGTTATTTATTTAATTATTTGTTTGTTAATTTATTTGCTGCTTATCTCGCCGTGAGGCTAACTAGGCAGCTTACAATAGTAAAAACAGAGAAATGAAAAGAAATGTAAACCTAATAGTAGCTAAGTAATGAAACAATAAAATAAAGAATAAAAATACAGTAATATGACATTAAACGATGGCTGGATGGGATCAGTGAATGCGGGGGGAAGGTGGGAAAATTAGTAGCCACCTCCAGTATGGTACTGTGCCATTGGGTCAATTGGCAGAGTCAGGTGTCTTGCAGAAGGATAGAAGAGTAGATGCAGATCTCACTGTATGGAGGTAGGATATTCCAGAGAGCAGGATTAATGGTTTCCTCTCCATTGCTGTATTTTGATAGGAAAACTGAATAATTCAAAAAAGGTAGGAATTCACAATTACTATCTCTTTCTACAATCCTATCTTGCAGTGTCTAATCAGTAGTTAATAACTGGATTATTTTGGTTGAAGGAAATATTCCTATATGGAAGGCAGAAGTTTATAATGAAATATTTTCTTCAGAATTACTGGTTTTTACATTTCCTTTCTTATTGATTTTGGTATTTCTTTTGCTAATCTAGGCAAGAAAGTACTAGATTAGTGATATGAAGCAACTATTTTTTTTAAAAAATATTGAAATATAATTCTACTACTTTTAAAAATAATGGTATATTTGTCTAAGTCTTGCAGTGAATTTTATTTATTTTCTGCAATATGCATGTTATTTTCTGGCATATTAAATATGTTATTTTAGTTAACTTAGGGAATACTATCTTTGTTAGTGTTTGTAACAAATAAAATAAATCATTTTAATTATAAACAAAAAAGAATTATAAGTGGCTTGAACAAAGAATAAGGAATAAAATATTATACAGATGTGAATTTGGCATATCATAAGAATAATATGGAAATCCTCTGCAGTGGTTTTATGAGATAATATATTGTGCAAAAATAATTCTTTAAAATTAATTATATTTATAAATTAATAAATACAATATACATATACAATCAGAAGTTATGTCCTTGTTGGCTTTATTCATATATGGAACATCACAAATCTCAAAGATAATCACTTTGGATTATTCTGGATGTAATCTTATTTTCTTCTCATACCAAATAACTCAGACATTTTTTTTCAAATCAGTTCAAAACTTGGATAAATGACAGCCGTACAATAGCAGAGAAAGAACAGAAAAAAGCTTTCAGTCTAGAGAAGAATTTGAGGATTAAAGATGAGCTTTTATTTGATAGGAGTTTCTACAGGTCCCTGGAATATATACTTAGGCTTGGCTCAGAGGAATTTTGATACCATTTGATAGTTATTAATTAAATACAAGGATTGTAAAATCAAACTATGAAGTAATTTTAAAAGACTTGCAATAAATATAAGTTTTTCCCCTTTTTGTTACTTAAGTTGAATTCAAAACATTATGTGGAAATATTCCTGGTTTCACCTTTGACATTCATACTGGAAAAGCAGTTGGTAAGTCTGAAAGCTGTGTGTTTTTTAAACTACATAATTAATAATGTAAAACAGTAATAAGCAAACCTATTTTTAATTACTTTTTAAAAGTCAAGTCAATAATAAAATTCTGACTTCTGTTGCCTGCTGTTTTGGAAATTACAATGTTTTCTCAAGAATCTCTCCAAATTGTATTTTGAAGATAAACTGAATCTCATGCTGATATTTACATACATAGACATGCATGTGTCTGTCAGCTTACCATCCCTCATTAAAATGAGTCATTTGAAATAAAATACATCTATATATGCATCTCTGCATGTATGTAAACAATTATTAAAAAAGGAAAACCTACTCTGATTCCCTATACTTCTACTTTTTATGTATAATTTTTATTAAAGCTTTTAAACAAATAAAAGTATACTAGCATATGAGCTCAATACATTTCATTAATTAATGTTCATTTTTCAGATATTGATGAATGTAAAGAGATTCCAGGTATTTGTGCAAATGGTGTTTGCATCAACCAGATTGGAAGTTTTCGTTGTGAATGCCCCACAGGATTTAGCTACAATGATCTGCTCTTGGTCTGTGAAGGTGATGTACTTTCTTGTATAGCCTGACCATTACAGCAATTGTATGTGTTTCAAGCTGGTGCAAATGACTGAGTGTATGCATTGACAAGTGTCTGCAGATTTTATACACTTGCACTGCCAAATTACCATTATCTCACAATCATCTAATGTGTTTAAGTGGGCCAGAAAAAAATGCATAAGATGAAATACCTGTGGAATGTTAGTGCATATTCCTCCATAATTTGGAACTTTGTGAATGTTTCTGTTTGTTGAAAAGATCAAAGGAAGCTTGTCTTTGAAAAATAGATTTTATTTTATTTTATTTCATTGAATTTCTGGCTTGCTTTGTGCCAGAACATTAGTCTTGTTTGTTAAATTTTAAATCTTATTCTGAGTTACAATTCTTTTCCTAATATAAAGACACTGTATTTTCACTTATTGCACGAAGTAATGTTTATCTTCTACTTAGGGAAAAAAGAGAATAATGACCCTCTTTATAAGCATCAGTGTTGCTTATGAAATGTTATGTTGATTTTCCTATTGTTTGCTATATTATAAGCAAAATTATAGATTTAGTCAATAATTTTTAATACTGATAAACTTCTAATACTATTTTTATTTATTATTTTAAATATATGTTTGGGAACATATGTATTGCCTTTCTGATGACATTGTGGTATTTTAATTAACAAGTAAATTAAAATATTTATATTTTAATAACATATAGGTACTCTAAGATACTAGGCAGATAGATTGATTCGAAAGGCATTTAGGTTTTAGATTTCAGCTGGAATGTAAAATACATGTTTACCAAGATTAAAATTAATGGAATATAAACATCCTTTACCTGATTCATATTCACTGTTCCTTGTTCAATATAGGAAATATCTGAAGTTTTCATTGTGATAAAACACATATATTGATTCTTAATCATGGATTATTGATGTTACAGATATTGATGAATGTAGCAATGGTGATAATCTCTGTCAACGAAATGCAGATTGTATCAATAGCCCCGGTAGTTACCGCTGTGAATGTGCTACAGGTTTCAAACTTTCACCCAATGGTGCTTGCATTGGTAAGGAGTCAGTTATGGTCAGCATGTTGCTTAATTTTCATTTTAGTTACGTATTTTCCAGTTTTCTATACTGAATTTGCATTTCATTCACCCCCTTTTTAAATACATAAACAGAAAAATGTAGTAGGGAAATTGGTGATGTAATTTCCTTCAGTATAGCTAATATGTTGATTTTAACATGCACAGAAAATAAAGCTTGTTCAAAGATTGCTGATTCAGAGAATAGAGCTTTTTTTGTAGAACAATTTTGTCCAGGGAGTAGGCTTTGACTCTAATAATCATTAACAGATTCTAAAAGTGGAATTACGAGTCATAGATAAATCATAACACCATAGATAAATATATGCATCATGTGTTTTATGTTTTGTTTTAGATCGCAATGAATGCCAGGAAATACCTAATGTATGTAGTCATGGCACATGTGTGGATAAAGAGGGGAGTTACTACTGCATCTGTCAAAATGGTTTTAAGGCATCCCGTGATCAAACAATGTGTATGGGTATGTGAAGAAATATATAAAATTATTAAATTATAAATCTAAAGTACAGTATTGCTATGCTGAAGATAGGATGGCAACAGTAAAGTATAATAGAGAAGTATAAGTTTCATATGCACACATAAAATGTAATAATTAATATGTCAAGCTTTGTTACTTACCAGGGGTACAGAGATTACAATTGTCAGAATTCCCAGATAGACAAATATTGGTTAAGACTGTATTATATGAATAAAATCAAATAACACTGTTGGAACTGAACATCAATTGGCATGAGAAGATCAATATAATACCCAGTTACACAGTCTGACATAACTATGAATCCAGCTGAAATTATGTCTTAGTCTTCCTTGGAGGATTTAAGGGAGAAGGAATGGGCTTATCCTCAATTCCTACAAGCTATAATAGCTATGGATGCAGAAATTAATACCGTAGTTTCTAATAGCATTTCTTCTTTGGTCCTGTGTGTTTTTGTGTTCCCTTATATGAAGCAACTAGGCAGTTATTCTTGATCTCATAATTCCTACTAGAAGAGCAGGTGGAGATCTTGACCTTTGCACAGCCTCATATTGTACACCAACTGCAACCATCCAAACTGCAGAAATTTTGCAAAAGACTATTTTACATCAAGACTGGTGCATGAGGCTATCCTTGAAGACCATTCAGAAGCTATTCTAATTGAGAATGCAACAAGTTGAATAGTCATTGGGGTGTCATGGTTGGTTCATACAACCCCACTACTTAGGGAATAATAAATAAATAGGGTAATAATTAGGGAATAAATATAAAATGTCAGACAGTGACTAGACACACTAAGAAGAACCACAAGGGGGTCCACTCAATTTCATCCAAACATTTTAATATAGCAAAGCTTAAAAGAGGGAAACTGGACCCTACCCTTCTCATGAGAGAGTATGGATTGGGTTCTTGGGAGAAGGCAGTATTGCAAGTAACTCAGTCCTATGCCATGTAGGGCTTTAAAAGTGATAGCGCAGTTTACAGAGCAGCAGTGTTACATGAATGTAATGAGCTATGCCACCCTGTGCCACTGCACTCTGAACCAGCTAAAACTTTCAGATGGTCTTCAAGGGCAGCTGCATATAGAGCATGTTACAGTAATCCAATCAAAAAACAACTAAATATATAAGTATGGCTTCCCAAGCTAGGAACAGATGAAACTGGCATACAAGATATACTTGTGGAAAAGACCCACTAGCCATAATTGCCACCTGCTCTCTGAGAAATCCCAGATTGCACATGTCTGAATGGGACAGTACCACTTCATTCAGAACCAAAGTCAGAAATACTCTAGCTCCCAAATCCAGGGAATCCAAATCAGTCTTAGAAGGCTTCAGCATTTGGTGAGTCACTGATACTACTCTAAGAAGCAAACTGGTGGATGCTTCTACAGCCAGAAATCCAAAAATTGGAAACCTTCCAAATGTACTGTCCTATAAGATCCTGACATCCCATTGATAGACCACAAATGACACCCTCTGTCAGCAGTGTTGCAATTAGCCAGCAATAGCGGATAAAATCAAAAAATGGCAGCTGAGATCATTTGTTTTCCGTAAGTACCCATAAATTACTCTGGAAGACATTCCCTCACAGATAGAAAGTTCAGTCCAGAGGTTCTACATAAGGCAAATATAAATAAAGGCATAAGGCAAATAAAAATATCCAATTAATACAACCCATTTATACACTAGATTTAAATCAAGCTAAAACCTCAATGAAGTACAAAGCATTGTAGCAAGGCATTGTATTAAACATCTATAGTCCTACAGACTCATAATACTAGGGTGATCCAGTTCAAATTTAAAGCCTTAAATTTGTACAATACAAATATATCTGTAGGACCACCACCTCTCAGTGGAATCTGCTTACCCAATAAGGCTGAGCAGAGAAGCCTTACTGCGGGGCCCAGCTTCATGACTGCATGAACAGCATACCCATGGAAATAAGGATGACTTCTTTGATAGCTACTATCTCAGAATAGAATTTAAAGTGTGGGTGTTCTACAAGACTTTCGGGGATGCGTGGTTTTTGAGTTCCTCTTGAGGTATAAGATACCGTGTTTTCCCGAAAATAAGACCCCGTCTTATATTTTTTTGAACCCCGAAATAAGAGCTTGGCCTTATTTTTGAGGAGGTCTTATTATTAATTGAATTTGTATACCGCCCTACTCCCGAAGGACTCAGGGTGGTGAACAGCCAGATAAAAGACATATAATACAAATGTTAAAAAGCATTAAAATACAATTAAATAATTTGGCCCGGAAAACAAAATTTAAAACACCCCAAAGATGGGGTTCCTCTTGCCATCTTACCTGATTTCCAGCTCTGTCTCCCTAACCCTAACCAGAGGAAATGGGGACTGGCTGCGCATGTGTTTAAATATTTTCAGGGAGGGCTTATTTTCAGAGGAGGCTTAGTTTAGCGCATGTGCATGCGCTCAAAAGCCCGATTGGGCAGAATAATTTTCTGAGAGCCATATGAGCCTTAGTAAAACACATAAAGAAATAGAAAATTAATTGTATTGTGAATAATTGTTTGGTGTTAATGTTTTCTATCTATAGATGTAGATGAATGTGAAAGACATCCTTGTGGGAATGGAACTTGTAAAAATACAGTTGGATCATATAACTGCCTGTGCTATCCAGGATTTGAGCTAACTCATAATAATGACTGTATGGGTAAGAGAATGAATAAATAGTACATATTATCATTTAGAAAAAGTGATGATATATTACTATCAAAGAGAAAAATGGAAATGACATAATATTTATTTCAGTCCTGCAATCAGAAAAAAATACAATAATCTTTCAATTTTATAAATTTTATTGAGCAGTGTAATTATGATTATACTTTTAACTAATCAAAATTTGCATAAATTTTGGTTGTCATTTCTCAGTTATTTCTTTGTTGTTGTTTTACATGGCCTATTGTTATATTTCAATTCTATCAGTTTAGTCAAACAAAGCTCTTGATAAGAATATGAGAAAATATGAGGACATTCTACCAAAATTTCTTATGAGTCAAACTGAGAAGATCTCTAGTTGGCTCACACTTGAAATAACAAATATTCTGTTCCTTTCCAAAAATGTTTTTTTCTGGATTTGGAGTTTTACTTGTAATCAAATACAAATAAGTCTATTTTGGGGGGGGGAATTACCCAAGAATGTGGTTGCTAAGCAGTTGCAGTTAGACAGATTTGAGAATAAAATTGACCCTAATTGCCCTGATAGATTTCCTTTTGTTGGAGAGAAATAGAAGGAGTGCAGTGCTGATCCTGCTTGAACTTTTAGCACTAAGCACAGAATCTTTGGAATCATTTCTGTGGTGAAAATTGTGATGTTTTACCGTGGATGGTTTCAGAGAGTAGAATTACATGGTTGCATTTCTATTCTGGCATCTATATTGTAGAATTCCACAGAGTACTATCTCTACTATTGAGTTACAGTATTAACCTCTTTTTCATATATCAACATAAACTATATTTGTACTCCCCATTGCCAGTGAGGCCCTGTCTCTGTTGCATCTATTTAATATCACTGCCAAACTGAGATGTTTTGGTTTGTAGGTATGCCAGACAGCTAGCCAAGGTGATTGTGTTTATTCTCTGATTTGCTGCCATATCCCTTCAGCTTATTCCCAGCTGGCAGTTAAAATATCAACCAGAGTGCTATCCATTTGCCCAACCAATGCTTCCCCCCAAATTGGAAGATTTTCTTTCCTCTGCTAAACTGAAACACTCTTCTCATTTTCCACTATCCAATAGGTGAATATGAATGGACTGTTTCAACTCAATTTAACTCTTCTTGTGCCTAGAATTTTCATGAATTGGATAACACACCTGATGCTGGTACAAGTTATTAGGGCTATGTGCAAAGACTTGAAAGGTTCCTTTGCTTCAGTCAAAGACCTAGTCAAAGCAGCCTCCCTTTGAAGTTCTGCCATAAAGTCTGATTGTTAGGGTTCCAAGTAATAGTCCCTTAGCAAACAAAACCCCAAGGCAGATGAATTCCTCAAAGAATAGGTTTATTGGAAAAATCATATTGGCACAAATCTGGTAAAAACCGACACTAAAGGTTCCCACAGTTTTCACCTAATTAAAAGAGAAAGTTTTCCCACAACCCCAAACAATCAGTCACAGGGTTGTGATCAAGCTGTCTGGTGACCTCACTTCTCCTTCCACAGTCCAGGTGTGAGAATGTCCTTGGTTCTCAAGAGAAAATATTTTATTTTGGCTACACAACTCCCGTTATCTCTAATTCCCCCTCCCTCTCAGCTCCAGTGTGGCAACAGTGAAACTCCAATATGGCTCCGGTCAGGTCAGCTTCAGGGTTGACAGTGGCAGCCATATTGGCTTTTGTATATGCACTAAAGATAAAGATCAAAATTTATATACAAATATTTCTGGTTTTCTGAATATATTTCTTTGATATATGAAATATTTAAAAAAAAGATGTCTAGTAATATCTATTCTTAAGTAATCCATATACCTTAAAATGCTCGAGAGATTATTATTTTTATATACAAGGACCTCATTCTTTACCAGCCATCTTTTTCCATTTCCATGATTTTATCCATTAGCTGTGTTTATACCTTAATATGGTAACTCTGGCTATATATGCATTTCATTGTATTGAACTCATGAGAAATACCTAACTTTTTCTTGATTATTTATAGATATTGATGAGTGCAGTTCCTTCTTTGGGCAGGTGTGCAGAAATGGAAGGTGCTTTAATGAAATTGGTTCTTTCAAATGTTTATGTAATGAAGGTTATGAACTTACTCCGGATGGCAAAAACTGTATTGGTATGTATAAAAGCAGTTATTGAGTGCCCTATGCTAGTACAATGCAGTGCACATTTAATCAGCTGCACTGGACATTGTGGAATATACTTTTACATATATTTTATAATATTCCTCTGGGTTTTTTATGCACCACTCATAGAACTGTGCAATTATTTTATTTACGTGTTTATTTAAATTTATTGGCTGCCCAGCATTTAGCTATTTGGGATGCAGATTTGAAGTAGCTTAATTTCTGTAGGATAAATATACCATTAAATTTCCATGCAAGAGATCTGATTATGCACTATCTGCAGGGACTGATTTTAACATTAGATATAATTTTTTCATCTACAGATTTAACAGTTCTTTCAGCCATGACACTTTCTTGAAGATAGCAGTTCTATATAGATGAACCTATTAGAAAAGAATCCAGTGAATTAGTGATAGAAATTGGGGGAAGTTCAATGAATTTGTGTACTTTGTTTATTTATTTGTTTGTTTGTTTGTTTGCTTGTTTGTTTGGACTTATATGCCGCCCTATCTCCGCAGGACTCAGGGCGGCTCACAACAATAAACAAAAACAAACAGACCGCTAAAAACAAAGTCCATGATAAAATTGACAAAAAATTAAATAAAACCCCATTAAATTCTATTAAAAACCCAATCAGTCTAGGGCGGCTAGATGGAATAGCCACGTTTTCAGCCCACGGTGGAAGGAGTGAAGGTCGGGGGCCACCCGGAGTTCCAGAGGGAGTTGATTCCAAAGGGTGGGTGTGCCTACAAAGAAAGCTCTCTCCCTGGGGGTCACCAGACGACATTGTCTGGCCAACGGCACCCTGAGTAGGCCCTCCCTGTGTGAGCGCACCGGGTGATGAGAAGCTGTTGCTGGCTGCAGATGATCCGCCAAATATCCCGGGCCTAAGCCATGAAGGGCTTTATAGGTGATTACCAGCACCTTGAATCTCACCCGGAGGGCAACCGGCAACCAATGCAGGTCGTGCAGGACAGGTGTAACATGGGAGTGTCGGGACACTCCCATCACTACCCGCACGGCTGCATTCTGCACTAGCTGAAGCCTCCGAGTGGTCTTCAAGGGCAGCCCCATGTAGAGAGCATTGCAGTAGTCAATACGGGAGGTGACAAGCGCATGAGTGACCGTGCTTAGGGCATCTCGGTCCAAACAAGGGCGCAACTGGCATACCAGGCGAACCTGAGCAAATGCCCCCCTGGTCACGGTCATAACATGTTCTTCCAAATTTAACCATGAATCCAGGAGGACGCCTAGGTTACGCGCCCTGTCTACAGGGGGTAACACTTCACCCCCTATAGCCAGAGATGGAATATCTTGTTCGAGCCGAGATGCCGGTACCCACAGCCATTCAGTCTTGGCAGGGTTGAGCCGCAGCCTGTTTCTCCCCATCCAGATCCATACCACTTCCAGGCACTGGGACATCACGTCGAGGGCATCACTGGGCTGGTTCGGGGTGGGTATCATCAGCATACTGATGATACCTCACCCCGAAACCACAGATGACCTCCCCCAGCGGCTTCATATAGATCTTGAACAGAAGAGGAAAAAGCACCGACCCCTGGGGCACCCCACAAGTGAGGGGCCTCGGGGCCGATCTCTGTCCCCCTGCCAACACCGCCTGTGAGTGCCCCGAGAGGTAAGAGGAAAACCACCGTAGAACAGTGCCCCCACCCCCAGCCCCTCGAGGCGTCGCAGCAGGATAACATGGTCCATGGTATTAAGGCCGCCGAGAGATCTAATAGGACCAAGACAGAGGAATATCCCTTGTCCCGGGCCCTCTAATTTGCCTATTGTGCTTGTAGATTTTATGTTGCAGTAATAAAAGTACTGAACTATCAATAGAAATTAAAATTTATCCATATCTATGAGAGTCGTTAAGTGATTATGGGACAGTCTGTCAACTGTATCTATGCCTGCTTCTGTTATGGACAAATAATGAATCTTGCTTTCTATGATGGCAATATAAATGTAAGAAATAAATTCAATTCAGAATCCTTAAATTGCCCCTTTTTTCCCTCCATTCTATTGAGATATTAATGAGTGTGTAGTGCTTCCTGGCTCATGCTTTCCTGGGACATGTCAAAATTTGGAAGGATCATTCAGATGTATCTGCCCACCAGGATATGAAGTAAAAAGTGAAAGCTGCATTGGTAAGGCTGCCTTTTCTTTCTGGAGATGATTTGCATGGTAACAAAACTGTTTATGGAAATAAAATTTAATTATTGTGCTACACACACAAACAGACACGTCTGTCTGCGTGTGTATGTGTGTGTGTGTGTGAGTGATCTGTGATACCAGAAACATACTGACCTTCATGTTTAAGTAACATGATCTTTCAGATGTTGTTCCCATGCTGAATAAGTCTTATAGAAATTGTAGTCAGCAAGCCTTGGACCATCACACATTTCCTGTTTGGTCTATATACTCACATTAGTTATAGGTGGCCTGTTTCTTTATGGTGACTTTTTGGAACTCAGGAGGCTATATAACTATATATTTTATAAACATCTGCATTGGTTTCTATGAACAAATTTTCTTCTTGAATGCAGGACCTGCATTTTTTAAAAAAAATTGAGATGGATGCTATTTTTGTATTCAGCAAAAAGTGTCTTTGATAATTATCTATCAAAACAGTATCTGAAGCAAATAAAAACAAAATGTTTTCTAATCTAAGAAACATGTGATTTTAAAATTTCTTTTAACATATTATACCTTGAGAATTACAACATCTTCCATCCACTCTGGTTCAAAGGATTCCAATAAGGAAATATGTAATGTTTTAATTATATTTTCAGATATTGATGAATGTAATGAGGATCCAAACATTTGCTTATTTGGATCCTGCACTAATACTCCAGGAGGATTTCAGTGTATCTGCCCTCCAGGTTTTGTAATATCTGACAATGGTAGGAGATGTTTTGGTAAGTATAATGGTTATAACAGGTAATAATAATAAACTCAAATATTATGAGTGATTAAATTAACAACAATATGGAATCTTGTTTTTTATTGAATAAAACCATTTCTATCTCCCCTTTCCATTTAAAATTTTATCAGAGTAGTTAAAAGGGTCATTAAAATAACAAATTATGTAGATATGAAGAGTAAATGTAACAAATTCAGCTGTACATGCCTTTTAAAAATTAAGCAAATAAACATTTAAAAGAAATCTCAGCATATTAAATATCTGGATCTTTAGCAGAATTGACTGAGGGGAGTGCAATGTTCAACGCAACCTTTATTCGATAACACAATACGAGAACAACATTCCCGCGTTTGACAGCTCCTTTTATACCGGCTGTCAAAACCCTGGTAACCAATCAGAACAGTTTCAACTTTCCTGCTTGTCGCTAGGGGGAGCCGACTAGCGACTACGCTCAATATGTAACACCCCTTCCCACCAAGCGTGCGCATGCGTAGTCATTTAAATAAGCAGGCCGACGCCTAATCCGCCTCGATCGTTGGGGCACAGTTGGCAGCGCTATGTCCCCTAAGGGGATAGAGAGTGCCTCATCTCCCTTAGTTGTAGGCGCCTCTGTGCTATTCCCCCCTGGCAGTACATCGGCCTCCCTGGCGTCAGGTAAGTGTGGAGTGTTATTTTCGTCAGGTGTGGGAATGGGAATTGGCTGGTGGGTCCCTTCGGCGGGCTGTTCCATTTGAACTTCGGTTGGTTGGCCTGGATTTGGGACTCTTATGCGCAGTTGGTCCTGATGGCGCCACCAGGTCTTACCCTGACCCATATCTACGTGGTACGAGCAAGGGCCAGCAATGCCCCCGATCTTCCCTGGGAGCCACAATGGTTGTCCAGTGTAATTCCGGGCGTATACCGGGTCACCTATTTGGAATGCCTTATGCCAGCTCCTGGAGTCAATGGGCTTGGTCGGGTAATGTTGGGGGTGTATACGGTCTAGCGCTGTGCGCAATCTCCGGCCCATTAGTAACTCCGCCGGGGTCTTATTTGTAGTTTGGCATGGTGTGGTGTGTTGAGCGAACAGGTAGTTGTCCACTCGCTCCTGCCATCCCCCAGGACCCAACCGCAGTAATGCTTCTTTGGCTGATCTTACGGCCCTCTCAGCACATCCGTTACTAGATGGATGGAACGGGGCTATCAAACAGTGTCGGATACCGTGTGTTGCTAGGAATGTCTCGAAGGGAGCGGCCGTAAATTGGGGCCCGTTGTCCGACACCATTAAATCGGGCAACCCGTGCGTAGCAAACACCCGTCGGAGAGCCTTAATTACAGATTCAGCTGTGATGGAATGCATCAAGATCACTTCGACCCATTTAGAAAACGCATCCACCACAATTAAGAATGACTGCCCGTGGAATGGGCCCGTGATATCAATTTGTACACGAGACCAGGGGGCCCTTGGCTCTTCCCACTCCCTTGGGGGCTCTCTAGGTGGCATTGGGCGACTATCCTGGCACTGAGGGCATTTGGCAACCCACGCTGAAATGTCCTTATCTAAATGTGGCCACCACATATAACATCGACCCAGTGCTTTCATACGGACAATGCCCCGGTGACCCTGATGGAGTTGAGATAACAGTGTGCGTCGTAAAGGGGCTGGCACCATCACCCGATGCCCCCACAATAAACAGCCATCGAGTTGCCTGTCTGCAAACGGTTTCAGTTCCTCGGAGTATGGACCCGGCGGCCAACCCCTCGCCATCCAGTCGAGGACACGGGAGAGCACAGCGTCCTTGGCAGATAAACGGGCAATGTCCAGGGCAGTGACGGGCAAAGGCGCGCTGTCAATCAAACAGATAGATGAGGCAGGAACAGGATCAGCCAGTAGAGTAGGTAGGGGGCAGCGGCTCAAAGCGTCCACGTGAGCGAGATCCTTGCCCGGATGATGTACTAAGGTGTACGAGTAAGCAGACAGGAAGGTTGAATAACGAGTCATCCGGGGCGGTAAAATTAACGGTGCTTGACGGTCACCGGCAAGGATCCCGAGCAGCGGCTTGTGATCGGTGACTAATAGGAACGAGCAGCCGTAGAGATAGTGGTGGAAACACCGAACCCCTGCAACAATAGCCAACGCTTCCCGGTCAAGTTGCGAGTAGTTGCGTTCAGCAGAGCCGAGAGTACGGGAGAAATAAGCAACGGGAACTTCTCGGCCGCTTGGCAATTGGTGGCTCAAGACAGCGCCCACCCCGAACGGGGAGGCATCACAGGCCAGTACTATAGGCAAACGGTCAGAGTACTGGGCCAACACAGAGTTAGACACAAGGAGCCGTTTGACGGCAGTGAAAGCGGCGGCTTCCCTCTTACCCCAAACCCATGGGGCCCTCCGGTCTAACAGGCGGTGCAATGGCTCGGCAATGGACGCTTTATGAGGAAGGAACATAGCGTAAAAATTTAAAAGGCCGAGAAAAGCCTGTAGATCCGCTTTGCAGCTAGGGGGTGGGGCATCCACGATGGCAGCTGTCTTAGTAGGAGTAGGGTGGAGGCCAGCACTGTCAACGAGGAATCCCAGGAACTCCACCTGTGGTACTGCAATCTGACATTTGGCACGGTTCACTTTGAGCTCCACAGAGTCAAATTGGCGGAGGACACTCCGGAGCCTGACCATCAGTTCCGACTTATTGGCGGCTGATACCAAAACGTCGTCAAAATACGGCACGACCCCGGGGATTCCCTGTAAGACCTTCTCCATTAAACTTTGGAAGAGCCCCGGGGCTACACTGATGCCAAATTGCAGGCAACGACACCGGAAAGCACCTCGGTGCGTAACGATTGTCTGGGCCTCAGCAGTCTCATCATCCACCAGCAACTGCTGGTAGGCTTGGGCGAGATCCAGCTTTGCGAAAACTGACCCCTTGCCCAGGGAATGCAGGACATGCTGGACTACAGGGACAGGATATGCGTGCCCCAGGAGGGCCTTATTGATGGTCGCCTGGTGGTCCGCACAGATGCGGATTGAGCCATCTGCCTTGATAGGTGTTACTATAGGTGTTTCCCAGTGGGCAAAATCAACAGGCTCCAAAATTCCTTGCGATATTAGTCTATCTAATTCAGCATCAACCTTCGCTTTAAGAGCGAAAGGCACCCGCCGAGGCTTAAGCCGGCGAGGTGGACATTGAGGGTCTAAACTAAAAGACACCGGTGAGCCCTTATAGCAGCCCAGCTTGCCATCAAATACGGCGGGGAATTCCCTCACTAAACAGTCTAGCTCAGACAGGATGAAATTGACCCCCTGAATTGTCAACCCTAAAGCCTCAAACCAGTTAAGACCTAATAAGCTAGGTAACGGGGCTTCAACTATCACTAGAGGTAACTTGCCAGAGAAATTTTTAAACTTAATCCTGAAATACCCACAACCCACAACAGGAATTGGTTTGCCTTGGTAATCCCTCAGGTGGATATTACAGGGGGTGAGGCGGTTCTTAGCTAGGTGTGGCACCAGTCTCTTCACCATGCTCCATGAAGCGAGGGACGTAGCGGAGCCGGAATCCACTTCCATCTGGCACGGTTTACCCTCAATTGTCACCGATATGTGGATCTTTTGGCGGACTGGCACAGGTGTCGCAGAAGATACCATGTTTACCGCAGCTGGATCACGGCCTCGGTTAGGGTGGTTATACTGTGTGTTTGGCTTCCTCACACCACTTCTCCTGTCCCAGCTGGGCAGCGCTGCGGAAGCTGTTACAACTTGTGGTGATTGACACACCCTAGCAAGGTGGCCGCGATGCCCGCAACGGCGGCAAACGGCCTCCTTGAAGCGGCAGGCGGATCGTGGGTGGGGGCCACCACATCCTCTACATTCCAAATTCGGTTTGGGGGATAATCGGACTGGCTTGCGCTCATCTATAACTCGATTAACAGCCTCATCCACCTCATAATCGTCCTCGCTATCATAGTTTGCCGTACTGCAATGGACGGGTTCCCCTTTTGGTTGGCTCCCACTTTGGCCCTGGGGAAAGTCGGCTAGGGATAGAGTGGCAAGCTCTGTGGCACAAACTTCATCTAGTGCCTCTTGGAATGACAGCTCGGGCTTTGCTATAAGCCGCCGTTTTAAGTTCTGGTCTCTCACACCGCTGACAAGCCTATCCAATAAATAATCGTCCAAATCAACAAACTGACAATGACGAGCCACCTTCCTCAGCGCGGCCACGTACTGGCTAATTGATTCCCCCTCAGCCTGGTCTCGGTGATAAAAATGCTGCCGTCGGGCAATTTGTGACGGCGCTGGGGCGTAATGTTTTTTAAGTTTATTCATAAATTCGTCCCAAGTTCCCGCATGAATGGACTGGGGAGCCATTAGTGTCATGGCGGTGTCGAACATTTCGGGACCGCAAAAGCTCAGGAAATAGGCCCTCTTCCGTTCGCTCAACAGATCCCTATAATCATTTGCGATGAGGAAACACTCAAACCTGGCAACATATGCCTCTCACGATTCCGTTGCTGGATTGAATGGCGCGAACTGCTGTGGCGTAGCCATCGTCCATTCACTCACGGTCCCCTCAGAAATTTTTTCTCATCCAATTTCCGTCACTGCTGACCGGCCCGACAGCGATTCTCACTAATGGATGTCTCCGATCAGGGATATGGCAGATCCCATCCTCGTTGCCACTATTAAATATCTGGATCTTTAGCAGAATTGACTGAGGCGAGTGCAATGTTCAACGCAACCTTTATTCGATAACACAATACGAGAACAACATTCCCGCGTTTGACAGCTCCTTTTATACCGGCTGTCAAAACCCCGGTAACCAATCAGAACAGTTTCAACTTTCCTGCTTGTCACTAGGGGGAGCCGACTAGCGACTACACTCAATATGTAACACAGCATACTTCATGATATAGGGTTGAATAGAAAAGTAAATGTTGCTAATTAAGTATGTACTAATTAACCCTAACTAGGACTAAAGAGAATTGTGATTAGTGAAAATTATTATTGGTAATCTACACTAAGGCTTGATCAAAAACATGGCAATGTAAGGTGAATTACTATTTCCTACTGATAAAAATATCTAAATTGGAATATTTCCAAGTAAGAAGCCTGGATTAATTCATTCTTAATGTGGGATTAATTACAGTGGTATGACTTTTGATTTCTCTTAGATACTCGACAGAGCTTCTGCTTCACTAACTTTGAGAATGGGAAGTGCTCTGTGCCAAAAGCATTTAATACCACCAAGGCAAAATGTTGTTGCAGCAAGATGCCAGGAGAAGGTTGGGGTGATCCATGTGAACTGTGTCCTAAAGAAGAAGAAGGTAGTAAAAACATTGCAAAGCTTTTCAAGACAAACAGAAAACAAAACATGAAGCCAATACATAGTGTCTCCATTTATAAAACCACATCCTAAATTAAAATATTGGATCTCACTCATCAAGTCATATATGAAATTGGAATAGAAAAACATGTTGGAACCTATCATAGAAAAACTTTCTTCATCTGTCTTACACTAAATGCTGAGCAGTATTACAGCTATAATTACTGATTACATTTTGGACGTACTCTCTGCTTAGCTGAATTCTTTATACAAGAGTAATTGGAAAATTTCCTTGATAGAATGTGTTGAAAATGTTATTTAAATTACAGTAGAGAGTTTAAAATATTGCTTTGTATATTCTCTCCTTAGGAAGTGTTTCAAAAATTTTCTTTTAACAGTTGCTTTTCAGGATCTGTGTCCATTTGGCCATGGAACAATACCTGGAATAGATGATACACGAGAAGGTACTAATTTCCTTCATTACCGCTCCACTAAATATCACTCTTGTTTTATATAATAAAGGAAATTGTGTATAGGATGGAACTCTTTTAAAATAGGATTTATATACTTAATTAAGGGAAGTGAATATAAATTTTATTTCAAGAAAGCTTCTCTGCCTCTAAAGATTTGGCATAACTTTTTCCTTTAGATGTCAACGAATGTCTGGAGAATCCTGGTATTTGTTCCAATGGACACTGCATAAACACTGATGGATCATTCCGTTGTGAATGTCCCTTGGGGTACAACCTTGACTACACTGGAGTGCAATGTGTAGGTGTGTGCTGATTCTGTACTGCACGTTGTTTATATATTGCATGTTTTGTAACCCCTAAAGTTTATAAACTTGGCTTGAATTTCAGTTTTAAAATACAATAAAATTGTTCGGCCTATTATATTTTAGATACTGATGAATGTTCCATTGGTAATCCTTGTGGAAATGGCACATGTTCCAATGTGATTGGTAGTTTTGAATGCAATTGCCTGGATGGATTTGAACCTGGGCCAATGATGAATTGTGAGGGTAAGTTATAGTATGTTTTTTATACACCTGAAGAGTGTATTTCAACAACTAGCTTGCTCTGGGTACTTATTTTTAAAAGAGAAAAAGAAGATGGTAGGACTGTAGCAAGTTTTCAGTTAATTGTATTGTTAACTGCCTGGAATTAATCAGTTCAGCTTTAAGACGGCCAGAACCCTCACAATATAGCAGGAACACAAACAACAGCATGTCTGTGCGTTCCTGCGTGTAGAGTGGGCTTGAGAAAGTAAAATATATTCATCTGATGCATTGAGGCCTAGGGACGTCTGGGCACTGGTGAACTAGTGAGGTGTCTCCATTATTACTAGAATAGCAGTTAGACTTATATACTGCTTCACAGTGCTTTACAGCCCTTTCTTAAGTGGTTTAGAAAGTCAGTTTATTGCCCCCAACAATCTGTCCTCATTTTACTGACCTTGGTAACATCCCTTTCCCTTCTTCTTTGTTCTAATTATGTTTTATTGTTTTAAATATTGTTGGATAATAATGATAATTATTTTAGGTATTTATTAATTATTTTAGAAATAAAAAATCCTTGTATGACCAGTACCCTAAATTTTGTTTGTTGAGAAAAGACTTCATTAATTCTTATCCCAATCTCTTTCCACACATAACTGCACTACCCACAGCATTAAGAAAAGTGAAAAAAATGATTAATTATAAATTATAAGTATACTATTAAATGCAAGTATATTATTCTGTTTTGTCTTGCTTAGATATAAATGAATGTGCACAAAATCCTTTGCTTTGTGCTTTTCGCTGTATAAATACTTATGGTTTTTATGAATGCACCTGTCCAGTGGGATATGAATTAAGAGAGGACCAAAAAATGTGCAAAGGTAAGGATCTCTTTAGCATGTTAATTGCCAATACAATTTTTATAGAATAATGTATTCTGTAAAGTTTCTGAAATTGAAGCATGACAATTTACTATAGAAGAGAAGGCTATTGATATAATGTCATCTTGTATGAAAGATTGTTGTTGTTAGTTGCAAAGTCGTGTCCTACCCATCGCAACCCCATGGACAACTTTCCTCCAGGCCTTCCTGTCCTCTACTATCCTCTGGAGTCCATTTAAGCTCAGTGACTCCATCCAGCCACCTTGTTCTCTGTCATCCCCTTCTTCTTTTGCCCTCAATCTTTCCCAGCATTAGGCTTTTCTCCAGTTAGTCCTTCCTTCTCATTAAGTGGCCAAAGTATTTGAGTTTCATCTTCAGGATCTGGCCTTCTAAAGAGCAGTCAGGGTTGATCTCCTCTAGGACTGACCGGTTTGATCGCCTTTGTATGAAAGATGGAACTGAGCATTAAAGAATGTATGCAGAATGTATAAAATAATAAAATATGGAATTATTTGGTATTATTAAAAATGTTGTGCCTCATAAATTACTGAATTGCTACATTACATTTCAGTTTGGTTTTTGATAAGGTTACAAGAATCGGGATGGCATTCAATTTCCAATTTAACTCTAGTATTAAAAAAAATAGATTTGTTTTTCTACCATTTATATTATTTTGCTTTCTGAAAAGATCTTGATGAATGTGCAGAGGGTCTACATGACTGTGAATCAAGAGGCATGATGTGCAAAAATCTGATTGGAACCTTCATGTGCATATGTCCCCCTGGAATGACTCGAAGACCAGATGGAGAAGGTTGTATTGGTAGGTACCGAAACTAGGTACTTTACTTTGTTCTCTGTAATTCAGTTAAAAGCAAACAATTTTATTTAATAATTCATTCTTAGACAGTGGTAGTTTTTAATATTGCGTATTTTATTGCTAGGCATTGTAATTGTGTACGGTTGTCATCAGATTATTAGAGAAACAGCTAAAGAATCCAAATAAGGGTTTGTAATACAAATGCAAAAAAGGCTTGTTCATAGGCAGAAGCTGGTAACAGGACTTCTACAGGTTACACAGGATGTATTTACCTTCCACATCCCAGAAACTTAAGACCATACCTTAAGGATTTAACAAGGTATAAATGAACCCATTGATACAGAGTTTCATGCCAGGACTATATATAATTCTGCCTGACAACCTCTGACATTTTAATTTCCACGACTACTAGAGAGGAGAACATTGTCAAGTCAATTTAGAATTGTAAACATAAATGATCTATATTTCCCAAAGGAATCTCATAATAAAAGGGTTACATATATTATGGTTAGAATGTATTGAGTCATTATAAATTGTCATGTGAGAATGAATAGTAATTACATTATCAAGGTAGTGTTGCGGGAAAACAAACAAACTAAGCTGTCATATTTTATCAGCTCTCAGTAGATTTGTAGTTTAAGACACATGGAAAAAATAAACCTGAAAATTTTGTAATATGTAAAATGCACTACTTTTACTACATAACTATAAATATGAAGAATTGTCAATGTTGAAATAATTATGTTTGTTTATTATAAATTACATTATCTTATATTATTTGTATGCTAAAACAAAATTTTTATTTGTTCAATCCAGCTAAAGCTTCAAATAGTTATTCAATAAGTGCATACTTTCATTCGAATCTCTGACTATTTACCATTTCAGTTTTTCAGAAATTTAACGCATATTTGTATCAAAACAGATGCAGATCCCTGTCATGTAGTAATTCTTATCTCTCTGCTTCCCAAAAAAACCCTCGCATTGAAATATTTTAGAAATGCAAGCTTACAAGAATTAAAATCATATCGGTTTTTTTTTTTTTTTTTTTTTGGCACTCAATATAACTGTCTTTCTGAGGTTAGGACTTTTTAGCATTGAAATTTTTTTTAATCGGCTATCATCAGAAGTGTAGCTTTCATTTTGAATTGTGGGAATTACTGTTACTCTTTTTGCTTTTGTGCTATTTCATTTTTTATTTGTTTATTTTCTTGTAATCAAGATGAAAATGAATGCCACAGTAAGCCTGGTATCTGTGAAAATGGTCGTTGTATAAACATTATTGGAAGTTACATATGTGAGTGTAATGAAGGTTTCCAGTCAAGCCCATCTGGAACTGAATGCATTGGCAAGTAAATTTATATTCCTTAATTTCTATGTCTGTTTGTCTATAGTTTGTAGGTGCTACTGACAAGAATAAAGATATCTGTTTGCAACTTAAAATAGGGCTGTTGTTTTTTCACAAAAAGCAATCTTTACTAACTTTATTATTATTAGAATGCTACAATCATTTTTAAAAATTTACTTTGATGTAAGAGATATAAATTATCAAATGTTTTGAAATAAACAAATGTTTTGAGTTAAAAGTTACTATATGTGAAGTGCTAAGCCGTTATCATAGCTAAAAATCTTCATTTTATTTCATGAAATATATATTTAGATGCTATTTTTATGAAAATATTTTTTCCAAAATATGACTACCCTAGAATCATGATTGAAAAATGAGAAATTATTTTAACAGAATGAAATGCTTCTTACTTAAACGTATGTTATTTCTCCACATTCATTACACAGACAACCGACAAGGTTTCTGCTTTGCTGAAGTCTTGCAGACAATGTGTCAAATGGCTTCCAGTAGCCGTAATCTTGTCACCAAATCAGAATGCTGTTGTGATGGTGGAAGAGGATGGGGCAATCAGTGTGAGATTTGCCCACTCTTAGTAACAACTCAGTACAAAAAGCTGTGTCCACATGGTCCAGGATACACCACTGATGGAAGAGGTATTCTTTGTGGAATCTTCAGACAAGTTTCCTTTTTCTAACTAGGAAGATGAAGATATATAATATTGCCTTAGTATCCCTAAAGATATCTTGATTTTGAAAATAGAAGAATATTGTGGTATACTTTAGCTGTATTGCTTAGCAAACAATTTCATGTGCAGTGAAATTTTCCTATACAGTTAATAATTAAAATGGATTATTTGTATTGATTTAGATTATAGAGATTATTCATTGATAAACAGCTAGAAAATTCATTGTTAATAAATTGTCCAACCTTCCCAATCTCAAGAGAACATACAACAAAATGTTTATAAATTAGACAGTAGACTGCTGCTACTGGTCTTGGCTTTTCCCTACTTTCTTCCCCTTCAATCACTTCTGCCTAAAACATGCTGTTTCTGTATAGAAGTGAACCATCCAAAAATTGGCACTTCTTTTGCACATCTCTACCAAGTTTTAATATTCTAGTAACATTGAAACAATCGATACTAATTGTTGCGAATAAAACTAGTAGGCATCATATTGAAATACTATAAAGTGAAATGCTTAAACAATTTAGGACGTTCTATTGGCTATGAGTGAGACAGAAGTAGAAAAGTTCTGCTGAGGTTTGGTGGAAAAGGATGGTGCTGTAGGGCTTCTTTTTTTATGGGAAAAAATTCTCGCATTTGAGAGCAGTGGGTAGAACAATGATTACGATAGGTGCTACACTTTTATTTAAAAAATTATTCTGAATTTTTCAGTAGCTTTTAACTCTTAGTACACCCTCATTTTCATTCTGGCTAAAACAGTACTGGCTTCTCTGCTGGTGAATCATTTTGTCCATAGATAGAAAGGTTTTACACTTTGATACCTACAAAAAAACTTATAGGGATATGGCTATATAATTAATTTATATTTGTTTAATGGCATGTATTTCATTAACAGTAAGCAATTACATGCCAAAATAAAAAAATACATTTTATTTTTTATTCCATAGATATTGATGAGTGTAAGGTCATGCCAAATTTATGTACACATGGCCAATGCATAAACACCATGGGTTCCTTCAGATGTTTTTGTAAAGTTGGCTATACTACTGATATAAGTGGTACTTCTTGTGTGGGTAAGTTATAGCCTTTATGGTTACTTCTATATTGTAGTATATTATTATATCTATATTATAACTCGTTACATTTTCCATTTTGTGATTTAAAATATTGTGCTATACAGCCTCAAGCTTTGTATTTACTTTTTCATCAGATATAGAAAGTTCCCTTCAATTATATTCCTGATTCAAGACTCTCTCGTGTTAGTAGGAATAGTAACTTAATGCCTTTTAATATAGTCCCTGTATTATGATCAAAAATGGTGTTCTTGTTCTGTAGAGAGCCAAAGCTTGGAATTGGGAAGTGGGATTAATGTCATAAATTACTTTAAGCAAGATAGTATTTCCTTCCAGTGCCTTTGGATGTATTTTTTTATGAAGATTGGAAAGTAGTAATATCACTGTGATTTATCATGTGGGAATTTGGGACTTAAACTTACATAGCTTCCTATATGAACTGTAAATTTGATATTGTGAGTTTAAACTTTCTTGAAATATTTTTTCTCAATCGTTTTACAAATTTGATTGCAAATGCTGAACTCTAAATTGAGCTGAAGGATTTTTTCCCCCATTACTAAGTGAGAACTTCAAAATATTTATTGCCTATCAGGTTGGTTGGCCTTTTTGCACTATGATGAATCTTGTCTTTAACCATATTTCGTTTTTTAAATAAATTTTAGTCTATTAGGCATTGTCCCCCAGTTTTATTTTGAATCCAATATTGTGGAATTAATTAAACTTGAATATGAATTATTCCTGTAATTAGATCTTGATGAATGCTCCCAGTCTCCCAAACCATGCAATTTTATCTGCAAGAATACTGAAGGAAGCTATCAATGTTCATGCCCACGGGGCTATATCCTCCAAGATGATGGAAAATCCTGTAGAGGTAAAAAGATTGAGTAACTTAGTAGATTTTCTACCCAATTAATTTATTATGTGATACAATCATGTTTTATATCAACTATCAAAACAATAATATTAAATGTGGCCCATTTGGATTCAATCCCAAAGGTCATTTTCAAGAGGCAACTGGACTTTTTTTGAAGACATTTCACTTCTCATCCAAGAAGCTTCTTCAGCTCTTCATCTTCTTCAGAGAGATGAAGAAGCTTCTTGGATAAGAAGTGAAATGTCTTCAAAGAAAATAATGATAAAATCATGGAGTTCAGTTACACCTATATTGGATTGTTTATATCAGGGGTGCTTAAATTCAGCCTGTGAGGCCACCTGGAAATATCAAAGGACCGGCCCACACTGCCTCTGACGGCTAAAATGGGCTGCGCCTCATTTTCACCTTCCATGGCCTCCTGCAGCACTCTGCCAGCTGAAAATGGACCAAAATTGGACCCGAAAACAGGCTGAAAAATGAACCAAAAAGGGGTCGAAAAATGGGGTGAAAAACAAACCAAAAAGGGCCCCCAAAAAACGGGCTCAAAATGGACCCGAAAATGGCCGGCAGAGTGCTGCAGGGGGCCATGGAGAGTGAAAATAAGGCACAGGGGTGCCACAAGCGGACCCCGTGTGCCCTGTTTTGGCCAGCAGGGTGCTGCAGAAGACATCTGTCCTGCCCACTGCCCTTCCCCGCCGGCCCGCGGAGAAATACAATGCTGATACGGCCCTCGAAGAAATCCAGTTTGACACCCCTGGTTTAAATATTCCAGTTCTATGGGCAAATGAGTAAAGACCGTGCCATTATTCCATTCTTACTGAACTTTTTTGTGGGTTTTTGAAGATGTTTCTCTACACACAAATCCTTAAGGAAGCATTACTCAGGGAGTTCTGATCTTTTATGCTTTTGCAGGGATGCCATTCCCATCATCCTGACCCATTATAAAGGAAATGCTCACCAAACTCACTATCTGTCCAAATGACAGCAGGACAGGCCAGTTGCCAGCATCCACTTCTCTGAAAATAATACAGGGCAACACAGAATATGGGGTATTAACAAAATTAGGATCTTGAGAATTCCAAAAAAGGACAATTTATGAGAAAGCGAGAGATTGGATTTTTCTAGGCAAAATTGATAAGGAACAAATGTCTATGGTGGGTGGGGGTGGCTACTCAAATGATGCATGAGTGCCATACAACTGTAGGACAAGCTCCACCTTTTTATTATATGCATTGTGATTCTGCATGCATGTTTGTAAGGGGTGGCACTTATACTATGGCATTTTTTGTGTTGAATCAAAGAGAGCCTTTTAGTTAATTCACTGCATTTAAAAGCAATTTTGATTGCTCCAACAGTGTTATTAAATATTAGATTAAATAATTATGTTGCCTTCATTTTAAAAGAAATAAACACCTTATTTTTTCAGATCTTGATGAGTGTCAAACTAAACAACATAACTGTCAATTCCTTTGTGTCAATACTCTGGGGGGATTCACATGTAAATGTCCACCAGGTTTCACTCAACATCATACGGCCTGTATAGGTAAGAGATTAATGTTGTTGTTTTTCATGAAAAACATGTAACATTTCTCTGATCTTCTTAGCAACAAACAGGTCTAATAATAAGATTAATAATCAGATTAATATGATTTAATGAGAAAAAGATTAAGATGAGAATTTGATCAATTCCACTTGACATATATCTTTCCATTTATTGATCTTTATCATATATCCCTTGCTATTTGCAACCTCTTTCACGTAGAGGGACATTGTGAAACATTCTCAAAGTGAAACCATAATTTTCCTATATTGCTTGCATGGATAGTATACAATAGGTACAAATAGTTTTCATTGTATATTATAATGAAAGCTAAAAGCCATGATAATATTTGAAATTGAGAGCATGTCTTTATGATACTAAGAATATCAATTATGAATACAATTCAGCAAAAAAAAATCATACATAGCATTCTTTAGTTTTCTTTTGTATCTGATTCATAAAAAAATGAAATGTCATTTTGTAGATAACAATGAATGTGGATCACAGCCTTCACTTTGTGGATCAAAAGGAATCTGTCAAAATACTCCTGGAAGTTTTGCCTGTGAATGCCAAAGAGGTTTCTCTTTAGATTCCACTGGATTGAACTGTGAAGGTAATAAGTTGTGAAAACTGTGAGTGCATAAATTACATACCAAAGAGATATTTCCGGAAATTGCCAATCATTATTTAATAATCATATTTGTATCTGTTAGACTTGTCATGTGATTAATTGGCATCTTTATTATTCACAGGAACTCTTTTAACTCTTAGTGTTACTGGAATTTTGTCATTTATGTGTGGCAGAGCTACTGAAATATAGATTGGAGGACAATTTTCAATTTTTGATTGATTATGTGCCATCAAGTTGTTTTGAGCTCCTATTACCACATAGATAGATTTTCTCTACCACATAAATAGATGACAATCTATCCCTAACTTGTTCCTTCAGGTCTCCTAACAATTGTCACTGTAACCGAGTCCATCCACATTGCTGTTGGTCTTAGCACTGTGAGGAACAGAGAGTGTTTTTGCTTCCTGAATGGATTGCTTTAGTTGTTTTGTATTTTACTGTTATTTTAATTTCATAAAGCTTTCCAGAATCCTCTGGAATGGGATGGCCTACAAATTCAACAAACAAATATACAAAAAAGGGAAAATAAAAAAGAATGGCTGAAATGTACAAAATATGTCATAAATCTTCCATCCTTTCATTTACCTGAAAAAGGACCTATTTTTCCTTTTCTCAACAGCCCACAAGTAAACTGAACTTTCTAGCTAACCATGTACAATTATTATTCCCATACCCACCCTCAATAAAGCAGCCACTTCTCCTAAATACTGAATGGCTACTGGTAGGGCTTCCCTCCTGGCCCTTGATTCATAATTATCCTTAAGTGGGAAGCAAGAGAAAACTGAAGCATTATTTTCTCTGGCTTGTAATGGTGCAGAGGATTTTTACAGCTTGAATCTACTTTTCTACTAATAAAAACTTTAATAATAACAATCCTTTGCATGTTAACTCAGAATAAAATGTCATTGTATGATATGGAATTGTTTTTCTAAACGTATATACACAAAATTTAGTAAATTGTTTACTACTTTATTCTTTTACCTTTTTCTTTGTTTTAATATCTTTATTTATAGATGTGGATGAGTGTGATGGAAATCACAGATGCCAACATGGCTGCCAAAATATTCTTGGTGGCTACAGATGCAGCTGCCCACACGGATATATCCAGCATTATCAGTGGAATCAGTGTGTGGGTAAGAAACTCACTTTACATAAAGAGTGCTAGAATTGATACAAGGTAGAGAATAAAAATGGTGTACAGAAACACCAAATTAGTTTATTTTATATCATTTAATCCTTCATGTTGCTAGTTGTTATACCAACCCCTGCTATTAAAATGAAATATATTTATTTTGTTATTCCGGGTTCTTTAAAACAACACCAATTTCTGTATGCCAATCTTAAAAAAGAAAACTAGGAAATACGTTTATTAGCCTTAGAAATTAGTCACTACTGTAACAAGCTCTCCCTTGATAAAATCTGTATACTTAAAAAAGTATGTTTTTAATTGCCCAACAGATGAAAATGAATGCTCAAATCCTAGCATTTGTGGTTCAGCTTCATGCTACAACACTCTAGGAAGCTACAAATGTGCGTGTCCCTCTGGATTTTCTTATGATCAGCTCAATAGCGCATGCCACGATGTCAATGAATGTTCTTCTACTAAGAATCCCTGCAATTATGGCTGTTCCAATACTGAAGGCGGATACCTCTGTGGCTGCCCTCCAGGTTACTACAGAGCAGGGCAAGGGTAAGTAGTTGATGGTGGCAGACTTCCTGCATCTTTTACAAAACTGTGAGGAACTAACATATTTTAGTATGAAGCAATTTCCGCTATCTTGGAAGAGTCAAATCTCAATTCATTAATAAAGTTAATATTTTCTACTAGTGAAGTCTGTGATCTGTGATCTATGATTTCATATTATGCTTTCATGAAAGATTGAATGTTTAAAACAGTTATTAGAGAGAAACTATAATTTGTGTTCCTCCGCAAAAAAGGAATGTATCTGTAACATCTGTTCTAGTCAATCCCAATTCAGTGCTGATTATCATCACTTTTTTAAGCAATACTACCAGCCAGTTACCAACTCATTTGCTCTACTGTTCTCCAACTTGCACTGAATTTAGGCTATTCCAGTTAGGTTTTTGTAAGACAAATCATGTACCTCTTGTTTAAACATAAAATATTTATGAAACTGAATAAGATGGCAGCCGTAGTGCTTACACTGGAACTATACAGAGTTTACAATGTGTAATTCAGATTAAATGAAAATTAAATATGTGAACTGGATCCAGAGTAAAACCACCACTGACAGAATAGCCTTTTTCAGCAGGAGTAGATTTAATCAGTAGAGTTTTTCAGCTGCCTAATTATGTAAGAGATAATAGTCTTATTTTCTGTGGTATCGTATGCCTCCTCTCCAACGTTGTTGAATCATTTTGATCCAATCCTAGAAGTTGCTTCCCTTACAGCATGCCCACAGTCATTGATTACAATTTAGTGGTTAGCAATTGGCTTGCAATTACAGATAGACCTCATTTAATGACCATTCGTTCAGCAACCATTAAATATTACTATGGCGCTGAACAAAGAGATTTTTGAACAGCGCCCGAATTTACAGTTGTTGCAGCACCCATGCAGACACAGGATTGTGATCTGGGCACTTAGCAACTCATTCACACTTAGGACGGGTTGCCAAGTGCCCTGCAATCATGTGATCGCCATCGGCAAACTTCCCTGCTGGCTTTTCCAGAAAGTCTACAAGATCTCAAGCTGTTGCTGCCTGGTTGATTCCTGAAGGCTGGCTGAAAAAGGTCCATCCAAAATCTAAGAGTGGATTTCAGGACAGACCTTTTTCAGCCAGCTCCTTGAGAGAAAAAAAATGCTGCTTGTCTCTTTGACAAACAGGAGGGAAACTGCAGCACTGGGTTGGAAAAAAAGAAGCTAACAAATTCCCTTCTGTGCACAAAGGGGAGCTGCCTGTCCCCGTTGGTCAGGTAGTTCTTTTGCTTCGTTTGCTTAACAACCACAGCTTGGAAAGTCAGAGTGCAGACATAAAGTTGAGTCAGATCATGTGGTGACCTGCTTTACGGCCACCATAACTTATGACCATAATTCCAAAGCTAATGTTGGAATATATCATCATTATCCAGGAAGGTATTTACTGTATCACATCACCTTGAATGACGACACTATACAATTTCTTATTTTCATATATAAAATATCAGTAATGTATATTGAGAACCTTGACAATAAAAATATATTTAATTCCATTTACATTACCTTTTTAAATATATCAGTGACTTGCCACTCTGCAGAAAGAAATGGAAATTTATTCCTTTGTCTTACATATTTTTGTTCTATTTGTGTTAGTATCACTGCTTTTGTTTTGTTTTGTTTTGTTTTGTTTAATAGGTATGTAATATACATAAAAAGTTTAGAAAGGAATAAGTCCCTCCCTAAAGCTAAGTTACTAACAAAGGTGAAAAGTAAAAGATTGAAAACATTGAGAAGAAAATGCACAATTAAAGTATGCATTTTGTTTGTACAAAATGATTACAGCTTGTGTTTTTATCTGCATAACAAATCATTCTTTTTTCTTATGAATTATCAACCTGGCAACAAAAAGGCTTCTTTCTCCAGGTGCTAATATTATGACATTATTTACCAGGCACTGTGTCTCCGGTATGGGATTTAGTAAAGGGCAGTATCTACCAGTGGATCAAGGTGAAGAGAATGCTTTGTCCCCAGAAGCATGTTATGAGTGTAAAATTAATGGATATTCCCAAAAAGACAGCAGGAAGAAAAGAAGCCTCAATCAATCTGAGCCTGTAGAGGTAAGCAAAAACTGCCCAACTGATTTGCACTAGCTGTTCCAAAACCAGATCTAAACAATATCATCCACTGAATTTGTCAGAATCTCTCAATTCTTGACTGTTTTTTCATGCTTCATGGTTATTCTCACCATTAGTCATTAATCATTATTACTGCAATGAAATTCCAGTGCATAATGGAATAGATATTGTATGCAATGAATCAAACATTCACTGCAGTTTATATAATTTGCCTAATTATAATTATGGTAATGGTATAAATGTCTTAATGTGTGCAGAGATCAATCATCACACAAATGACGCAAAGTAAGATTTTGTGCCATTTGATTATGTCATCACAGATGATGTAAACCTCCATAGTGATAAACTTTCCAATTTATCATATATTTGTGGATATCACACAAACTTTCCCCACAACTGTTTTATTAAAATGAAAGAACAGTGAAATGAGATTTTCTCATCTGGGGTGGGAATTACTTCATGCTGACCTTCCTCTAGATAAAAACTTGGTTTAGTTGATATTTAACACCATGTATGCTTTGCTCCTACTAACTGACAAAACATAGGAAATGAAATCTCACACATCTGAAGGCCTGAGTGTGAGGAAGGTTGCTTTGGTGATATGATAAAAGTATGTTGATCAGTGTCCTTGGAGATTCTCAAACATCCAGGTCACGATTGTCCCAAAGGTGCTTTTTCAAAAGGCAACTGGACTTTCTTGTTTTTTCCTTGAAAACGTTTCACTTCTCATCCAAGAAGCTTCTTCAGCTTCTGTGTTGATCAGTATTTCTGATCAGGTCCTACGCAAATTCTATATTTTCCTATTGAATAAATTACCCAGTAAATTAGTAGAGCACAAAAGATGATATTTAGACTTATTTCTGTAAAATTCATGTTGGATGAAATATTCTGGAAGAATGGTAGATGTCCATTAGATGGGCCATACATGATCCGAAATGCAGTTTCTGGACCCGAGGTCTTGGTACCATTCTAGAGCCAGGTAGCAGCAATGATGGAAAATAAGATAATTAATGATCTATGGTTAAAAAAAAAAGTCTAAACAGAAATATTGAGGTTTGCCTACACCTTTTGCCCTTACCTTTGCTTTCTGGTTTAACAGATCAGTTTGGAAAGTTTGGACATTGATCTTCCATTGAAGATGAGATTCAGCGTAACTGGCCTTGGCAATAAAGAACATATATTAGATCTCATGCCTGCAATAGAGAGCCTCACAAATCACAACCGCTACGCTATCTCCTTTGGTAATCACAACAGCACCTTCCGGATACACCAGAAAGATGGGCTCAGTTATCTTCAGGTTGCTAAGAAAAAAGCCACAGTTGGTATTTACACACTGGAAATAGTTAGCATTCCTCTGTACAAAAAGGAAGAACTAAAGAAATTGGAAGAAAGCAACGAGGACAACTACCTCCTAGGAGAACTTGGAGAAGCTCTTAAAATGAGACTTTGGATTGAACTCTATTAAAACCTTCCTTCCTCACTCCCATCATGAAGGATTCCCTTCTCTTCACGCATCATATCATATACTTTGGTTTTGAAAGCTTTAAAGGGGTCGGTAACTTACTTTTTCAGAAGACCCAAAATTGCAAATAGTGACCTCTGCATCCTTCTGTCCTGAATAAGACTGAAGAACAGACCTCAACCTTTCTATTACCAAAACCTTGATAACAATGCCAACAATCATGATTACTATATTGTCTATATAATCTCAATTTTAAATATATATTTTTTAAAAAAAGAAAATGTGGTGCTTAAAAAATCATATATGGCACTAAACGGCACAAAATGTGAGTTACTTTTTTTTTCCTATAAGCACTCTAGCATATTGATGATTTTGCTGTAGTTCCTAAATTAAAAATAGAGATTTTATTTATTTTTAATGCAATAATATATGGAGAAATTAACAATCTGTGTTAAAAAGGAAAAAGAAAACACTTGCTTTTCTTTGCAATTTTATGGATTTGAACTATTACATGTATTAGGTATTTTAGAAAAAAACAGAAACGAATAGATTGAAAAAGTTTCCTCTCAGTCTTGTGCCTATTATCCACAAAGCATTTTTTTAAAAAAATCACGTGATCAAATGAGCACTGTAATATAATACCCAAGGGCTTTCTTTTCCCTAGGCAAGATATTTAAATAATGCATTATCTTAAATAACCATGATCAGAATTTCAATTTTAAACTTGGTGCTGATACTCAACATGCACATCATACAAACTAGATTTTTCTATCAGAGAAGACTATTCACGGAAATGATGCACAACCACTGTAACAAAATACCTGGAATGTTTGTGATATCCTTGGTATCGCAAGCCAACCCGTACTGTATTTCCTTCAGGTAACCTCACTATATCACACAAACCTCATTAACTACAACAAAAGGTGCTTGACATATTTGCATTACTGTAGGCAGCTGATTTACAAATCATGTATTCTTAGAAGGGAACATCTGTTTCATTCTAAGTGGTGCTGGCTTGAATTCATCCTGAAATAAACATGGCTGAGCTATTGCAGAATTGTCATATGTGTACACTATTCATGCTGCATGGAAAAAACACATATTGGAAAATAAGAATGTTCATTAATGCTGTAGTTATACACAATATGTCTCGTTTTATCATAGCCTATTTTATAAGTTACCTTTGTACAATGTGTTGGCATTTAGTTTAGTGTGTTTTTTATTTTTGTTTTAATTTGTCATTTAATAAGTGTATGTCACCATGGTGCTATTAAATAATAACTTGTACTTGTTACAGGTCATATAAAAAAGCCTCACATGTGAACCAACACAAAACACATTCCATGCCTGCTTTTCCTCTTTTTTTTTAATCTGTACTGATCAAAAATTGCCAGAAGTTATGCTCACTGTTTTGGTTCATACTCTGTATTTTCTGTGTATTTTCTTTTATGAAAAAAGAAAACTTTGTAAATTGCATTTTGAAAAAAAAAACAGTATTATTTTGTTGGTCTTTGTATTAATACAGCATCACTTTTCCTGAAATAAAACTTATTTTCCGATAGCTGCATTATTTTGTTTTGATATGGGGAGATAGTCAACCTTATAACATTAGGAGTGAATGATGATGTGTTTTCTCTCCTTATTTTCAATTTTGCAGAACTTACACAGGATTATCATTGTTTTCTGAGTGAATTGTAGCACTTTTCCTGAGACACAACTGAAAAATATTAGTGTGAAATATAGGGCAGATGGAAAGTATGAAAAAGGGCTCAACTTTTACATTGTGGGTCAAAGTATATTGGGAATCTGAATAATGAATTCAGTTAATGACTTGGTAATTTTATTTAAGAGACTGTGTTAAGTGGTGCCCCTTAATTAATCACTTATGTGATCTAATCCGCACATGTAGAAAGAGCAATAATTTCCAAGACCGGAGACTTCTTTCCCTGCAGAGCACAGAGGAAAAGGCAGGAAGAGTAGGGCTAAGGAAGGAAGCGGAACGGAATAACCCACCAAGGCCAACTCACTCAGGGACAACTTGCTGTGGGACAATTCAACAATTCAATTTAATTTAAAATAATTTTAAAAAATATTTAAATTTTTGTCATTTGCATTTCATTTTGTCCCTCCTTTTGCATCCTTTCTTTAATGATTCTATTCCACCAATTCTTAAATATTTTGTAATTCTTGTCCTGCGGTGAGTTGACTGTGATGAGTTAAGCGCAGAAAGTTGGTTGTGGCAAATTGGCCATAGTGAGTTGGCTGCAGTGAGTTGGCCATGGGAAGTTGTCCTAGGCCCAGAAGGGAGGCCCTCTGCCTTGGTCCCAGCATTTAGTGGCATGACAGCTCTGGTCTCCCTCACATATAGGACCCACAAGACCATACCCATATAGAAAGGACTTGAAGATTCCCATCCCATGAGGGCTACTTGGTGGCTGTCCTGACAATCTGATTGTTAAGGACCTTAAAAGCAAGTTTTTACTCAGAGATCATTCAGGAGGCCAATGGGCTCCTTACAACACTTATGTTTTATTACATAGGATTCTAAACCTTGAGCCTTATGAAAAATAGGTAGTGTATACAAAATGACTATTTCTGGCAAAGCACTGCTAGACAATTCATAAAGCTTCTGATACTTGTCTATTCTGAAGGCTAGCAGAATCATAGGTAGAAGGATGTGAGTCATGTGGGGCCCTGTGTTTATTTTTTTAAAATGGTGATAACAGATTGAAGCTAGCCATGCCTCCCCCTGAACAAAAGCATCCTTTGTATTCTGAAGGAGGAGGCAAGACAGACCAGGCTTCAAGGTCAGCTATCTTCTTGCATCAGTGTTCTCAGTTTGGCAGGGAAATATTTCCTTAATTATCAACAACAGATTTAATGAGCTTTTATTGATTTAACACTTCCAATTTACCTACATCTATAAAACATACCCGTACTTTAAATATGTTTAAGAGCAGCCAAAGTATATTAAATCATAGAAATTATTGCTGGAGCTTTGTAAGTTATACTTTTTAAATACCTGTTAGTTTGTTTTTTGAAGAGCTTCTAATTTTATTGTTTGGAACAGAATATGATCCAAGTTGCTGTAGTCCTGGATATTTACAGGATTGCTGCTTTTGTCAAAATGGCTAAGTAGTGTGGCACTGTTGTGCTGTGAGCCCCTCCCCCTTTTATAGGTACATGCAAAACAATGCAATGTCAAATGTGTGTGCTTGTGTCACAAAGGCCTGATTTGGTTTCCATCTTTCTGCCCCTGCACACTGTCCTCTTCCCAGATGCTGGCTCTCAGAGTAGCCCTGAAAGAACAAATTGGAGACACAGAAATTGAAAGGCCAATTTGGAAAGAAGGGACGTTTATAAGGAATGATGAAGATGAACTGATCATCAGCAGGTAAAGCAATGTGAGGAATCCATCACTAAAGGGGTCTTAGGGGGTCTTAAGGGGTCCTTGGTGCTCTTTGAGTTTGGTTGTTTTCTTGCAGATGTTTCATTACTCCAATTAGGTAAGATCATCAGTGCATTGAAGACGCAAGAAAACAACCAAGCTCAGACCCTAAGGACACCACATTTCATCCCTGAGTTCCAAATATTCTCCTTTATTGGATCACTAGTCTTTTCCAGAAATCAGAATGAGGCAAAGCAAATGATAATCTTTTAATCCTTGAACTTTCTTCTACTCCCCCAAACTATTCTTTTCACTGGGGCCCAATTGCAAGGAACACTCTAATGGGGGGGGGATTAGTATCTGTCCTCTTTCTCCTTTCCCTGTATAGTATTTTAGCTACATGTTAAAAAGATGCTTCCACTTTCAGTGCAGCTACTCTGGCAAATGACAATGGAATTTTGTAGAGCCCAGGAACCAGGCTGGTAGGGTTAAAATCACCCACGGCATTCCAGGTAAATGGAAAGTTAGTGAGAATGACCTTACTTTTAAGAATTAAATCCAGATTTCAACACACCTGTTGTGCATTTATGCTGTTCTTTATACCTATTCTTATTGCATTGAGTAAGCCTGAATGTCTGCCTTTGCAGGTGAAAATGTAGCAAATTGATTATAATTATCAGTGTCTGTAGCACTTCCAAGCCCATTATTGCCACCTAACCTGGCAAATTATCATGGTAGCTAAGAATTATGGGAAATGTAGGCCAACCTAGGTGGAAGTGTATTCTTTACATTCAGTTCAGTTTTCAAATTGTACCTGGTAATGCACAGAATCAGGTTCTACTTCATTCTTCTCTTCTTCAAAGACTTAAAATAGTTGGCTGCACTTGGCCCTACCTTTATTTAAATGGGTGCCTCCTTTGCTTTTGAAAACAGCACAAGGAGTTTGAAAAAAATGCTGGCTTTGGAATTTAAAGGCAAAGAATCACCAGCATTTTCTCAGCAAATGCTGGAGAAGGTGGGATGAGCCGTGCAAAGTTATCTACACTACAAATGATCTTGAATGTTCTGTTCTGAGAGAATGGTTGCTTTATTTGGATTAAATATTTAATATTAATATTAGTTCAATGACCCTTCTCTCCTGTGCTTAATCTAAAGACATTGGCAGAAACTCCTCATATGATCTCAGATCTTTTTTAGCCTGAATTTGTATACATTGATTATTTTAGTTCAGTTGTAGCTCTTGGTTGGTTAAACATGCATATGAGTTCAGGTAGACTTCTAGAACAAAAAAAAAAAGTTGCCTTAGAAACTGAGATATGAGGGAATTGTCACACTTCAAATGTCTATATTTCAATGTATGTTTTTCTGAAAGCACAACAAAAGTAATTCTTACCTGTTCTATAGAATTGGAATTAACAAAGATTTTCCTGAATATTGTATAGGTATTTACTTATTTAATTTATATACCGCCCTACTCCCGAAGGACTCAGGGTGGTGAACAGCCAAACAGTAAAAATACATAGATACAAAATTTAAAAACAAAGTAAAATCGAATTAAACAATTTGGCCCAAACAGATTAAAACCCCAATCATTTAAAAAACCGATTAAAATTTGCATAATTAAAAAGAGGGAAAAGATTAGGCCAGGCCTGCCTGGTGGAATAAAAAGGTTTTAAGAGTGCGGCAGAAGGTGCGCAGATCCGGGATCCTCCGTATCTCCGGGGGGAGCTCGTTCCAGATAGTAGGTGCCCCCACAGAGAAGGCTCTCCCCCTAGGGGCCGCCAGTCAACATTGTTTGGCCGACGGCACCCAGATGAGCCCCTCTCTATGAGAGCGTACCGGCCGTATAGGTAGTGCTGGCACTAAAGGAATAATTTCAGTTTGATGACTTTGCTGAAAACCTTATGCAGGCTATAATACAAAAGTCTAGGTATTAAACTAACAGAGGTTCATTGCATTGATATATATATTATTCAATGCATGGAGGGTACAAAATGTGATAACCACACAGTGGGGTCAGTGTCTATAGTTTGATATTAAAATCGAAATAAGCAAAGTTTGTAGGATTTTTCTCTGACCACAAGATGGCGTTTGACAACTTCCATATAACAGTGTTCTCAATTTTTGTTTCCCGCTCGACATACTATCTGATTCATTTCAAACTTGACATACTATCTGGTTCAGTTCAATTGGCCTCTCCATTCCTGCATAGACAGGAGTGGAGAGGCCCGTTGAGAGATGCTTCTAGCAACCTTGCTGGAAGGGAAAACAAATTGGAGGAGAGATAAAAAGGACTTTCCCTATCATTCTTCAGAAATATTTTCACTCTAATTCTGCACACACACAAAAAAAGACAATAAAACAATATTGAATATTCAAAAAAACCCCAAAAACCTAACAACCCAACAACAACCCCAAATTGGCAAGCTTATATAGCCCAGGTAGCAAGTTCATACCTGCTCCTTTTTCCTGGAAGAAATTTAAATGCAATGGAAGGCTAACTTTGAGCCTACATTCCACTCCAATATAAGCCTAGCATCCTCCAAAGGGAAGTCTAGGTTTGAACCAGAACATAGGAGTTCATCGTTACTACTGTCTTTCTCTTCTTCTTTATTCTAAGGCAAGCTACTAGAGAAGGACTAGCAAGGTCTACCACTCATTCGCTCTGGTATCCATAGTGTGGTTATCCAGCCAAATCTGTAACGCCATCGCTCACATACACCTTCCCCGCTCCTGAGGGAAAATTGTCGTGCTCTAGTGTTCCCCATTTTGGATGAACAAACCAGCCCTGCAGTGATTTCAAAGCATGCTACTCAGCAGATGACCTTCTATCTCTAGATTGCTGTGAATGCTGTCATTTGGGGCCACAGGCAAAGTCAGGGAAATGAAATGTCAGTTGAAGATTCAAATCCCATGATGCTTCAGTCCCTTCATGATCTATGGGCCACAAGACATAGCAAGTCAGCGTAAATTTCAATTTTTTTTAAAAAAACTTGCCTTTATTATTTTTATAAATAACTCAAGGTAGTGAACATATCCAACACACATTCCTCCTATTTTCCCCACAGCAATAACCCGGTGAGGTGAGTTGGGCTGAGAGAGAATGACTCAGAATGGCCCAGTCACCCAGCTGCCTTATATGCCTAAGGTGGGGCCAACCTTATACTGGCTATCTGCCTGCTATAAGAGGTAGCTAATGTGAGGTTATTTCCTCCTGCCTCTTCTCAGCCATGTGGGGCATGGAATGTAGTTAGCTCAGTGCTAGGTGCTGCCTATGCTTATAAATCATGTTCTGCTACAGTTAAAAACCTGCTTCCTAATTGTTGCTCTGAGTAAGATTCTCCCCCTCAGGAATGCTCACAAGTCCACAGAGAAAGCTTCAGCCTCCAACAAGATGCAGGTGGTTAGCCAACGTTGCTAAGCAGGTGAAAGAATAAAATAAATAGCAGCTTAGTTTTTCCCTATGGCCCAGCTTAGTATTTGAATAGGAGGAGGATTTGCAATTTTAGATTCAGAGCTCATGACCGGAAACATATCTATCCTGAAACCTGTTAAACCAGGGATGTCAAACTCACAGCCCGCAGCCCAGATGTGTCACGCGCTGGCCATGCCCAAAGGGGAAAAAAGTTGTGATAAGTTACGAGTCGTCATGAGTTTGACACCCCTGTGTTAAACCATACACTAACCAGACTAGAGCTGAAAAGGCATTTATTTATAATTCTGCATAGATTTGTGAATCACTGGAATATTTTGCTGAACTCGTGGGTTAAAACTAAATGCAGAATTCTTTTGCATCTTAATGAATAGAACTGGGTTTTTGTAGAACTAAACTACATCAGCTGAAGATGACGAGAATTAATGGGAGAAAAGCAAACAGGAACAGAGAATTTTATATTTAAGTCTCACAAAGAAAAAACTGAATACAAAATATGAATGTAAAGCAATCAGAGTTTGATTTTCACAAGACGTATTGCAATAATACAATAAAACATGATTATAGATCATCTGAATTTTTAAAAAGCATTAAACTTTTATAGGAACTGCATAATTAACCACCAGTTCCAGCTCAGTGAAACTGAGCATGAAGCTGAGGAAGGAGGTGGTTGCAATGCAACACACACTGTATCAAAGACAAGCCAGGAGTGCTGACCGGCTCTATCTCAAGGGACTGTGGCCCTCCAATGGAAGAGCAGTGGAGTGCCAAATGAGGTCAGGAAAGAGGATTTTAAAATGCCATTAAATAAAATTGAAGGATGCAAGTACAGCAATGACTGGAAAATATATTTTCCTGGGACTGGAAATGTGCTTCTTTATAGGCTTGTAAATAAAGCAATTGTGATGGCTCTAGAAGTCTCAAGTGCGTTTAATTCCCATTTTTGTGTGTGGATAGTTATTTTGAATTATTTTAACTATTGGCACTCATCCATAATGTTGGGAAACAGCACAGATGGCACAATCCATGTACTGTTAAAATTACGCCCCCCCCCCCGAAAAAGTGCCTCAAACAATTTCTAGATGTTGTAAAACCATGGCTATGTTTGCCTGTATTGAAAATGCAGCAGATGAGAATAGCCTTTTTTGCAACTGAGCTGCCACCGCAGATGACATGCTGAAGCAGGGACAGCCGGAATAGAGTTCCTTGGGGCAGGTTCAAATGCAGACAGCAAATACCGAGGGCACTTGATTCTTCATACTTAAGGTGGGATAAGATTTGGAAAGATCTATGCAGGAACAATGAAGAATTCTGTGGCAGTTAATACCAATGCAAATATTTTTATGGATCAGTCCTCTTCATCTAATGCAGAATAGCCGTGAAAAAAGGAATATTCCATATATACACTGGAATACGAAACATTATATTCTATTTGGTTTATGAAATTGCCACAATGACTGAAAAGTTTAAATAAAATCATGGACAGGTCTATCAATGAGAAATTATATGCATGAATTTCTTCACTACAGGCAATATAAAACTATTTTTATGTACATTTACGAACCAAGGCAGATAGCCTTTTCAATTTCACTTGTTCATGAGTTCCTCCAGGATCATTTGAAAACAATTCCCAATTAGTGAAATTGCCACATTTTGATAAATCTAGCATTATTCAACCAAGCCAAAATCAATCTGGGTTGGTCCCCACCCCCCCAATCTTGTAAATAACTTGGCTCCTTCAGGCTCTTTTCTTAAGGATAAGTGCTAGATAGAGCAAATGCCAAGCCAAGGAAATCTTTCTGGAAACATTACAGCTGTAAGGCTTCTGAGATAAATGAAGTTTGGCAGGACACAGCCTGGAAGAGAGAGAGAAAGACACCATCTGTGGCCAGGATGGATAGGTGACTGGGAAGAATGGCACAATCTTTGGATGGCAGTAGATGTTTCTGAACTTAAATGTACAAGTATCAAACTTAAGAATGAGTTCATTCACAGATAAATAGGGAAAGACTGCATTTTTTCTTATCTCTGACAAGCAAGACTGCTGGGCTAGGCTGATCCTGCCAAGTAATTCATATTTGGCCTGCATGCAGACAGTTAAAAGCAAGTAGCTGTTTAGGCAGATTCCGCTGGAGAAGGAAGTGGATGAACTATGACAGATCAAGGTTATCTTATCTGGAGACGACAGAAAGAGTGTCAATGGTGCTTGAAATATTAAACCTGCAATAGCCAAAACAGATGACATGGAAGGAAAATGGTCAGAACCGCACTGGGGTAGGTATGGGGGGGGGGTGTTTGCAGGGGGAAACACTGTAAATAAAAATGAAATGATTTAGACAAAAAGTATTTAATTCACTTCCATTTATTGCAGTGATCTTTCTTCAGTATAGTAGAGTAGCTGCAATACTCCATGTTGTTAAAACATTAGAAAAGTCATAACTGTAGGTAACAGTTGCAATACATTATCAAAATGACATAACATTTTTGGACTGTGGATAGTACCAACCAAAGCTCAAGCTTTAAATTAAGACCGTAGTTCATTTTTAAATAAACAAAATAGCATATAAAATAATTGTGTAAAAAGGAAAGACAAACATAATGAAAATAATAAATAATCAATTTCTTCAACTATTTTCTAAACACTTCCAAATTTCACAAAATAAATTTATAAAAATGATATTGCTGAGTGTCAATGGAAAACTATTTCAAGTTATTGATTGAAACGTAAAAAGTGTCCAAAAGAAATTTAAAATTATAGTAAATAGAAACTGGAATGGCTAAATTTGCTAACAAGTTAATAGTATATATTATCTGGAGAGCTTTAATAATGTTATAATTTGGCATTTTGCATTTCTAATATTGGAAATTTTAATTGGATAAAGAACTTTTAAGTCACAGACTATATTTGGTACCCATCAATAGATCCAAATGTTAAAATAATTATTTCAGCCATCACACACAGACAGAAATGCAATTCCTTTCTTTTGCACATCACAAATAATGGCTGCCCTAAATGGGCCAAACTGCTAAGTGTCCAAGTGCATTTCTTCTGGATGGTGACACAGTTTTCTATCCTATTCTAAGTCTGCACTTAACAGGGGAAAGGAAAGGAAATTCAGCCTCACTGAGTAATTTTACATCTTCTCTCATCACAGCAACAATCAATCAATCTGGTAGTAATCAATACTCTTATTTGCAATGTGATTTTTTTAAAAAAAGTAATGATAAACTATTATAAACTTCCAATTTCCTTTGAAAAATATATCCTGGCAATGAATTACTCTATGTGGCAGCCAACGTGTATTGCACTTCTTGAAAAAAAAAAATCAGCATTAGAGCAGTATGTTACTGAAGGTTATTACAATATGCAAGAATCCTGTTGTCCTATCAACCAGATCTTCCAAAACAATTATTCATTCACAGATTTTGATTTCACTTAGCAGGAAAGCTGTTTTTTTATATGCTATGTGTTCACTTACAAACTCTGAAATTATAGATCTTTGATCTAATATGGCGCTCTGTATTAAAGCCAAAAGTTGAAACATATTTTTAGGCAACTTACAGGTAACAGGTATAAGTGTTGTTATAATTATTGGATAAAGTCTCAAGAGTTTCTTCAGGAAGCAGTTCATAGAATAAAAAAATATAAAGCAATTGAAATATATACCCATCCACAAACAGAGGGCACACAAATGGGCAGTTCTGGAATACACCATCTTCTTATCAAATTAAAAAGCTCAAGAGAACCAAACCTGAGTGTTTAGCAAGAGTTTTAGCAGATTTTAAATAAACTGCCTTTGGATGCCCTGGACAAAACATGGTCCCACAGAACTATTCTTTATCCATAAGGTTCCCCCAAAAGGGCACACACAGTATCAGTCCCAACACCGATGGCATCCTGTGACAAAAGCACCCTTTGACAACGGAGCTGCACAATAAAATCTGGCCGGTTAATCTTCTGTCATAGGAGCCCAAGGAAAACATAGGACGGGATAGAATTGGAGAACATCAATAGTTCCCAATTAAGTACATCTTTCAGTAGTAAAAATTGAACATTACAAAGTCCTCAATGCTAACTGCTTGAATTTGACTTTATTATCATAGCCAAGTCATCCCACTTACCTCTTAGGTCTAACCAGTCTCTTAAACAGACACATACACAGACCACAGACACACAACCCCCCTGTTTCAAACAATAAGAAACATACAACAGTCCAAACTAATACCTTCATGGAAGAACAGAATGCAGCATCTTTATTATTGTAAGATGGAAGAGTCTAGAAACTAGAGGAAGTCTGATCTAAAGTTTTAACCAATGGCAGACTGACTTTATAAATTTACAAAACGATATATGGATGAAATTTGGTTAACTTCAGAAGGCACCTCAAGGCTAAAAGGTTTTTATAAATCTATAACCCTTTCATTGATCAAAAATAAACACTTTATTGCTGCCTTTCAAGTAGCAAAGAAAAACTTGTTTATTTATTCTTTACTAAGGAATCCTCCCCCATTTAGCAAGATTAAATTACAGAAGAATTAGAAAAAAATGGAACTTCCACAACTTTAGGAGTATAGTGACTTTCCTTATGTGCTTTTGAGTCAGGGGAATAGTGAGAAAGTTATCACTTTCTGCCTCTGTGTGAGGTTAATATTTTAATAGAACGTTCCAGTCCCTTTCCTCTAGGCACTGAAGTACCATTTCTTCCCCGTTGCATCTTGCACAAGAGAGTTTATGAATAGAAGGTAAGAACACTTTGATGATTTCCACGGACAAGGAGAATGGGTGGAAGGTCTTTTGAAAGAGCTTCTATCCAGGCCATGTACAATGCACTCGATACTGCACTTTTTCGTGCAACTGGTAAACTCCTATTAAAAAACAGAGGAGGAAAAATTATTCACAGATGGACAGAATTAGAACTGTATTATGTAATCTAATTTAAACTGATCTGGCATCCAAAATATTTTTTGACATGAAATGGTTTTACTCAATGTTGTTCATTGAGTAGTATTGATAAACAATTCACAATTCTGCTGAAAGCAGTTTTTAAATTTTTATTTGATTTGCTATTTCTACCAATCACCCCCAAGTTCTTTAGTAGCAAGACCTATATTCAAGCAGGATTCACCCAATTAAATGATTAATTTATTGCAAACCACCATACTGTATTCTTTCCATTATCACTAAATTCTTATGCAATTAAGCTTACATTGACCCAAGGTTATTTTTATTATTTAATGCTTATTAGCTATATTTATAGATCTCCTCAAATCCCGAAAATTATGTTCTTTTTTTTTAAAAAAAAGAACGCAAAAACAAGGACAACAGGGCTGGTATAAAAATGAAAGTTCCCACAGGAAATCTGTTCCATAGGAACTTCATGAGAAGGGGGGAAACTTACAGCAGGCATCTCTAAGATAGACAGATTCAAGCTAGGAAAATCTCTGATCACATATCCTGTTGCAAAATTGGTTTTAATGGAAATGAATTGGTCCCAGAAGCCTATTGGCAACTAGTGCAACAACCATATAATTGGCATTATTCTACAAGGATGAGGTTGTCTTACCAAAGAGCTAGTTATGATGTTTGTCCCGGATGCAGCCTGGGTCATCTCAGAAAGCCTCTAAAGGAGTGATGAAGGTTAGATTGGAACTGGTGCAGGTGGGATGTGCAAGTGGCTGGTGAGGTGAGTGCAGTGGGACTGGGGGAGGGTATGTGAATGGGCAACAAAGTGTAGCATGACCATGGATTGAGGGAACAGATCGCCAGTGAGGCCTGGAAAGGGTGAGAGAGGGTGCACAAGGGTGCTATAGCACAAGAAGCTCCGGAGTTATGGTGCCTCTCCGCATGGCCAGGATGGTAAACTCAGTGGAGAGGGTGAGGCAGGCAAACACAACAAAGGTCAGCTGGGGGAGTGGTTGTAAATGGGAATTGGCTCAAATTACCATGTGACCATGAAGGTACTACAATGATTGTAAGTTCAAGGGCAGTCACAAGTCCATTTTTTTCCACCATTGTTGCAACTTTGAATACTCACTGAATGAATGGACATTAAACAAAGACTATATGTGTAACACTTTTGAGTAATTTGTTATTTCAAATATTTACCGGAAAGGATGTCAAGAATTACAGAAATGAGTACTTACATAACAATTAGATTAGCTGTGCTTGAATGTTCTTTCAATAATTCATTTAATCTAATCTGACGGTGACTCTGTAAGAAAAATGAAAACATTACTGATCTCTGAAAGGCAAATAACCATTTAAAAATTAATTTGGAATACTGATGTAAAGTTCAGAAATTTGTACATGTGGGAAAGAATGCTAGATACCTTGGTTTTATACAGCTCAATTTCGTTATCTGTGATTCTCCAAGGTTCATCTTCTTTCATTTTGTCTGCAACATCTTGTTCTTTATCATCTTCATGAAGTCTGAATGGTTCAATCATTTCTTCAAAGGCTGCAATGCTGAAAGTTATTTGATCACAGAGTTGGAATGTATCAATTCTCGGTTTTAACCACTATATCCACAGTAAGGCATGTGACTAGCATGTCACATATCATATAATGCTATTAAAAACTGCAGGCCTAATAACTGGAATTGAACAGCTACTATATCTCTGCACAGAGGTGTCCTGGTTCCTAGCATTTTTTTTCCCCAATAGAAGAGAATAAATGTAGCTTGGGCTTAAGCAATGGATTCCTTGAACCTCTCTGAGCTTGGATGTTTTGTTACCTTAACTAGGTAATATCTTCAGTGCAGCCCCTGAGCAGACAACCAAGTTGAGAGAGCACTAAGGATGCCACAAATTTGTTTTGCAATTTACCTCTATTTAAAAACATTAAGTCTTCCCAGGTAGTGTAGGGCCTGTTCATTATACACTGTAAAGTTGGAATTTTCATTAACTGAAATTTTAATCCTGCCTTTTTATATCTAGACAAGATTCACCGGTTAAGACTTTAGAGGACAGGGGCTTATTATTGCAGATATTCCTTGTTTACCAACTGCCCCTTCAGCATGTGCTTGGATTTATGGGAGTGCTGAAAAAATAAATTTACAATTGGTCCTTGAAATAATGACGGTGGCAGCATCCACATGGTTACACGATCTCAGTTCAGGCATTTTGCAACCTGAATTGCAATGGTTGCAGCATCCTACAGACATGTGGTTAACATTTGCAACCTTCAGAATCAGCTTCTGACATGAAAACTCAGTGGTGGGTTATAAATTGTGGTCATGTGACATTGCCTTAACAATTGTGATTTGCTTACTACTGCAATGCATCTGACATTGTAAATTTGGCATGCTCGTGTTATATTTCAGTTAATGACTGTCACTTAGTGATGAAATTGCCGGCCCCAGTTACAGCTGTTAAGCAAGACCTATCTGTTTTCAGAGTTATTTGGTAATTAAGAAATCATACTAAGACATTATTTTCCTTATTGAGATATTGAAGTTAAAATTATAATTAAAATAAATTATCACAAGGAAACTATTTAAATACATGACATTCATATAGCACTTAATGATTCTGTTTTTAATAGCAATTCAGTCCATGTTTTGTAAAAGCCATTTCTTACCCAATATCTATGCTTTTCTTACTAATTATTTTAAATGATTTTTAAAAATGAAACCTCATTGTATAATCATTTTACATTAGAGTCTAAATATTAATGTAGTATCTCATTTAAATTACATAGAAATTGATATTGGAAATTAGTATGCAACTTACTTTTCTTTCTTTGGTTTTGTATTGATATCACCAAGAACCATGATATCTGAAAAGTCTATCCGAAATTTGCTAAGCAATGTTGCCATCCTGAAAGTTAAAGAAAGAGACCATAATTAACCGTGGAAATTTAGAATACTGCATCCAATTCTGAGCTCCATAATTTAAGGATATTGATAAGCTGGAATGGTTCCAGAGGACAGCAGCCACAATAAAAAATTTATGAGAAAGCCTAAGAGGCACTGGGTACGGCTAGCCTGAAGAGCAGACGATGGAGCACTCTAATGGTTGTTTAGAAGTCTCTGAAAGGTTATTGTGTAGGAAACAGAGCTGAACAATGAAATTCAGCTCAGAATTCAGTTCAGAAGACTGAAGCAGCAGCAATGGCTTTAAATGACAAGGCATAGGTAGACATCAGGAAGAAAATCTTGATGTTGAACATTCAACAATGAAATGTATAGTGCCTTGAAAGTTGGGGATCCTCTTTCCCAGGAGACATTTGAATAGAAACTGGATGGACCTCTGTTAGGTATATTGTTAATATAGGCAGTCCTCAATTTATGACTATAATTGAGCTCAAAATTATGGTTGTACTGGTTGTTAAGTGAGTCATCATATGATCCTTGTTCAATTGTATGACCTTTTTTGTGGTCATTAAATGCAGAGTTTGTAAAGCAAACATCATGGTCATTAAGCGAACATGGTCATTCAGCAAATCCACTGTTCACAATGAGCATTTTTTTGCTGTAAACTGGAAGTAAATGCCACCCATCATTAATCAAGGTCACATAGGACAGTGTAAACAGCCATAAATGCAACATGGTTGCCAAGGGCCCAATATGTGATCATGTGACTAGGATGAGCCATCAAAACTTTGAATCTGGGTTGTAAGTTGCTCTGGGGAGGTCCACTGTAATTTCGAAGACTTGCTAAGCAACCATTCATGTGTCAAGAACTACCTGTAGAAGATTTCTGCACTGTGCAGACATTAGACTAAATTATTTCTTCCAACTTTTACATTCTATGAAATGTGTAGGGTAAAATATTTTGTATGAGATTTTTTTTAGTATATTCTAAATCTAATGATTAAGTAAAAGATACATTTAATTCTTCATCCCACTTTTAATTTCATAAGCAATTCCTTATGAATGCTGAAGTGCTTAGAAAAGGATCAACAAAACATAGGAGTCATATATAAACTTTTTACCCATTGTGGCAGTATCATTATTCTAAAGCAATTTATGAATTTTGATGTAAAGAATAATATATATCAATGCACTGATTGGGCTTGATTAATTGATTTGGTTAAAGTAGAAAAAATCTTAGCCAAAGGAACTTTGTTTAAATTCATTAAACTCACGCTCTTCTGTCATGGTCGATTCTATTTATTTTTCCACCAATGAATACCCTGATCTTGCAGTCTTTCCATTTTTTCTTGGTTGTCAGAAGATATGGAATCAAAAGTGTTAAGCCTAGAGGGAAGAAAAAAACCCAATATTAGTTTGGAAAAGAAATACCAGATAACATTTCTAATTTTCTTGTCATTTTTTTTAAAAAAAAGTCTTACCCCCGTCATCAAAGAGCCACCAAACATCAATGTAATTTTTGCCTTGTTTTTTCTGAAATTGGGAACTTGCGTCAAGCAGCTTTTGATCGGCCAAGTTCAGAGGAACAGACGGGCCCTTAGGATCTGTAAAATTGAGAAGTGACATTTGGAAGAAAATGAAGTCCAAAATATCCGATCACCCATCTCCATTCAAATGCAGAAGCTGGTTTACAAGGAATAGAAAAAAATAAGAGATAAAGAAGATATGTTCTAAAATATATGGACCTAATATTACACTTGATTTTTTTCAGTATCATCACATTGCATGCTTTTGAAGCTCCCAATATGCAGTGCACTGCTGAGAGGAGTGGGAGTGTAAATGAATGGTCAACCACTTTTTACTCCGCTATCTAGATCTGTATTTCTCTGTTGTTGGCAGCTTTAAGCTGTGTGGACTTCACAGAATTCCCCAAGCAGCCAGTTGAAGTCCACAGAATTTAAAGCTACAAAATGTTGAGAAACACTGATCTAGATATTGGTCATGGCTTGAAATAATTAGCATCACTTTTATCAGCTATTTGGAACAATGAAATACATACACTGTAATATAATCCTTACATTTTTAGCACAGCAATAAAAAGTGATTTAGGTAAACAAGTTACTGAAATTCAAAAAAAATAATGCTAACTGTCCTAGCCAAAACATTTGCCCAAGTTCCCAGGAAGTCTGAATTATTAACTTCTACTTGTGATAAACAATATACAAAATAAGATATGAAAGAAATAATAAATGGACACTGACAGAAAAGGAAAATGGATTTAACAAAAAAAAAAAATGGAAAATGGCCTGCCTTTTTTCAAAAGTGGCTGTGTTGGAGTCTTGACATCATCTTCTTCTTCTGGACAAGTTTTCAAAGTAAACAAAAAATGAAAAAAGGTTATTTGCAATATTAATGATAATGGACCACTTTACCATTCAATGGTAAAAATCGAATATGAATTAATACATGCCATCATGTTATTAATTAGCATATTCACAACTTTTCTAAAAAAGCAACATGTTAGTAGCTGAAATAAATGTCCACTATATCCCTCTCTTTGCACTAGACATACAAACACACACATGCATACAACATAACGTACACACAAAAGTATTTTATTCAGGGAAGAAATACTGATACAATTTAAAATTCTACATTAGCTTAAGATGTAAAGAGGATGAGTAAAAACAATGATCAGTCTCACATTTAACTCAAGACAAGCTGTACAACTGGGCAAATATGTAAAATAGACTTAGTCTACACAAGTGACTACAAGCACATATTTTAGACTTGGCAGAGCCAGTATATATTTATCAGTTTAATCCACATTATAGTCAACAAGCTTGCCATAATCATATCAGCAACCCCTTTGGTGCAGTACCTCAATGTACCAAAAGCTTTATTTATTAATTTAATTTGTAATGAATAATCTTCAGTAACACACTGTACCAATTAAACTGAACACTGCTGGTTCTGAAACTCTCAAAAGCTTCAAACTTTGTAATATGAAACAAAATGTAATAAGAAGGAAAAAACTTGAATTAACATATTCCCTTCCTCAGATATATGGCCAATAAAAGATCTGCACAATTATTCCGTTATATAACAAGGAGTCTTAGGTTTAAATACCCACAGCACTATAACATTGTGATCAGTTACTATTTGGGGTCAAATCTAAATTGTAGGGTTGGTATAATAATAATTATTATGTGTATGTATGTCTGTGTGCACACATACACCTATGTGAAAAGAACTATACACGCTACCTTGAGTTTCTAGAAAAAAAAGAAGTATACATATACTAAATACATAGTTACCTTTATGAATAGGTCCTTTTTCAGTAACAGGCTTAGAAGTTACCGTATCAGTCTTCTTGCTGTAGTCCACATTTACTATAATGTCTTTCGTTACTGGTGATTTCTCTTGGGATGACAATAATTCTTCTGTGAACATTAAAATATATATGACTCAATATTTATGCAAGGATAGGTTGCTATTTGAAACCATGATTTTTCCGGGAGGAATCTCAGCTTTTGCACTTAGGGATTCTGCGTAGGTGTTTCACTAGAATCTCTATAACTAAAAATTTTCAATGTTCATATTCAGAATGCACAGTAATAATTGCCAAGGTTGGCAAGAGTCATGCTGGCACAGCGGTTAGAATGCAGTATTCTAAGTGGATCGACTCAACTTTCCATTTCCCCCCCGAGATCGGTAAAATGAGGACGCAGATTGTTGGGGGCAATATGCTGACTCTGCAAACTATTTAGAGACGGCGGTAAAGCACTGTGAAGTGGTATGTAAGTCTAAGTGCTACTGCTATTTGCACAAGAGAATGGAGATTGGTTGTGTCAATGTGTTGTAGCCGAAGAGTTACAATCACAGGAAAATAATCTGTCATCATTCTTCATGGTTTCTATATATTAAATACATAGTTATTTAGTAAGTTTATCTCTGGCAATGATCCTGGCTAGAAAAGAATGGATGTAAAAGAATTTTTCCAAAGGTTTCAGAAACATCAATTTATGAGCATATAAGCATATAAAAATGGTTATAATGTCACAGCATTAGATAAGGTGTCCCCAATTCTTCACCTCATCAACTTCTTCGTCAAGGTTCAGGTTGTTCATTGATCCCAAAACATTTATTATATGAAAATAATATAATAAACACTACTTTGAATAATAGTACTTTAAATATTGGATAATCTTATTGACCCTTGGAGGTCAATACTGAGCACTTTGTAGATAACTGTATTAGGGTTTCAGTAATGGTTTCCCATGATCAAAGACAATCTATATTATGTTAGCCGTTATAGAGATATTATTTAGCGCCTGTTGGAAGTGATCTAGCTACCAGTTGGTAAAACAGTTCTACTTAGCCTATGATTTCTCTGGGAAAGTGTTAGACTGGCCAATCTTTGGGCCAGAATCTGCGTAATAAAGAGAAGATTTGGGACCTACCAAAAAATGGTGGCCTAACCTTTTGGCCACCAGGGACTGTGGTTTGGGCGTGGTTTTGTACGCTACCTAGATCCTGCACATGTGCAGATGAAGCTTCGCTCACTTGCACGGCCCATTCCTAGCAGGCTGTAGTCCCCAGACCAGGGATTGGAGACCCCTGGCCTACAGAAGTCCAGTGCGGATAAGACAGGGGTGAAATGCTCCCGGTTCGGACCGGATCGCCCAATATGGTAGCGATGGCGGCGGGTGGTTCGGAGAACCAGTAGCAAAAATCCCTGCACCCCCCCCACCACGCCCAGCTGAGCTGCACGATCATCAGACACTTTTTTTTTTACTTCTAAAAGCATTTTTTCTACACCTCTTCTGACGAAAAAATGTTTTTAAAAGAAAAAAAAAAGCCTCTGATGATCGCGCGGCTCAGCTGGGATCGTCAGAAGCTTTTCAAAGCATTTTTTTCTGCAACCTCTTCGGCCAAAGAGGTTGTAGAAAAAATGTTTTGAAAAGTTTTTTTTTAAAAAAAAGTTGGCCATGCCCACCCAGTCACATTACTTCCCCCACCAAGCCATGCCCACAGAACCAGTAGTAACAAATTTTACATTTCACCCCTGGGATAAGACAATTAACTAGTATCTAGCAACTAGAAGTTGTAAACTACCTTAGATAAAATGGAATGTGAGTCTTCTGAACAGATAAAGGAAGGATAGTCAGCACTAAAGCTCTGCTTATAACTCTGGGACAACTATCCATGCTTCTGGTGTTTGCCACAAGTGCATCATAGTAATCAATCTGAAATATAAGGTAGTTCTCATTTAGCAACTGCCTCATTTAGCAACCAGAATTATGAGGGTGATGAAAATAAAATATGCAACCAATCCTTGTGCTTACAACCTTTATAGGTTTGTAAAGCAAAGCAAAGTGAAAATAAGATCTTAAGCACAGTTGTGTTTCATTTAATGACCACTTCACATAACAATCAAGTTGCTGGTCTCAACTGTAGTGGCTAAACAAGGACTACCTATAAGAAATGTAAAAATGAAGTACAATTTTAAAAAATCCTTAAAGACTTCAGATCTTCTAAGATTAGGAGCTATCCAGGCTCCTAATCTAACTTCAAATTAGGAGCCTGGATAGCTCTGCGGACAAGGCACTGTAATTTAACACCAGCTGTCTGCAATTAAAGCAAGTTCAAATCTTGCCAGACTCAAGGTTGACTCAGCCTTCCATCCTTTCTAAGGTAGGTAAATTGAGGACCCAGTTTGTGGGGGCAATAAGCTGACTTTGTATAAAATATACAAAAGTATGAAGGCTATTGCTTAACGCACTGTAAGCCACCCTGAGTCTCCGGAGAAGGGCGGCATATAATTCAAATTAAAAAAAAAAAATCTGAGGAGAAAGAGACTGAATTGCAATCCGAGACTGGTACACTAGAAAGAGCAGTAAATATACTTTAATGAAAGAAAGTATAGAACTTTAAATTAAAAACTGAAAAACTTCTCAGTAATAGTTATCAAGCATGTATATAATTCCACTTAAACAAGAAATTCAATTAATAATCATAGGTTTTTCAAGTGAAGGTTTATATACGGTTTCTAGGAAATTTCCTAAATCTACTAAAAACATTTGCTGGAAAAGAACCAGGTTATCAGACAAAGAAAATGCTGATCCAAATGATGCAATTAGCCTTTCTCTGTATCAGAAGACTATCTCTAGCTGGAAAGCACAATGAGTACTTTAGAAATAACAAAAGGATTGAGAATCACAGTTGCCTCATCTGTGACAGAGTGACCAGGATACAAAGGGCCAAGGGATCTAAGAACATATTGAAGATGTTTGTAACAACACAAAAGGAAAAGCATATTCAAAGTATGGCCCATTGCAGTTGTGCAGATCCACGTCCCTGAATGATCTATTATGGCCTACTTTGCGGAAAAAGTTGGCCTTTAAGTTTTTACCGCTGAGACAATTGCCGTATTTTTCTGTGTATAAGACGTACTTCCCCCCCCCAAAAAAAGTGGGTGGAAATGTCTGTGCTTCTTATAGAGCGAATGTTAAAGCCCCGACCACCCGTCAGGCCTCTGCCTCCCAGCAATTTGCCTCCTTGCAGCAAAAAGCAAACAGCCTGGTCAGCTTCAGCACAGCCTGATTTAGCATGAGCAGCTGATTGGCAGTTGGATCTGCCTCCCAAAATACCTCCTAGCAGCTGTTCCAGGCTGCGGAGGTCGCCATCGCTTCCGCATCCGCACACCCATTTTTGGCCTCCGCATGTCCCATTTTCGGCCCGTTCCAGGCAGCGGGGATCGCCTATCCCTGCCACCTGGAACGGGCCAAAAATGAGACGCGTGGAGGTGGCGATAGGTGGCAGTGGTGATGGGCAGTGGGAATCCCTGCAGCCTGGAACAGCTGATAAGCGGAATTCCGGGAGGCAGATCCAATTGCCAATCAGCTGCTCGTGCTAAATCAGGCTGTGCTGAAGCCGACCAGGCTGTTTGCTGCAAGGAGGCAAATTGCTGGGAGACAGAGGCAGATTTCTTTTTTGTTGTTTTCCTTCCCAAAAGCTAGTTGCATTTTATAGTTCAGAGCGTCTTATAGTCTGAAAAATATGGTAAGTTGATGGCTGGGATTCTCAAAAAACAGAAAATATCCGAAGTATAGTTAAGTGAAACATCAATTCATATGAAGGAGCTTGGGTTCAGTTGATGGAATTTCTTATCAAAACTAGAGAGGTGCACTATTATTAGAAATGTATTCTGAAGTATTGAAAATCGGGTCCACCTTACTGCTTATTCAGATACCTATTATAATAGTGTAGTGCTGTTACTACAGAGTAAAATCTAAATTTTATGGATAGCCATTCAGGAGATTTTACATGCAGTGGACAAAGTTTGGTATGGTCTGCTGACTTTATAACTTGTTTATGTCTTTTATTTTATTTATATAATTCAAAGGACTGGCATGGCTGCCCATCTTATGTGTCACAGCCCTGGGTGGCTCACAAAACAATAAAAACCAAAAGCAATAAAGCTACTGTTCCAAAAAAATAACTTTGAGCACTATAAACAATGCTCTTCAACCCATTAACATGTGTTCCAGTCTTACCTTATCCAACGCTTGAGGGAACAACCAGTTTTTTAAGGGCTTCTGCTAAGAGAATTGGGGCATGCTGGATCATTGGGAGAAAGGTGGTGCCACAGTAGAAAAGGCACAGTTTCTAGGATTCGCTGGGAGACCATGTTTAAGAGGAGGGATCTGCATCTGGTGAAATAGGCAGATACCACTGGGGAGATTCAGTTTTGGAAATAACTTGGTCCTGTGCCATGTAGTGCTTTAAAGGTGATAACCAGGACTTTGAGTTACACATGGAAAAGGACTGGGAGCTAGTGCAATGTAATATGGACAAACTAAGGGGCACCCCAAACTGAGCAGTTCTTATGAACTGGCAGTCACATTTCCTTAAATACTATATTGGTTTATAGTAGTGAAACTGGTGAAGGCTTTTGTCAAGCATCTCTAACTTCTTTTAGAAACATTGCTAAGATCAAAATGGCCATAGGTGTCTATGCTTCTGAATATCCCAGAGGTGTGCTTATTAGCAGAATCCAACTAGTAATCTGGGGCAAGTAAGGTTTTAATGATGGAAAGCATTACATGACATAGTCCACTGGCTCTGAACCAAAGATTGAAATAACTGCTACCAGTAATTCTGACTAGATTAAGCTGACTGATCATGTAATCGATAATATTATATACAGTATATTATATCCACACTGGAGGTGGCTACTAGATTGATAGCAAACCCCATTTCCACCCTCACTCCCTGCTTTCCTACCAACCCATCCTTTATTCTCATATTGCTATAATCTCATTGTTTTTTTCATTGTTCTATTATTTCATTATTTGGGTACTATTATGTACCAAAATAATAGTACTTTTTTCATTTGTTTGTTTTTATTGTTGTAAGCTACCTATAGCAAGCCCCACTAGGCAGCAAATAAATTTAACGAACAAGCAAACAAACAAACTTGTACTTTAGGAAGTCTAGTGAAGGAAAGATGAAAAACTGCATAGGGGAAACAACATATTCCTAGAAGCAGGAGTGGTGCATATTTTGAGGCCACAACACGTACATTGTTATGTTCCAGCTGCTATTGCTCCCAATTCTAAAACAGAAAAAGTGATGCATATCTTGATGCAAATCATTTCATAATATTGTGTAAACAAAGTCTGATGAAATATTTGATCACTGGAGATGCAATAATCTCCATGCTTAGACCTGGGGCTACTGTGACAGAGGCATTTTATTTTCAACCTGAGAGATAATTGGGCAGAAAGTGTTTAGCAGTAATTTCATGATCTTAATTATTGGAGCCAAGTTTTCACTTGGAGCCACTAGCAATGATGGATGGCAGAAATGAAATCAATAGAAATAAATAGTTGAAGAAGATGCAGCGCAAGAAATAGTAGCTCCAGGCTATTAAGTAATGAACTCACTAGTGCCAAAATTGTGTGATTATGGAAAGAAAGATTTTTTAAAAAATGTTTCTTATCCTTATCATTTTTAGCTAAAAGAAAAGGCAAAACTCCCAAGAAGCCACCATCAGAGATTGTGATACAACGTTTGAGAATGAAATAGAATTGAAGTCAACTCAACTGCCCATAGAGGGCAGAGAACAAGATTAAATAGAGTGCTACTAACAGAATGTTCTAAGGAGCTGGGTTTGTTTTTCCCCTCAGGTTTTCAAGTGTCTGATGCAGACATTACAATAATATCTAGGAAGCCTATTACAATACAGAGAACATCAGAAGAGTGGTTGCTGCTGTTGTAAAGGAAGGATATAATTCTAATACTATGAAAATCCCAAGTCATATTAAGGATTACCTTGTCCCTGAAGATGAGATATGTCCAAACCTTCCCTCAGACGGATGACAACCACTCCATATTGATAGTCGAAAGCATCACTGAAATAAAATGAAGTAGGAAAACCAGTGAGCAGTCAGAATTGGCTAATTAGTACAATTAATCTGAAAGGACAAGCAAGTTTGATCAATCAAACCATATAGGAAATGTCTCCATTGGTGATCCTATAAAACAAAAAAAATACTTAAAATACTGATCTTTCTAGCTTCAGCTTTTTGTTCAAATACTATCCACTGGCAAAATCATTATAGGTAGTCTTTGACTTAGAACAATTGAGGCTTCACATAAATGAACAGAAGAGGCGAGAGGACCGACCCTTGTGGCATCCCACATACAAGGGGCCTCGGGGTCGACCTCTGCCCCCGTCAACACGGACTGCAACCGGTCAGAGAGAAAGGAGCAGAACCACCATAGGACGGTGCCCCCCACCCCTAACTCCTCTAGCTGGTGCAGCATGATACCATGGTCGATGGTATCAAAAGCCGCTGAGAGGTCTAATAGGACCAGGACAGAGGAACAACCCCTGTCCCGAGCCCTCCAGAGATCATCAACCAACGCGACCAATGCCGTTTCCATGCTGTACCCAGGCCTGAAGCCCGACTGGAACGGATCCAGATACGATGATTCATCCAGGTACTGGGGGAGCTGTCGCGCTACCACACTCTCAACAACCTTCGCAATGAAGCGAAGGTTGGAGACTGGACGATAATTTGCCAACACTGCCGGGTCCAGGGAAGGCTTCTTGAGGAGAGGCCTCACCACCGCCTCTTTCAAGGCAGCAGGGAAGACACCCTCACTCAAAGAAGCATTTATAATCCCCTGGAGCCAGCCTCGTGTAACCTCCCGAGAGGCCAGCACCAACCAGGAGGGACACGGGTACAGTAAACATGTGGCTGCGCTCAGTCTGCCCAGTATCCTGTCCACGTCTTCGGGCGTCACGGAATCAAACTCTTCCCAGATAATACGCACAAGACCTGCCTCTGTCCTCCCCCTGAATCTACCCAGTCAGAGTCCAGGTGTTCCCGAATCTGAGCGATTTTGTCATACAGATACTGTACAAAATCCTCAGCTCTACCCTCCAAGGGGTCCTCCCGCGCTTCCTGGTGGAGCAGGGAGCGGGTCACCCTAAACAGGGCGGCCGGGTGATTATCTGATGACGCAATAAGAGTGGCAAAATAGTTATACTTCGCTGCTTTTATCGCCACCAGGTAGGTCTTAAAATGAGACCTTACCAGTGTTCGGTCAGATTCAGAATGGCTGGCCCTCCAACCACTCTCCAGGCATCTTTTCCGGCGCTTCATCTCCCTCAGCTCCTCGGTGAACCAAGGAGCCAGGCGAGATCGACGCCGGGTCAGAGGCTGCAAAGGCACGACCCGATCCAAAGCTCCAGTGGCCGCCCTATCCCCGACATGTTCTCCCCCAAACCCACCGAGCCCACCCCCCTCCCAGAAACCTTTAAAACCTTATCTAAAATTTTCCCCAAAAAACCCCACAACCCCCTCCTCGCCGCATGCCACCTCTCGGGATTCCAAAATCCGTCATCAAGGTAGGCCCTCGATAGTGAGGGCCAAACCTGCGAGAGGGGGGAGTCTCGCAGCGCAAGCAGGTCAGCAGCCGTAAACATCACACAAAACAGAGGTGGAGAGTCAACTGGTCAGGGCTTCACCAGATCGTCCAATAATACTGGGTCAAAGTAGATCTTCATATCAGGAGCTGGTTCACTGCCCTCTCACAGCAGTGAAAGGGGCCAGTGGCATCCCCCCACATCCGGAAGATAATTATCCCAGTCACCCTCTCACAGTGACTGGGCCAGATGACACCGACAATAAAGTCACAATAGTCCATCCTTTCATCTGGCGGATGACAAACAGCCCCCTCAGCACCTGCACACCGTTTTGCCCAGTTCTCCTCCAGTTTGGGGTCGCACAAGAAGCCAGCAGTTTGTAAAGTTATTAAAGACAATGGTGATAATTCCACAGGCACAAGCTCTTCCCTGGGGCGAAAGTAGGGATAGCAGACAAAGAACCCAGTCCAAGACCAAGGGTGGGTGGCCATCAAAGGCCAACACCCACCCATACCTGGGGGAAGAAGGGGGGGAAGGAGAAGCCACCCAAGGTGACCAATAGAGCCCTGGTCAGCCTCCAGATTTAAACAGTTTAAATCTGTTTGTTCTCATTCATACATTGAAAAAGAACTTTAACATCTCCTGTATGACACAGTAGCTAGATGAGATAATGACATCTCATCTTGTGCAATTGGATAAATGTTCTCAATGTCTTTATGTAAATACTAAATATAAGTGGGATAGTTGGGCCTTGCAGCCCCTTACAACAGACTGCCTAAGAGCTTGAAATCCCTTCCAGTGATGGATCACTTATACGATGCCCTCACTCTCAACCTTCACAGGCCAGCTAGAAAAATGATACTGAAAGCAACTGAATATCATTTCTCCTATGCTAATTCTAACTAAGATCATCCATAAAAATGATAAATTTAGTTCCATATCCTGTCCTGAAACCCAAGAGAAATGAACCAGATAATCTAGTTCATTCAGGGTGTTTACCTCAATAACTTCCCTTGAAAGGTAGGTATTTGTAGGTATTCTTTGTAGGTATTCAAAGAGCTGTGTTTTCTTTCATTTGTTGTCAGTTATCAGTGCAATACAGGACCCTTTTTTATTGAAATCCCAGAACATCCACAACAGGAATGGAAAAAAAGCTCCTACTCTCCCCACATATGGCCAAAAGGATTCTGAATAAAATATGATATCCACTTCAGAACTATCAACATGCCTAGAGTAGGGATGTCAAACTCAATTTCATTGAGGGACGCATCAGGATTGTGTTTGACCTCTGGGGGCCAGGGTGGGTGTGGCTGCGGTGGGCATGCCCAGCATTAAGTCACTGTGTTGGGAGTGCCTGTGGTGGCCAAAGCACTCTGCCGGTGAAAATGGGCTCCTGGGCCCTGTTTTTGGCTGCAATAGCATCTGGGATGGCTGTGCATGACCCTCCTGAGCTCCATTTTCGCTGACAGAGACATCATGGGCCGATGGTTTGGTGTTTCCAGGGCGACCCCACGGGCCAGATCTAAGCACCGTGTGGGCCGGATTTGGACTGCGGGCCTTAAGTTTGACTCTCCTGGCCTAGAAGATCAGTTTATAAGGCAGTATTGTACTGAATTACTGCCCACAATATCAGAATATACTAGCAGAAAAAGGCTGTTTATAATTATTCTGAAAACTTTGATAAATTGATAAGTATAGATATTCAGTTACAACAATATCATAATTACTACTACTTACTGTAATAAGTTGATGTAGATGTCAACATCATTCATATCAGCTGACTGCCAATCCTTCTTAAATCCAAGAACAAGAATATTTGGCCTCATTCTTCCTAGACCTGCAGCCTAGAAAAAAAGTATATACAACATTTTGGAATGGTATGCCTATCTTTAAACTTTGCTTTATTCAGATTAGATAAAAACACTGGAATTTTTCTACCATATCTAGTCCTATGTTTTACTGGGAATAATTTGACAACACTGGCTGAAATTTCGAAGCCCTCTAAATGCCTCAAGATGAGAAATGAAGTAAAAACTAATCTTGTAAGCAAATTTAAGCCCAAACATGTGACTTTCTATTTCATAGCACTGACTTAAGTTAGCATCTGGGTCACCGTATTCTTAGCTAGAACTGAAGGACCAGTATCATTTTGGAGCAATTTCTTGCTAACTATTGATTTGAGCCCTTTTGTTGCTTTTTACTGACAATCTACACTACAGCATGATATTAATGTTGGTATGTACTATCTGTGGTCCTGGCTATAGCATGTATCTCCTCAAAATCTAGGTTAATGTCACAAAACCTTTCCTACATTTTTAATAGAACATTAGCATAAAATTATTAATATATAAGTAATCAATATTTTATCTACATTCTCATACTTTTTGAAGTTACTATGCCACTCAAAGGTACTCAATGAGAGTGGCTTGTAGGAAGGATCAGAACAGTAGCATTTCTCCCATACCTACCTAATTACAGTAAACACAAACAGAATAGGCTATAAAGAGATGAGAATGGCACCTATTTTCTGAGAATGGCACCTATTTTCCTACTGAAATAATGTACTATTGGGGCAGGATTTGCAGTTGTTTCCTGATTCCTCTCAGCCACTTTCTAGATTCTTCTAATGAAACTCAGAAAGGAGGGTACAATTATAAAGGTAAAGGAGCCCAACAGAAATATCTCTGTACAGAGACCTAACATTTTCATTCTATTCTGGATGAAATTATTTCTGAAAGGGAGCAAGAGAATGGTTTTGTCATAAGACCACACAGAATTTTATAGCTTTAAGACTTACTTCAAATCTATTGTCATGTCGCTGTCTAATGAAGAGAATATGCAAATACACATTTCTTGAATACCTGTACCTTTCAATAATATGGCAGAGTAGAATAAGTAGCTCTGTATAAGCTATAGCAATTTTTAGAATGGTCTGTAGCAAGTGAGAGAGAGTGAATTGCAATCTACCTTCACAATGCATGAAACCCAGCTGCAGAAAAATTAGTTTCCCTTCCTCTGCTTTTTGATACTCAAAACCAAAAGAATGTCAATTTCTAATACATGAAAAACAATCAAGCTTCTATTTGTGGTGTATGAGAAACAGTGTTCATTTATTCCTGACCATTTTTATTTTCTGGATATTACTTTTCCTATAATGTAATTCTAAAACATGTATAGATAACATCTATTTATAAACATAAACAATCTTGTAAAACCTTCCCATCTTTCAGGATGTATGTTATTATATCACAAATTATACAAAATAATTTGTATAATAATATAATAAAAAACACAAATAATTACAAAAGAGAAAACTCCCTTTTATTAAGATCACTTACCTGCATTAAGTACTGTGCACCATCTCTCATGTCTTCTGCATGTACTGGAGCATAAAATGCTTTCATCTTGTTTTTAATAAGCCACCGTTGGTACCTGGCCAAGTCAGCTGACAATTCCTTCATGGCTTGCCTGCGAGGACCCTAAAAGAGACATAACCCCTCATCAAAATTTTTGGAAGAAATTTAAATGTGCATTCCTCATTGAAGACCATGTAC